>NC_134581.1:6389642-6729285 GCF_037038515.1 Microtus pennsylvanicus | reverse complement strand
AAGGGGAAGTAGAAATGATCTTCTGACAAAATTGGAGCATGGAGGTGGGGGTAGAAGGGAGGGCAAAAGGAGAAGAGGAAGGAAAAAAAGGAGGGGGAGGAGAACTTAAAGGAATGGTATAGTTGAGATGGAGGAAGGACAGAAATGAGAGCAAGGAAAGAGATATTCTGATTGAGGGAACCATTATGGGGTAGCAAGAAACCTGACACTAGAGAAATTCCCAGGAATCCTCAAGGATGAGCCCAGCTAAGACCCTAAGCAATAGAGGAGAGGGTGTTTGAACTGGCCTTGCCCTATAGACAGATTGATGACTATCTTAAATGTCATCATAAAGCCTTCATCCAGCAAGTGATAAAAACATCAGAGCACTGGACTGAGCTCCCAAAATCCAGTTGAAGAGTGGGAGGAGTGAGAATATGAACAAGGACGTTAAGACCACGATGGGTCTTAACACCCACAGAAACAGTCTACCTGAGCTAATGGGAGCTGACCAACTCCAGCCGGACAGGGAAGGAAACAGCATAGATCCAAACAAGTCCCTCTGAATGTGGGTGACAGTTGTATGGCTGGGTGGACTGAGGGGCCACTGGCAGTGGGACCAGGATTTATCCCTATTGCATGTACTGGCTTTTTGGGACACCATTCTCTTTGGATGAATATTTGGCTCAGCCTAGATATAGTAGGGAGGGCCTTGGACCATCCCCAAAGCAATGTGCCTTACCTTCTCTGAAGAGAGGAAGGGGGTAGAGTGGGGAAGAAGGTAGAGGGTATGGGAGGATGGGAGGGAATGGCAACTGGGATTGGTATGTAAAATGAAAAAAGATTGTTTGCTTTCTTTTTTAAAAAAAATAAAAAATTAAAGAAAAATGCCCCACTCTCTCAAGGTTGGGACTGAATAAAACAATGTTGGAATTCAGCTCTAGGTTCAATGAAGAAGTTCTGACTCACTACAGAAAGGAGAGAGCAATCAAGAAATCAGTGTCAACTTGAGCTTTCGCATGTGCCCCATACACACACCCGAACATGCTTACATATACACACACCACAGACATGTACACATACACAGATTAAAAATGAAAAGCATTTCATTGAAAATAAATGGATGAGTCGTTTGTATAAAGAAGCAGGAAAGCAGAAATTAGAAGGGAGTTATTTTATTTCCTTAAAAAGAATATGTGTATATGCACACACACGCACACGTGCACACACACACACACACACACACACACACACACACACACACACACACACACGAGGTGGGAATTCCACATATGTCAGGAAAAGTAATTTTTGTCTTCTGAATCTAAGTCACTTTACTTAATACTATGATTGTCATACCCATCCATTTTTGGATATCTCAAGATTTCTTTTTAATTTGCCTCTTAATAACACTCCATAGTGTCTATGTAACACATTTCCAGGACACACTCATCTGTCAGCTGGTTCCTTCCCTTGCTGTGGGGAGCAGAGCAGCAGCAGGCAGAGCTGTGCAAATGTCCCTAGAGTGGGATGCTGAGCCCTCTGGTCGTGCCCAGCGTGGTTCAGCTGGGTCATATGGCTGTTCCCTTTAAACCTTCTGAGAAACCTCCATTTTGGATTTCCCTAATGTTTAAGCTAGTTTACACCCCCACCAGCATGAAGAGGGTTCTTCTTCCCCACATCCTCATCAGCATTCGCTGTTGTGGGTTTTCGGAACAGTTACTCTTGGATGTAATTTATTAACCACTGGTCCTCCTTGAAGCATCGCTCTGTGAGCCTTCATCCAAAGGGATATCGGGGATGGGCCCCGGGTTGACATCTTTCCCAGGAGCCATCTCACTTCCCCTGCCCCTCTGTCCTCTCACCACAAGGCACTGTTTCTCCAGATTACCCAGTTCTCACCACCACCCATCACCCCTGCCCCACCACCACCAACTCTCTTTTCTCTGTGTGCTCCTATGGTTTGAGGGAGATATTTAAACACTGTAGGTGACAGACCAAGAAGGCTAAGCAAGCTGATAGATAAACAAATGCAACCCCCTGTGGCAAAAAGTGCCCCCCCGCCCCCCCCTCTATTTAGAGGTGATGCTGCAAATACCACCCCATGGAAAACCCAAGTAGGCCAAGGTTTTAATGGTTAGATAGATTGGAAAATCGGAGCTAATAATTGGCAGCTCAGAAAATAAATAAATAAATCCCAGAAATTGAAAGTGTGCATTTATTGGGATGTGGCCTTCTCTCTCTCTCTCTCTCTCTCTCTCTCTCTCTCTCTCTCTCTCTCCTTCCTTCCTTCCTTCCTTCCTTCCTTCCTTCCTTCCTTCCTTCCTTCCTTCCTCTCTCCTTCAAAGCAAATACAAACATCTTTCCAGTCTACACCCACTAGATTGATGAGAAAATTGCTCAATTCTTTATTTCACATTTTCTGGTAAAGTGAAAAAAATGCCTCAATGACCAAGAATTTTATAAAGTCTCTAAAATGCATTGATTACATTGAGGCCGTACTACAGATTACACCTGCGAGGACATGAACTCTGGAGGGGATGAGTCACGTTTGCATAATGACCCCTGCTCCCCAGCCCTGCGCCTTCCCACCCTCCCCACCCCTTAGGAGTCACTAGTCTGGTTATTTGGGGAATCTTCTTGGTGCCTATACAGTAAGAATTTTATTTTGTTTCCTTCAAGGCAAAGTTTCTAGATGTTCTTAAATCCAAGCATTTGGTCACCAAACACCTAGAGCAGATTTCCCATGTGAAAGACCAGAAAGTAAAATATTTTTACTTTTTGAGCCTTTTCTGGATACATAATCCCTCTCACACCTACCCAACTCTGCTGACACAAAGGTGACATAGCCGCTGATGATACAGCAATGAATGGACATGGATGTGTTCTAATAAAACTTTATTTAGAAAAGAAATTACAAGGCTAGGGGCAGAGGATCACAACTGACCCATGAGTTATAGATTGCCGAATCCTGGTTCAGACTGTAGGGTGAAATCTCTGCCCTCCACTGAGTTGAAAAACAATCAATTAATCATTCATTGTGGCAACACAATGCTCATTTGTATGCACACCAGGGTTGGCACCTCCACCCCTTTAGGTGAGGAAGGACTGGAGAAAAGCTGCTGTTGCCAGAGGTTTGGGCTGTAGTTTCCTTCTGGTAGAGCACTGTGCGCAGGGACAATGATGAGATCCTAACAGCCCTTCAGTAGCAGAGCTGGAAACACAGTGAAGTAAGAAATATTAGGTTTATAAGGGAAATTGGAGGAGCGCAACAATAACGTGCACAAGAGTCATCGGAGCACTGGAGAAAAAGCGCTCGAGCAGGATGGGAGAGCATCCACAGGCCGCCAGCAAGGCGCTTGCTGCGCTAACACCACGATCTGAGTGTGCGTCTCCAGAACTCAGCAAAGGCAGGTGTGGCACTGCCACCTACAGTTCCAGTGCTGAGAGGCAGAGGCAGGGGAACCCCAGGTTCAGTGAGGAACCCTGTCTCAAAGAGTAAGGCAAAGAGTGATAGGGAGACACTCGAGGTCTCTCAAAGCCTCCGTGTGCATAGGCAAGCACACCTATATAGCACACAAATTTGTGTGCCCACAAGCATAACGGGGCGGGGGCAAGAGAAACAGAGAGAGAGAAAAATCTTTTTAAACTCAAAAATAAAAGGAATATAGCTGTCAGACGCTGCTAGCCTACGTGCCATGATCTCTCTCTCTCTTTCCTGCACTGGCTTTGCCATTTGTATCAGATCATTAAAACTGGCCACTTTCTTTCAGTTCAGAACTGGAAGTATCTGAAAAGCACACAGGGCATTAATGACACAAACTGTGAGCTTTACTGAAGATCTCTACCCAGAGTTTAAAGTGCACTGGGCACAGGAGTGCACAGGAGCCCACAACAGGCAAGGCCAATCAGATCCCCAGCAGAAGGAAAAAGTGATCAGAATCACAACAGAGATAATGTTTTATGTCCAAGCATTTTTAGTATATCCATTAGTGAAACAGTTTTAAAATTGCAAGACAATATTCCATTCATTTGGATTGCAAATGCACATTTGAGCACTCGTGTGTGCTGCTTGTGGTATGGGGTTGTAATGATGGAGTCATGGTGGGGGTGGTGAAGGTGGGGGTGGCGATGGTGGGGGCCATGATGTGTGTACACGTGCATGCATGTATGCATGCACTCCCACGCGTGTGGTATCCACATATGTGAGAATGTATGTGGAAGTCAGAGGTCCATGTTGAACTTCTTTTGTTGATCCATCTCCACCTGTATATTTTGAGACAGGGTTTTTCCCTAAGCTTGAAGCTTACTTTTTCTGTTAGACAGGCCGGCCGGCCAATGAGCTTCAGGAATCCACCTGTCTCTCCCACTCCAACTCCCAGCACTGAGGTTAGAGGAACATACCATCACATCTGGTTTTGTCAGAGGCCATGGGAATATACAGCAAGTGACACTAGTGTTCAGATGACAATCCACCAGAGGAATGATTCTCTGATGGAAAAGAAACCCATTCAGGCAAGGCTAGCAGGACCACTGACTCTGGAAACTATTGCTCCTGTCTGTAATTTCATATGTGCAAAAGCAGCTATGATGTCTCCCCAATACCTGCACTGTAGTGTGTAATCTCAGGTGATGTGTATATGTGATCTCATGATTGCATCTCAATCTTATGGGCACATCTATCTGTGGATGGTCAGGAAGGTGACTTCTCATTAAGTTGTGTAATTTTGATATATAGAAAATATACTAGGATATGTTTCATAACTAGATCTATTGTCCCACAAGGACTGTAAGACACTTAAAAGCCTGCTTTGCTTCTTTAACTCAAACTAACATAGAAAACAACAATTTCTCCCCAGTTTAAAACAAACTACACACAATTAGTTTATTTTTACCTCAAAGCAAGTTCAGACTAGACTGAATTCTTCTGTAAATGGATCATAAGTTAAAAACCTTACAGTATGCACAAGATCAATGTCACATGTCTAACTAAGGTTATAAACACAAAGCAAGCTCTTCACTTGCTAAAGTCTGGCTGGTAAAGACCTGACTCTCCATGCAGATCTCCCTACAGCTTGTCTCTGATATGTGTATATCAGAAGAAGAGGAGAAAGAATTAGAACCTAGAAACCTAAAAGTAAATAAAAACTATTAAGAATTATAACTTAGAATTGAAGCTGTGGAGGCAGAATTAGAGCTACAGCAGAAGAACAGGCAGAACAGTAAAGAGCATGACTCAAAGAGCACATTTATTCTGTACCCTCAGACAGAAAAACTTTAGGTTCAGTTTTACTACACTGTGGACTTAGTCCTCAAACCCTGGATGTAGCTAGCTCCTTGAGAGCTGGATGCTCAAGCTACCTTACCCGTTAACACAGATTCCAGGGCTCTGAATTCAGGTTCTCATGCATGCTTGTGCATTAGGATCCTGACCATCTGTAGCCCAATTATCTGTTTTCACTCAGACAAATATAATTAATAAGAATCTGAAGACATACATGTACTTAACCAATGACATTTTTCCTTGCTCCAAACCACTTTATTCAAACTCCTCCAGAGCTCTTCATTAGCTGTTTACTAATGAAGCATTTCCTGTTTGGAAATTGTTCCACTCAAACAGCAGACTGGCTAAGAAACAAACAGCAGAGAATTTGCTAAGACACACCAAACTCACCAAGGCTGAGATGTGGACGGTGCTTTCAGCCTGCTCTGATGATGGCTTTTCCTTCCCTTTCCTTTAGATTCTGACATAGGCTCACTACGAAATCTTATCCAGTCCTTCCTGGGTGGACAGGTGACTCCACTTCCTTATTGGGAATCAGTGGAGACCTCGTGACCATTTCTACCCAATGAGCACTCCCAGGCTGAGGTAGTCAAGAGTCCCTATGGCCCGCCTCCATCTCCTGCCCAGTTTTGAAGAATGCGAGCAAGGTTGTCATAGGCACATCCTAAAGGCACGATTTAAGTATACTAGAGCTTTTTAAATCACTAAGTCACCCAAAGGAGTAAAGCACCCTGGGGCATCTGGATATGTGGTCACAGACCATGTGACCCAAGATTCCATGCTCAGAACTCTTGGGCTAGTTCTTCAGGAGTTCTGCATGACCATGTCAAGCCACTGAAATTTTGGTTTGTACGCATGCACCTGTGTGTGTAGGTGTGTGCACGTTGAAATTAGAAGACAATCTCAAGTGTCTCTCCCCAGGTGCCTTCCATCTTTTGTTTGTGACAGGGTCTCTTGTTAGCTTGGAATGTTGCCAAACAAGCTAGGCCAACTAACCAGTAATCTCCAGGGATGTACCTGTTCACCTCCCATCTTGACATCCCTGGGATTGCAAGTGTGAGCCATTATGTCTGGCTGTTTCTGTGGGTTCTGGAACTCTACCCAGTCCCCATGTTTACAAGGCACGTGCTTTACAACTGAGCCAGCTCCACAGCGCACATCACTAGGATCTGGAGGCTGTTTCTGTGTCACCTACCCATCCTATCCTGACCACAAAAGCCTTGGAGACTCGAGCATGGCCATACTCCATGATGATGTTCTGCATAGCTGCCTTTCCTCCTCAGACAGGTGCCAACATTCGGTGCCCCGCAGTCTCGTTAGCCACCCAAGGAGACCGCACTGGACATTTATTGTGGTTATTGGATATGCTTCCTTCCTGTGGTGGGTGGTGAGGCTACATCTCTACCATTTATATTCCAAACCTTCCCAACTGAACTCTGTAGCACAGACTGGAAACCTAACACATGGATTTCCCAGACTTCTTTGCAGTTAGGACAGAGCTTATGATCTGTGTCTTGCTAAATAGAGAGGTACACCTATCATAGGCTTAGGGCAGAAAAGAGGGGAATATTTGGCCTTGGCAGCAAACATAGAAGTAGGTTCCTCTTACAAGTATGTCTATTTTTATGTCAGCTCTGGAATGGACCTTGCCCAGTGCTATAAATTGGCAGAGCCATCCCAAAGTGGGCACTTCTCCCAGCTGCTCTGATTTCAGTGTATTTAATTCTGGATCTCTAGGCCTTACCAAACCACCACAGCATCTCCGGGTGCTATGTTATAAAGCTAAACATGTTTGCCTCACTGGAATATCTGTAAAAATTCTATTTTAACAAGCCCTTTGCTGCAAGTCTATTCCTAAAACAAAATAGCTTTAAAAGCATACAAATATTTAAATATTCCAGGAACCTTTTTTCCCACAGTCTGTAAGTTATGTTTTCAACAGGCACAGATACATCCCATTGCACACAGCGGCATAAGCCTCAGTCCTAGTCAGGGCCAGGAAATCTGTCACTGTGCCTCTTCCTTAAGCCTACTGTCCACCCAGGGTTCTTAATCCCCACAGAATGCATGGCAGCAATTTGGGAGGTAGCAGCACCAGAAACTGCTTGATACTTTATTTTTGCTTTTTAATCTGAAGTCAGTAGACTCCATAAATCCCAGGAATAATTGGTACCAATCAGATGAATGTATCTCGCCTCCAGAATGTTCTCATCTGCCACCTCATATGCTAGCATCTTCTTACACGCAGTCTACAGACACTGGAAAGTGGGCCAAGGCACACTGGGGCTTCCTCATCTCCCAAATACTATCTGGCATGCAGAGAAGTTGAGACTCAACAGGGTTGAAGTCTGGGAAGGGAAGGGGAATGACAGGTAGAGAATGAGAAGAAAGGCAGTAGGCTTGTTTCTCAGCCCCTTCATAAATCTTCACCTTCTTTCTAACAAGATCTTGGAGAATCAGCTTCACTCTGGGATGGGGATGCTCATTACCCAAGTTCAAAGCCAGTGAAAAATGATGGTGGGAAAATCATTCCCAATTGATTTATGGTCAAATTGAAAGAAGTGGAAGTGTAGGGTCCATCACCTGCCTTTTAAATGTCTTTCAATCCCAAACTCATGCGAGCAGCTTGGCCCCAACCCTCTCCTTTAATTAGAGCGCCAAGACAACAGGCATTAATACCGACAACAGACCATTAATCAGCCCAGATACCTCATAATGGAGGTGGCAGCCATAGACCAGAAGCAGAAGCCCTGGACCAAAGGCCACAGACATAGACCAGAGGATACAGCCGTGGACCAGAAAACACAGCCGTGGGGCAGAGACAAGTTGAGCAGATGATGTAGTTCTTGTCTTCTCAGAAGTGTAGACAAAGGCAGATCACTCCATGCATGTTTGCTGCTGTCTATGGCCCATGAATTTTTACTGGACCATTTGAGTTCAGTACTCTTAAAAGTGCTGGTTCCATGGTGTAATGGCTAGCACTTTGGACTCGGAATCCAACGATCCGAGTTCAAATCTCGGTGGAACCTGTTCCTTTAACCTTGGGAGAGGCAGGGAGGGGAGCAGAGAAAAATGTAGAGCTCAATAAAAATCAATTTAAAAAAAGAAGCATGGTAACCCTCACTGTGCTCTCCAGTGGCAGGCAGACTAAGCACCAGTTAGGTGCCTATGCTTGGTCAGAACTTGCTTAATCCCTGACAGGTAATTAAATCACAACTATTAATTTGTCACCTAGCGTTATTGTACTGTGACAAAAGGAATGCATGTGTATTTAAATGAGTCCACTAGCTGTCCCTCCTGGACCCTCTCCAATCCTTCATAAGTCTACTTCTTTCAAAGCAGGACAACCTGATTAATATGAACTACGGAGAGGAAATTCCCTCACAACGAGGGGGGTTGTGATTTCAGATGAGCTTTCCCTTAAGGAAAAGAGGCTGCCTTCCTTTTCTGTCAACTAGAATTCATATGACATCAGAATCAAACCCAGACCACAGTGGAGACAGCAAGTCCCTGGCACGCTGCAAGACTCATAGCACTTCCGCAGCTTCCTCAGAGAACAGCTTAGAGCATGAGAGGATTACGATGTAGGTGGCTGGAGAGATGGCTCAGCATCAAGGACCCTTACAGATGCTCACAGGGGACCCGGGTTCAGTTCCCAGCACCCACACTATGCCGCTTACAACCACCACCCAACAGTACTCTGAAGGACAAAGCAGTGGCACACACACAAGACTACATAAAATCAAGACAGCCCCCAAACCCCGTGTGGTCAGGGAGGGGCCCATAGAGTGGACTTTACAGCACACACGCCGGTGTGTTTGGAAACAAGGCCACCCTGGGTGTGACTCATACAGCTCAGGTGAGCACTGTCAGAAACAAGCCAACTTCATAATGCACTTGATTCGGAATGAATATTTGGGGTTTGAAAATTCAGAAAACTTGCTGAGGCTGATTTTTTTTTTTACTACCTCTTGCATGAGGTCAAGAGGCCCCATACAGGTTGACAACCCACAGTCTCAGAGGCTGGGTCCAGACCAACACATGACATTGACATTTTAGCAAGCCTTTAAGTATTTTTAGACATCCAAAGGGCAACACTGTCCTACAGAACTTTCTGCCTGCAGTGGGGAAACTGAGGCTGAGCCTGAACTCTCAAACACACTAACCACCAGTCACCTGTGGATGTCCCTAGGAGGTCTACTTTCTATGTAAATGGCCACTGTATGAAAAGCTACAGCCTTGGAGTCTTTTTCTAACCCAGTTCAAGATTTGTCATTTTCCTGTGAGATATTAAAACCCACTTTATCTTAAGAGATTCCCCCCCAAAAAAAAGTGGTGATAACACTACCTATGATTTTTGGGTGATTTTGGGTCAGACGTGAAGACAGTGCATTAACAATTTGCAAAAGGTTCCCTGGCTATAGTATGCCCTGTTCCTACCAGGCCCCTTCCTGTATCTCTTCTAAGCATAACTTCTTCTATAAATCCTTATCTGGTCTGAATATTTGACCAGAGACCCTTCCTTAAAAATCCCTGAATTTTCTTTATTAAATTCTCTGGAGTTTTCTCAATAGCTCCAGACTCTGTGATTTACCATTAATTCCAAAGCACCAATGCACAGATTACAACAGACTAAATAAACATGGAAAGGGGAGGGGTGTGTGTTGTGTCAACCTCACATAGCCTAGGCTGGCCTCATACTTGCTCCACACCACTCCCACGAATGTGATGTACATTGTACAAGGAACCAGATCCAGGGCCTTGTGCATGCAAGGCAAGCACTCTACTAACTGAGCTGTCGTCTCTGCTCCAAATGATTGTACAAAGTCCTTTGAACCAGTGACCTAAGGACTACCACGCCCACTCACTGTAGTCCTCCCTCTACCAACTGAGCTATTGAAGACCCTGCTCTGATAAACTCTTAAATGACTCTTTCTGAAAGGACTTTTCAATGGATTCCAAAAGGCAATGCCCCATCTAGTAAGCACAGTTTGTGTGCTCTCGGCATGGATAGAAACTAAATCTGCTTATGTGAGACATTCAAGTGATGCCTGCTCACGAAGAACAGCATGGTGAGAGCCTCCTAGAGGGGCCTGCCAGTCCCGCAGTGGAGGAAGGAGCACCAGTCTGGATCCACTCACCCCTCAGAGAGCAGCAGGCTCCCTGTTCTCCACCAAGATCCACAGGCACCAAACTTTCACATCCAGGCTACTTTGATACCTGGATGAACTATGGTGTTGCCATTGGCAACCCTCTGACTGCATGCTGGGCATCCCGTTATGCCCAATAAAATGAATACTGACTTGCACCTCTGTGGAGAACATGGCAGTTTTAGGTAGAACACCAGAGGCCGCCAGGCTGAAAGCTACAGGGCTGTTTGCAGCTTGTAACCACAGGGACTGCATCTAACTTCTGAGAGTTCATGGTGTAGTTTTGTTGTTGTTGTTGTTAGTTTTATCTTTAAAAAAAGAAATTCCTTTGAACTTGGAAGAGGGCAATTAATTTACCTAAGCCTCAAGGTATATTAATCACAAGTGGCCTTGTGAATACCTTCAAACAGAAGCATGTACTTTATTTCCTGTAATAAGAGGGCACTGCTGTTATTTATTCATCATGGCACTCAGTCCCCACATCTGCAGAACAGCAGCAACAACAGGGGTATTTACGGTAAGCCTTGGAGACAGTGCGCTGACTTCCCAGAGGAACCAGCAGGCCCCATCTCAAGAGAATAAAACAAAGAGAATAAGTGTGTGCATATGTGTGTGTGTGTGTGTGTGTGTGTGTGTGTGTGTGTGTGTGTGTGAAGGAGTAGGCTGTGTATGCAGGTACATATGCCTTGGTGTGCACAGAGGTCAGAAAAGAAGACTGGGTCCCACTCTCGCTCTCTCCCCTGTACTCCTGTGAGACGGGATCTCTCACTGAACCCGGAGCTAGATTGGCAGTCAGCAAGCTCCAGACATCCCCACCATCATCAGAGCTGGGGATACAGACATGTACAGCTTTTATGTGGGTGATGGGGATTCAAACTCGGGTCCTTATACCTGTTCTGCAAGCACCTCACGCTTACCCGTGCGGCCATGTCCTCTGCCCTGACTTTCACATTCACTTTGAACTTGTGTTTCTCCTGCCCTCGGTTTATCTTCTACAAAATATTTAAGAATCAGTTCAAAAGGAGTCAGTAAATACAGTCTAATCGTTTAGATCAGGTGCTGGCAAGCCACACCACACATGCTAGGTCTGGGGCTGTTGTGTAAATAAAGTGCTATCAGGACATGGGGATGATTTGTTCACATAGCCCACGACTGCCTCCGAGCTGTAAGAGCAGCCTGAATAGCTGTGGCAGAGATCAGAGATGGAGCAGGGTTACCATCTGACCTTTAACACAAAATGTTTGTCAGTTCCTGATCCGGGTCAAGCATGGGTCCTTCGACTCTCCTGTTGATACCACAGTTGTTTCTCAGCCCTTTAACCTCCTGAGAGCCACTTAAAGAGGCTTCTAGAAGCCACGGACAATGGCAGGGTGTAGATATATACAAAAATAACTAAGACTAATCTTCTAATAATAATTTCAGTTTAACCAAGACTTTAGCAAGTAGAAAACTCAGTGTACTTTGTATATTATCTACTTTCATATGACAGTTTTTATTAGCGGGGAAGCTGAGGAAAAATGGTACATTAAAGACATTATTTAAATCACTTAAGATACCATCGGTTCTCTGTGCATTGTCCCAGTGTCAGTGTTGAGGGAATTAATTGCTCATTTGTGTATAGACTACACAATGCATTCTAAAGAGACAGTATTTGCCTCCTGGGAACTTCTGTAATCTGAGACAGGTAAGGATGACAGGGAAAGAAGGCTCCCCGGAGGCTGTACTAAACAAATGGTTGCCCTGCAAAGCATTCAACAATAGATAAGATCAAATTTTGGGAAACAAAAAGCAAAAAAAAAAAAAAATTCAAAACTTCCAAGCACCCAGAAGAGTAGCTCAACTTGTTTCCCAGAAATAGTTCTAGATGAACTGACTCAGGTGATTTAGATTCTAGGCTTGTGGCTTAATTATTGGTCAAGGGCAAATCAGATGGAAGCATTTGGACAGACAGTTAACCAGGAAGACCAGGTAGGGCAGAATCCAAATCATTTTAGCGTTCACCGTTCAAAGAAAGACGAAATTCTATATTTGGGGGAAGATGAAGCATAAACATCCCAGGCTCCTCACCCACTTCAAAGACAGATGTCCTGCAATGGTTTAATAAACCCACATATTGAACATGAGTGGAGTAAGGAGGGCAGGAGCTAGACATTGAATAACTCCATACAGCTCTGAAAATTCTTGGAATCTTCAAAGAGATGAGTGTCTTTTGCAGGCTGAGGGAAGGGTTGGTGGCTGGAAGCCCATAGAAGTTTCAAGTTGAGAAATGTTGTTCTTGGAAAGAGCAAAGCATGATGGGAAGGAAAGGTCTTTCAACATCATGACGTTGAAGGAACTGAAAGGTAAGTGAATTGCCAATGGCAAGTAATGAAGTCAATGGTGTCTTTGTAACACAGCCACCATACGCCCAAAGAGAACAATGTGGAGAGAATCTCTGAATAGCTGAGCATGTGGAGGAGCCCGGAGAATGGCAGACCCAGAGAGGGCTAGGATGCTCTGGCTTCTTCTTCACCCCACTTCTCACACTTCTAGTCCACCATGTGGCTGTCTTATTCTTTGTAGCATTGTTGGTGATATACTGGTGAGATACTGATAAACCCATTTCCCTGGGGTCTGTGAGCCACTGTAGCAAGCCAACCAAACCCAGGGGAAGAGTTGGGATAGCACTGATTTCCAGTTGACTGACTGGAAGTAGAGGTAACAGCTCAACTAGGTCCTTGCATCTGCCGTCCCAGATGGAGACAGCCTTGCAGGACTAAGCCCTCCATCCACTCCATCTGAAGATGTCAATATCCTCTAGTAGCCACATTCAAAACTGAATCGAAGGACACTCATCTGGTGTCTGCTGATAAATCTATTGCCAAATCACTTGACTGATGTGTAGGAAAAATCCAGCATTGATCTGGGATCACAGTGCTGTGCTTTCGGGAAGTCCAAGAGAACAAAGCCTTACAAAGGACTTATAATCACCAACAGATCACAGCATCCTCTCTTAATCCAGAAACAACCTGACCACCTGCTCCTCGCATCACCCTGGGGAGATACAACACCGATAAAGGATTAGCAGTTGGGCTGAAGTTTAAGGAAGTAGTGTAGGGCCTCTCCTTTACATCACTGAGCAACAAGGAAGCAAATATGGGATTCCCATTGTCCTACAGATTGAGAAGTAGGAAACTGCATGATACAAAAACCTCTGTCCCCTCAAAGGAACAATCACTGGTGAATGGTAAACTTCAAGGACAGCAAAGCAATGGTTGTCACCCTAGTCTCATTTCTGCATCTGTGACCATGACACTAGCAATGCAGGGGAGGAACAACATATGTGGTTCACAACCTCAGGCTTCATCCCTACAGGAAAACCAAGGCAGGAAGTTGAAGCAGCTGGTCATGTCCACAGTGGAGAGCAGAGAGAACACATGCATGCTTAGGAATCTGCTCCCTTCCCCTACTCTTAGACAGCCTGGGATCCAAACCCAGGGAACAGAACCACTCACAGTGGGCTGAGCCTCCCCACCTTACTTAATGCAATTAGAGAAAAATCCAGCAGAGGCATGCCTACAGCCAACTCATCCAGACAAGCTCTCACTGAGACTTCCTTCTCAGGTGTGTCTAGGTGACAGTGAAGCTGCCATCGTGGAGGAGAAAGAAAGAAAGAAAGAAAGAAAGAAAGAAAGAAAGAAAGAAAGAAAGAAAGAAAGAAAGAAAGAAAGAAAGAAAGAAAGAATAAGGACAATTCAAAATCACTAATCAATCAGGCAATGGATAAGTAAGACAACCTCTAAGGCAGGAGAAGTCACCTCTTGAATCTCAAGGCTATTTGATACATATGGGTGATGTCAAGCCTACGCTATTATGTAAGAAACAAACATCCTCTCGCAATAGTAGCTACTATGTACAGGAAAGCAAGCATAAGCAGGTTCCGTGCTGAGTGTAAGACACACGCAACAGCCACCTACTAAGTAAAAGGCAGAGTCAGAATCCAGATTAAGGGCTCTGACTCCAATGTCTTTGTGTTAAAGAGCCACAGGCAGGGATGGAGGAGCTGAGCTCACAAACCTCCCCTAAAACAAACAGCGAATCGAAGGGTTTATCGGTTGGTGGCTTAAAATCTCAGAGATGCATCTACCGTTGTGAAAGCTGAACTGAGTAAGGATGGCGACAAGAGGACCATGCAAGTACCTTGATTCAATTAGTTTTCAGAAAATAAGTAAAACATTCCATGAGAATTTATATTTGAATAATATATCTTAATGATTTTAGCTGAGTTTGTGTGTGTGTCTGAGTGTGTGTGTGTCTGAGTGTGTGTGTGTCTGAGTGTGTGTGTGTCTGAGTGTGTGTGGCCACGTGCACGCAGGTTGGCAGAAGCCAGAAGAGGATTCGGAGTCCCTGCAGCTGGAGTCACATTTCTGAACTATCAAGTGTGGTGCTGAGATCAAGAGCAGCAGACCTTCCCAGCTCCAGCCAGGTATGTCGTATTTTCAGGGAATTTTTTCCTCCTATTTTTGGCTTTACTTATATGAGGATTAAGCATTCACAATCAATCAAGTTGATGCCAGAAGTGTTGCTGCTTTCAAATGTGTCTGTACTGAACTCATTCTCAAACAATGATGAAGATACCCACTGTTGACACCTTGGCGCATGTGTACCCACAGGCACAGACACCATACACAGCCATACACGTGTGTGCGTGCACGCATACTAAAAGAAAAACCCACTGTAGCCAGAGAGGAAGAGAGTTACGTAAAAGATGCCTGATGTATCCACGGAAAACTACGCATCTACTTCCCCTCACTGGATTGTTTCCACAAATACAAAGCAGCAGTTCTTCTTTCCTCCTTCACAAACAAGTCCGTGGTTGTTTCTAGGGCAAGCCTGGCATTACCTCACTGCCAAAAAATGCAGAATTCCCTCTATAATTGTCAGTGGCAGCTGTTAAGAAGGATCCCCCAACACAAATCTTCCCAGGGAAGCCATCAGCGCCTTGTGTGCCCAGCTCATATAGAATCTTGCCTGACATAACCTGAGAGCTCCTCTCTGCACAGGGGTCCCTTCCCACCACTTCACTGTCTCTTCCTCACCGTGGATAGAGGCGATGCCTCCTTAGGAGGACCTTTCTACTTCCTTCGTTTTCAGATGGCATCGTAAGCTGCTTCCGTCATCACTACCTGGTCTTAAGATACTACCTCTTTTTCCTCCTGCCCAAGTGCTGAAGTTCATCTGAACAGCCACCAGGCTGTGACCAACAGCTGCACAAAGCCGCTGGCTCTGGACAGCCCTGTGGGTGTTCAATGTGCAGACACCATGTGGTCCCTTCCATTGGACTTTGTAGTCACTGGTCACTGTGCACAATAAGACAAGACATTTCAAATTAACTTGAAATCTCTCTATCTCTCTCTCTGGGTGTGTGTGTGTGTGTGTGTGTGTGTGTGTGTGTGTACATATGTGCGTGCATGTGTGTGAATGAATGTGGAAGCCAGAGTACAACTGGATGTCATTCCTTAGGTGCTGTCTGCCTAGCTCATTTGAGACAGGTCTCCCTGGGGCCTGGAACTCACCAATAAGGCTACACCAACCAATCAGTGAATCCCAGGCATCCTTTTACGTTCCTAGCGCTGACTGCTAGTGTTCCTCGTGGTGGCTAAATTTCTTTGCATGAGTTCTAGGACTCAAACCCAGATCCTCCAGCCTGCCAGGCAAGCACTTTACCAAATGAGGCATCTTCACGGCACTCAGAATCTCAGCTGACCTTGGCTAAGTGGAGGATGAATGTCCTGCACGGTGTTGCAACGAACCCCATGTATCTCAGCTCTTGTCCCTTGAGCCTCTCATGCGGACTTCACCCTTGGTGAAGGGCATCATTGAGTATACTCTGGTATGAAGCCATGCTATTGTCTCCTAAGTAGCTTTATCTGGTTATACTTGTCATTCAGCAAGACAACTCTGCATTTTCATTCACAGAGAAAAGTAATTTTTAACTTCTAGAGTGTGTGTGTGTGTGTGTGTGTGTGTGTGTGTATACAGAGGGCATGGCACATATATGGAGGTCAGGGGACAGCTTGAATGAGTTGGTTCTTTCCTTCTACTATGTGTGCATACGTACACACTAATAAATGGATAAACAAAACAAAAGCCAGTCATAATGATTCAGAACTGCCACGTCCCTATTGGGCTAGAGAGACGATGAAATCTAGAAGTCAGGAATCAAGGGGAAAGGTCCATGAGGAAATCACTCTAACACACCAAGTCTCACATTACACTGCCATCTTTAAGATCAATGGCAAATTCTAGTTTGGCCATTGGTTTATCCCTGAAGTTTAGCAAGCTGCTGCGAAAGGCAAAAATGCACATTTTGCCTAAGGAGAAAGGCAGAAATCCCTGAAAAGAATCAGCATGTTGCCATTGTGTTTATAAATGTTATTAAATTTGCTACTGAGAACTACAGGAAAGTGAATGATAATGACACCTTCATACTCAGCACACTCAGCCCATGCACACAGTTCTCTGAGCCCCCAGAAACCCCTCCCCGATCCAGCACACCTAGACCCGTGAAGGAAGAAAACAGGTGATCGATGGATCACCCAGCTCTCCAGGGCTCTCTCGGGATCTGGAATGAAGGGTGGACCAAATCTGGGAACCAGATCACACCAGTCTGGACCTCGTGTATTTTAAGTTAACTTAGATTTATGTTAATACCAGGGATGCCTGGATATGAGGGCACCACTGGGTTCAAATAAAAATCAATGTGTTTCTCAGAACTGTTCCCTGCACATCAAGAATCTGGGCAATAATCGCTCAGGGGAAGGACAGTAGAGAAGAGTGCTAGTTTATCCTTAAACACTATGAGAAGGGAGGACCCAAAACACAGAATTCTCTTCATATTTAAAGTTTAGGAAATGCTGAGGTAATTTGTTTATCTTTTCTAAAACGGAGCTACAGGGCAATGATAGAAATCTCCATGCCAGTGTTAGAAAGAAAACAAGGATGAAGAAGCCGGGGGACACTTGATATTGGCCCCCTCAAAAACTGATTTTTAAGATTTGCAATGTTTTTATAATAAAGTTTAAAGCAAAACATGTTTCTTTTAAAAATCATATGAGTACACATGCGCACACACATGCACATGTCCACATATGTGTACAGGCATTGCGAACATTTGTATGGATGTCAGAAGGCAATACCGAGTGTCTTTTTCAATTGCTGTCTACCTTATTTACTGAGATGGAGTCTCTCGCAGAACCTGGAGTTCACAGATGCATCTAGACTAGCTAGCAAGCCCCACGGACCCTCTTGTCTCCATCTCCCCTAAACTGGGATGACAGGCAGGCACCTCTGAGTCCGGTGCTCTATTTGTTTGTGTGTGTGTGTTTGTTTTTAATGTGGTTAGAAATATGGATCCAAATCAGGTAGTTATGCTTACACAGCATGCACTTTGCTGACTGAGACATCGCCACAGCAAGCACATTTGCTTTTAAACAAGAAAACAGCGAAGGCTGATAAAGGCCTCTCTGCCCAGAGCTGCGAGCTTTCTCCCTCCTTCCACCAGCAGCAAACAAGACTATCGCAGTAGGAGCACACATGCCACCCATACCTGGCCGCTGGGAAGTGTCCTAGAACCTCAGATCTACTTCAAGCTTTCTTGCAAAGACTGGTCTTGGTGGATAGGCAGGTGTGTGGCATATTTAGACTTTTAAAATGTTCAAAATAATGATAAAACAAGACCAACTGCCCTGAATCACCTGGAGGTCTCCACTCTGTCCTTCTGTGTCTTGGGATTTTCTAGAATCCTCATGACTTGCTGTCTGGGTCCCGTAACATCAGTTGACCTCCCAAACTTTGGGATGTGAAGGGTACCCACATCTGCCAGTACCCACATCTGCCCATCAGTACCTCCATGTTCCGCCCTTTCCTTACAGCTGACAAATAGATGGGTCACACGCATTACCCAGGCCACACCACTGAAACCATTTGCCAGAAAATCAAGCAGAGGTATAGGTTTTGAAATCCCATTTCAGGTGGTGCTAGGACTTTTTTGGCTCAATGTTATTGGTCCCGAGAGTACTGGGAGTGTAGAGTTTGGCATCCAGAGCCTTGGATTCAGAGCTCAGATCATGCCCTTGTTTTAGGAGCTTGATGCAGCCATTGAGTTCAGCGCTGTCATCCTCGGCAGCACTGAAGTACAGTGAGGTCTCTGCAAAGTTTGGGGAGGACCAAAGATGGTGCAAAGTGCCAAGCATAGTTCTGACAATTTGTGGGAGTTTGATAAAACCTCTCACCTAAATCACATGAGGAATGACAGTGGACAAAATCATGATTGTGCTTTACAATGTAAACCTTTATTTCCCCAAACTCCTGTCAATTTGACTCTGCTGTGTTCAACATTAACCCACAATTTGCTCTCAGAGCCCACCGGACTACTTGCTTCTGTACTGTAACCCAGTGGCCAACTGATGCATCCATACCTCTTCCTCCACGGATGGACATCCAAGCTCAATCTATGAACCCTCAAGTAACACCTGAGGTTGATACAGTCATATTTTGTTTTCATGAAACTGTAACAGAATACCTGAGACTGGGTGGCTTATAATGTAAATGTATCTCTCATACTTTTGGAGTCCGGAAGATGTTAATATCAAGAGATCAGAAACTAAAATCCAGGCCTGGCAGTATGTGCCTGTAACCCCAGCACTGCAGACGTATACGGAGACAGGAGGTCCCTGAAGCTCCGCGTCAGCCACCCTAACCAAGGTCAGTAAGAGACCCACCCTGTCTCAGAGACCAAAACTGGGAAAGCAACTGAGGAAGACACACAACTTTAACCTCCGGTCTCCACACATACATCCACCTTGGTTTGGAAGCAGGGTCTCTCACTCAACCTGGAACTCACTTAATAGAGAGTGTTCCAGGACAGCCAGAGCTACACAGAAAAACCCTGTCTTGAAAGAAAAGAAGGAAGTAAAGAAGGCAGAAAGGAAGGGGAGAGAGAGAGAGGGAGAAAGAGACAAAGAGAGAGAGAAAAAGAAAGAAAGAAGCAATGAAGGAAGGAAGACAGAAGGAAGGAGGAAAGGAGGGAGAGAAAGAGGAAGGGAGGGAGGGAGGGAGGGAGGGAGGGAGGGAGGGAGGGAGGGAGGGAGGGAGGGAGGGAGGGAAGCTTCCGGGAATTGACACAGGATCTGGAGATTTTTCTCATCATCCTCCCTTCACTTCTGACGCCATCTGCTGAAGGAGTTCTAAGCAGAAAGCAGCCCACCCTGTGTTGACATGCTCTTCTTACTCGAGGGGTCCAGAAGACTGAAAGCAGCAAGCACTGCCTGTCCAGATAGACCACAGGGCTCTGTGGGACTTCAACCCAAAGCCTTTATTTCAGCAATACACAGCAGCACGAATGCCATTGCTCGGGAATATTAAAAGAGTAAATAATAGCACCTTTCCAGGTTCAGCAGGTTCTTCCACCA
The DNA here is from genome assembly GCF_037038515.1 of Microtus pennsylvanicus. Lineage (NCBI taxonomy): Eukaryota > Metazoa > Chordata > Mammalia > Rodentia > Cricetidae > Microtus > Microtus pennsylvanicus. The sequence continues at coordinate 6,709,420 of NC_134581.1, read as the reverse complement.
AGGGCTTTACAAAGAATGTTGTAGAGGCAGCCCACTCCTGAGCGAGGGAATAAAATTACCCCACTCACCCACAGAATAGACGGGGGCAGTTCACCAAAGCAGGAGGAGGCACACTTTGCTTGTTAAGAAGTTAATGTATAAAATTTAAATTTAACAAGTAAAAAAAAAGGAAAAAGATCCTTTACAGAACCTTTATTCTGTAGATGGAGAAAGAGTTCTGATATAGCCATGCTGATGAATATTGGTGATGGGACCCATTGCTACGACCAGAGATGTATAAACCACACAAAACTCGACTTTCTCTGACCCAGGCATACAGGGCTTAACACTCCAACTGTGGCGGTTAATATAGTCCAGCCAGCTGTCTCTTCGAGCTCTGGCCCCCACGCCTTGTCTGCCATGGCGAACTGTACCCTCGAAGGAGGAGCTAAGATAAATCCTTCCTTTTCTTTCTTGGTTGTTGCCAAGTCTTTCACAACTGCAAGAAAAGTAACTAGTGCACGAACAATGAACTAACACACAACCAACACCCTGCTAGAGCTTAGTGTGCTAAAACCTGGGGCTCTGTGGGGCAGCAAGGAGTTCTTCATACGGGACAACAGCAACGGAGCAAACGGCTATTCCAGGTCCTCCTGCTGGCACGGCAAGCCCTTTACCAAGGGAATCATCTCCCCATCACACACCCACGACGAGTAGGGGGAGGGCGGTCGAGATTTCTCTACTCCACGTTTCTTAACGTTTTCTCTCTACTCTGAAAGAACAGAATCCTTTGGATGTATTTACTGCCCCTCCATCTCCCTCTCTGGCAAAGAATCCAAGCTCCTTAGGCCAGGGCCTTGCCATTAGATTCCCTCGTGCATTTTCTGGTCCAGAACAACGGCTAACACACAGCAACCACTCCACACATAGGTGTTAGATGAATGATCGCTCATAGTTACCACGCTTAGGAATCGTGTGAGCTTTCTCAAGTTATAAGACCTGTGTCAACTTTCACCCGGATCAAAAAGCCATCAGTAAAATCCAGCTCCACCTAGTTCCTCTGCTTTCTGATGCTTTCAATTTTCTCTGATCCTAAAATAGACCAAAACTTGTTAATTGGCTGACAATGCAGCTCAGAAGCACACGTGCCTAGCTTGAGCAAGGCTCTGGGTTTGGTCCCTAGCACCCGAATGATAAAACCAAACCTGTTGGCACTGAACGAAGCCCAAATGTGCTTTCAGGGCTGTTTCCTGAACTTTGCTTGAGCTGCCCAGGAGAGTATGTTTGCTTCCATCCTCATTACAGGCATAAACCTCCAGAACATGCTCATGCAGAAAATGGCCTACACAAAAAAGACATCATAGTAGTAGTAATAATAATAATAATTCTAAAACAAATCATAATACAGTTACTTTGGGCTCACATTCACAGAGCTCTGACTCACTGCCAGGTGTTCCCGTCATAATTTTCTGTGTATTTAATTCACTTCGTCATCACAATGAACCTGTGGGATGCGTTCTAATCACTGCACTTTACACAGACAAGAAGACTGAGACATGGAGGGTCCAAACTAGTAAACTGAGACTTATGTAATGCAGTGTCTCATTGCCTTTGCTCCCGCACTGCCTCCCATGGTGCCATTATGGGGTTATAATTCTACACTTTAAAGAAGGATGTCATATATATGCACATATGTTTTACAATAATGCATCCCCAGGACTAGGGAGATGACTTGGTGGATCAAATACTTGACAAAGTTTAGATCCCCAGAACCCATTTAGAAGCTGAATAGATTGGGTGGCCTATCTGTAACTGCAACATTCAAAATGCAAAGACAGAGGGCAAACTGGGTGGCTAGATTAGCCAAATAGGCAAGCTTCACGTTCTTCAAGGGACCCTGTCTCAGGAGATAAAGCAGAGAGGACAAAGGAAGACACTTGACATGAATCTCTGACCTATCTCCATGTGCACAGGCACACACTTCTTCACCGGGGCAGAGAATCATCTCCAGGCTTCTGTCTGCTCTCCAGGGCAGGACAGCCTCGAATTACCGATGGAGTATGAATACACTGTCACTCTCGGGAGAGAAGATGACATGCCTCTTCCTAGTCACCTGAGGGAGCCTCTGAGAGCCCAGTCTGGACAGGCCAGAGCAGCAGCAGTGAAAGAGGTCCCTAGACAGATGACATGTTTGGTAGTCGATGCCCAAGGGCCAGGACTACAGCTGACAGGCTGTGTGTGCTGCGGGGTTGGTGAGCGGAGCTGATGAGCGGACAGACCCACCAGGGCATGGGAGGGAGAGCAAGGGGAAGACTCTGAGACTCCGCCTTTAGCTGCTAGGGAGCAGCAAGGGGTTGCTAGTCGATTTCTTTATTACCCACGCAGATAAAGACATAGAGAGTGGGCTCATCAACCATTCAGATGCCACACGCCTGTGAGTGGTAACTGTGCGCTGAATGAGCCAATCAAAACGGTAAAGATTTTGACAGGCGGGGATGATGGATGCCAACTGGGAAAGTAAAATCGTACAAGGGAAAAATATTGCTTGGGTGGATTCCCGAGAGGGAAGATGAATCACCATTATGAAGGAAGGAACATCTGCAGGCGGAAGAAAACCATGGAAAGAGGATGTCTTATGTCTTATTCTTTTACCTAAGAAACTGGACAGGGAACCTAGTGCCTAGCCTGCTGCCCAGAGGCCCAGAAGCTCCATCCTTCTTCCTATGAAATGCAGGCCTAGTAGGTTATCCATTCCATCATTAATAGTTGTTTATGTTTGGGGACTATGCAATACAGTGATCTCTAGGCCCTTATTTAGATTTGAACTGTTAATGTTTTCTGCAGGGTTTTTAAGATTTTGCTTCATTTTTAATTGTGTGTGTGTGTTTCTGTGTGTGTGTGTGTGTGTGTGTGTGTGTGTGTGTGTGTGTGTGTGTGTGTGTGTGTTCAGTTGCCTACAGAGGCCAGAAGAGGGCACTGGATGCCCTGGAACTGAAGTTACCCATGGTTGTGTACCACCCGACGTGGATGCTGGGAACAGAACTTGGCTCCTCGACAAGAGTAGTAAGTGCTCTAAACCACTGAGCCACCTCTCCAGCTCCTAGGTATAAGTCAGGTTTTTATGTGTCTGTCCCAGACACTAGAAGGAACTCATAAAGCTTCCATGTATACCTCTTAACCACATATTTCTATAATAACAAGGTATATTACCAACTATTTCTCTGAAAATATCCTATATCTAGTTCATATTCATATCTCCCTCCACCATTCATAATATCTTGTCTGGGCTTCTTTGTGTTCAATCCTGAATCCAAGCAAGGCTCTCTCACTCCATTTGGCTGTGATTTTTCTCACAGAATGGAGAACTCCCTGTGGCTCTGGATTTAGGCTTGTTGGTTCCCAGCATTTAACTGATTCATGCCTTGTTGGTATTCATTTGTGCATCTTGATTAAATTCATCTTAAAAGTTTCTGACAAGAATCCTTTGTGGCAATGGCTTTTCAGAGCCTTGCATCCTGTGCAGAGGCATGTCACCTCTTCTGTCTCTTTCTCTGAGGGTGGCTTTTCTGTGTGAATAAAGGAGCTTCTAGATCTTTCCCTTAACAAGTTACATTTTCCCTTTACAATTAGCAATCAATCTGAGGTGTGATGCTCTCACGGAGTGGGAATATAACATTACCCAACAACAACGCAAATGTTCCAAATCCATTGTACAGACTGTCTGATTCTTTCATTGCCTCATTGGCTATTATTCTCTCATCAATTGGATATTCTTCCTAGAAATTCATAGCTGCCGCTTCTCCCACAGTGAGAATCCCAACAATATATTCTATTAAGGAGGGTCACCTGGCCTTCTTCAAAGAACTCCTAGCATCTCTCTTGGACTTTGCAAATGAAATAGTGTCCCCTGTCATGGCAAGAAAGCAGCCATGCGAGACACACAGCACAGCAGAAGTGTGCCAGTCTGACTTCACTGCAAAAACAAGTGACCGCTCCATCTGCTGTTCCCACAATTTTTCCACTTCTGCCTGGAAGTCTGACAACTCTTGTTCCCCAAGTAAATGGTTCTCGGGGCATTTGTACACCCAACAGTCCAGCCACGTCACACACACGGGCATAAGCTCTGTTGTTGCCAAGTGGAGAAGAGGCCCTGGACACATCAGCAATGCCGGCTTAACCCCAGATTGTCCTACTTGTTTTCCCATTGCCTTCCATGATGGATGCAGAGCCCAGGCTTACATCACGGATAACACAGATAGTGGCTTCAAAGACTTCTGAGGAAAATGAAAATCTAGGGCATGGGTGGCTTGGTAGGTAAAGTAATTCTGTGCAAGCATGGAGACCTGAATTGACTTAAAGCCAGGTATTGCAGCTCACATCTACAACCCTCGGGTCCCTGGAGCAAGACGGCAGGTGGAGACAGTAGAATCCCAAGGAGATCATAGACCAGCTAGCGTATACTGACAGCAAAGAAGAAATAGTGTCTCAAACAGCATGGGAGGCAAGGACCCGGCACCCGAGACCTGAGGCTACCCCCCTCTGACTTGTATGTATACACTCCGGTATATGCATGCCCATACTTACACAAACACACACAGACATGAGAGAGAGGGAGGGAGGGAGAGAGAGAGAGAGAGAGAGAGAGAGAGAGAGAGATTAAAATTTTTAAAATTTGGAAGCATAGCTATTCTAATCGTCAAATTATGCTTCCCCTATAGTGTGAGCCACTTGTTTGCCAGAATGAGAAACATGATACTATGACATAAATATTCTCTAAAGATGACAGTTATGGTTATATTTTCACTTCCACGGAAAGAAAACAATTTAAAATATTTGGAAATGTATAACTCAAATGGAAATTAATGCCCTGCTTTAGGTTTCTAATGGAATATAAAAGCAGCAGAGATGCAAACCCTCCCACACCCCCACTACCTCTGCAGCTCAATCTATCAACATGACAGAAGCCACGGTTCTCCTTCCCAACTTAGTAACAGGTGCTAAGACACATGAAAGAGGGCCGAACACTGCAAAATGCTGCTCCCAGCCAGCTGACGGTATTGCTATGGCCGCTATCGCTGTTCGAGACAGAAGGGGTCCTTAAATGGTGACGGAAAAAAACGCCTGTCAACTAAGTAAGCTTGCATCCATTCTGGGGGAAGAAAAATGCATTTAAATTCAAATCAGGAGGCTCCAAACCCAGCCGATTTGTGGAGGCTCCTGAAGCTGCTGTTTTCATGAAGTCAGAACATAATGTTGGGTGTGGTAGTGCAAGCTTTTAATCCTGATACTCGGGAGACAGAAGCAAATGGATCTCTCTGAGTTCCAAGCCAGCCAGGGCAACACAGTGAGACCCTATCTGAAAACCAAACTAAAAACAGTATACTGAGGGGACCATACTCCATCACCCCATTGCTGCTGCCTGAGGCAAGAACTGGCAAGATAAGGCTGGACGAGTCATGCCCATCACTCTTATGCAGCTCTGTCTGTAACAGCATGCCAGCGCCAGGACACCCAGCTACCCTCTCTCTGTGACACACACTTCTTTGGAGAAAAGGGAAGCTAACTTTTACAAAGAAACCACTAGAATTTGCTATTTCATGTGTGGGTGTGTTGGGTGCACACATGGCCAGTGCGTGTGCATTCAGGCATGGGTGTACATGTGTGCATTGACATGCACAGGTCAGAGGTCAATGTCAGGTGCCTTCCTCAGCCACCTGCCACCGCATTTCTGATGCTGAAGCTCACTGATTGTTGTGACTGGCTGGCCAGCAGGCTCTGGGGACCCTGTCAATCCTACCTCCCCAGAATTAGGGTCCTAGGTATGTACCACTGTGGCAGGTTCACACTGGGCTTTGTTTTGAGGGTTGTTTTGGCTCAGCCATAGCTTTGTGGGTCCCACTCAGGTCACTGCACTCACCAGAGGCTTTGTCAACAGTGCCAACTCTCGGGCCTCATAATCCATTGAGCTTCAACCCTAGTATTTGCTGGGCTCTGGGACAGCAACACAGATAGAAACTTCTAAATCACATATTCAATATCCTAAAGCTCCATGTGAAGCCAGTAAATGATCAAGTACAGTATATCCTATTTTACCTTGAAAACACCCTACCACTATCACTGTTTTTAATGTATGTGAAGTCCTGGCTCTTGCATAACCGTAAGTCAGCAAAATACCAGACTTGACGGCATTTAATTGCTACGGCACACATCTGGGCGCTCTGCTGATGGACCAGTGACTTGAGAATGGGTCGCTGTTAATATTTCAAAATGCTCTTCAGTCTCCGTGCGCGATGGCTGCAAGAGCAACGCTAATTCATGAGCAGCTGCAGAACCATGACAGGAAGGAAAGGGATGCACAGTTCTTTTGGGGGAAAAAAAGTGCGTTTTTACAGAATCAACTCCCACTCTCCTGCGGAGAGGAAGGCTTCACAATTTAATTAGTCTTTTGTCTTACCTAAGTGCTTTGGCTGCTTAGATCCTCAACATGCTCCCGAGCAGGGCAACCCACAAATCTTTGCGGCATTCAGATACAGTCATCTTTTGTTTGAGAACATTGGGCAAGATGGGGAAGGCATTTCCCTGGGGCCCTGATGGCATTAGCGTGAGAGTAGATGCTTAGCTACCAAACTGAAGGCTGGGTCCTGAGAGGCAAGCCGCATCCTCTTAACAAATAGAGGGTGTGTGTGTGTGTGTGTGTGTGTGTGTGTGTGAGAGAGAGAGAGAGAGAGAGAGAGAGAGAGAGAGAGAGAGAGAGAGAGGCTTTCCATGGCATGAGGTCCTCAGCAGAAACCTCCCCAGTCAGCTCTGGGAGGTCCTTCTCAGCACTCAGCACCCTTCAGTGGGCATGTGAATCAGTAGGCACAGATCATGCACTCCTCTGTCCTCTGCAGAGAAGGCTTTTAGGATTGCCCTCTCTGCCATATTCAGCCAAGCAAAAGCTCAAGAATAACCTTAGTATGGAAAATCACCACTATTCAAGGGCATTCCAGTGACAAATCCAACTTCCCCACTGCATAGTTTGTGTTATTATTTTAGAATATATTAATTACACATAATAATGTGTTTCATTATGGCATCTTCATTTTGACTACAAACATATATATATACATACATGTGCATATATATATATGTATATGTATAGATATAGATTGATTGATTGCATGCAACTGTTGCCCTCCTGTGATCCTTCGGATTCCTGCTGACCTTGTTCCTAATTAGCCCCATCTTCTACTTTTATATCTCTGCCTTTTTGTATATTTGTGTGAGTCTGTGTATGTGTCTCTGTGTGTGTGTGTGTGTGTGTGTGTGTGTGTGAGAGAGAGAGAGAGAGAGAGAGAGAGAGAGAGAGAGAGAGAGAGAATTTAACTAGGGTTGCTTACTTGAGATGGCTGAAGAGTTATTAATGGGAACACAGGCCACTTACATACCACTCCTCTCCTAGCAACATGAGCTACCTACTGATCCTCAGATATAGGTGAAGTCTCAGGAGCTCTTCCCCATCAATGACTGAATGTTGGCTCACCCAGTCTTGGGCAGAAGGCAGGTCATACACTAGGCGGTCTTATGTAGACAGATCAAAGAAAAATGAAAAAGCCTAGCGGAACTGGGGACAAGGACAAGCTGAGCACATTTCTCTAGAGTTACTTTGTGTTTTACCAGTGTTTGCTTTCTGTAATTGACACATTAGGATTGTCCATATTTTGAGGTTTCATGTGATATTTTCGTGGTGCACCCATTGCCTAATGCTCAGATCAGGCTGGCGTGTTTATCTGTCGTCATCTTAGTCTCTACTGCTGCCTTTCATCTGCTTGATGGGTTGTGATCATCTTCCAGAATGTGTGAATGAGGGTTGTGCTGGGTTGGAGGCTTAGGCCCTCCCATCAGAGACCCGACTACCTTCCATCTGTGGCTTCTCCATCACCATTCACAGAGATGCAAGAAGAAAATCACTGCTCCCTTGTAACTCCCTCTCTTTTGCTTCTTCCATGTTCTGGTACTTTACAAGACACACTAACTACTCAGTAAATTACTACAAAGTCATGGATGATGTTTGAAACTCCCCAGCAGGTCAAGCAGATATGTTCAGCATTTCACACACTGAATTCAGAGATCCAGCCGTCCTTCTGAAAGAATAACAGGCAACAAGCAACTAAGATCAGCATGATCCATGACCTGCCACACTTACTTCTTTAGTTAAAAAAAAGAAAAGAGGTGGAGCAGAAGGAAGGGAAGAATTCAATGTGCTGAAGAATTTCTCGGCGTTAGCTCTTCTCCCTTGTACAACACTATGAAGGGAGAGGGGCCATGGAGAAAAGACAGATGCTGTTGTTCCACTACTGGTCACTGGTATTATCACTAGCCTGCGGTCCCTCTCCCTTCAGATGTGAGCCAACAGCACTAGGCAGAGTAGGTATAATGAGAAATGACTCGCAATGTGCCCTATTTCTCAGATGCATGTGAACTTGAGGAGATGTTGCATCACAGCCTTGCTGAGATGAGCACAGAGTGAGGAGAGGGGATGAAGTCTCCTGCTGAGGATCAGCAGGCAGATGCCATGAACCCGTGTCGTGAGTCCTGTTGGAGTCTATGTCCACAGTTACAGCCAATGCAGGAGGGTCATGCAACCCCATCATGGCCAGATATGCAAGACACCATTCTCACGTATTCCTTTCCTCGACATCAGAACACTCATCCCCAGAAAGAGGACAGAAAGATGTGTGAGCAAACTCACCAGGATGAAGACCCCTTTCTTCCCAGCCTGCAGAGCCACAGTCTGAACTTGGCTGGGGAGGAGGAAAGGAATGGAACTCAGGAGGAAGGTGGATGTGTAAGATGAAGTCATATCAGCAAACTAGACTAAACTCTCCAAACTGGTAATGCAGACTTAAAACCTGGCCTGGGGAGATGGCTCAGTTGGTAAAGTGCTGTCCACACAAGCATAAGGACCTGAGATTGGATCCCTAGACTCACACAAAAAGCCAGCCATTGTGGCATTTTCCTGGACTCCTCAAACTAGAGAGGCAGACACAGAAAGATGCCGGGATCTCACAGGACAGTTTCCTGGGTGGGAAAGATACGGATTCTTGTAGAGACTCCATCTCAACAAAATAATGTGGATAGTGATAGAGGAAGACAGATGTTGACCTCTGGCCTCCACATGTACACACACACACACACACACACACACGTGTGCATGCACTGGCACACATGTGAACACATATGCTTACACATACAAACTTTTAGGAAGAAGCAGAGTAGAATGTGCTCCAGCAAATTTGTGGCAGATGCTGAACAAAATAAAACTGTTTCATGCTGACACCAGCACGGTATAAAAAGTGGTCCCTTTTGCATGCCTCGGTGCAATACTAGGTGTTAGCGTTCGAGGGACTTAGGAAACCCTGTGTAAGCAAGAGGTGTCTTGAAGCTTCTCTTGTGAAGATCTTCACTCAGAAGGTGCCCTTTCCATGTCCGTAGGGGAAGGACATTGCTGGGTCCTCCCAAGTTTGTTCCCCATTTTGCCCTGATATAATTCTACATAACTGCTCACTCTGCATCAAAACCAAAGCACAGAGCCAGCGGAGATGGCTCAGAAGTAAACATATTTCTGCCTTGGGAACTTCCTCAGCCAATAGCCTTTAATATACTAGCCCACTTTGGGCATGGTCTCATGTACTATAAATGCAGATCAAAAGCATACATGACTGGCTCTCTTGGATGCCAGATTTGGTTCCCGTTCCCAGCGCATGTAGAGAACCACAGATCGCTACTCTTTCTGTGAGTTTATCCCCAGATAAATAAACCTTTGTTGTACTCCATTCCAGGCTATCGTGGAACTCTTTTGCATGCCAACACACTTCTGCAAGTAAGAGGACCAGAGTTCAAATCCTTAGCATCCATTTGTATGTTAGGTAGGCATGAGGGCTCACTTGTAATTCTGGCAACAGAGGTCGCTTGTTGGTTCCCGGCTGCTCGGCAACCCAGACCCGAAATAATTACACAGAAACTGTATTAATGAAATCACTGCTTGGCCCCTTAGTGCTAGCTTTTTATTGGTTAACTCTTACATTTTAATTTAACTCATCTTCATTAATCTGTCTATTACCACGTGCAGAGGCTTACCAGGTGAAATTCCAGCATCTGTCTCAGTCAGGGCTACTTGGCTTCCCCTTAAACTCTGCCCTTCTTTCTCTAATCATTCAGTTTAGCTTTCCCTGACTACCTCTACTCCCTGCACAGGCCAAACAGTTTGATTATTAACCAGTGGTATTTACAGCATACAGAGGGGATTCCCACATCAGAAGGCAGAAACAAAGTTAGTTATTGTAGCCATAGCTCTGAGCTCTGGGTTTGAGTGAGAGGTGATGACTCAAAGAATAAGATAGAAATCTGATCAAAGGTGATTCTCAGCCTCAACCTCAGGCCTCCACATACACATGTGATTGCACGCATGTGCACTCATGTGTCCACTCACATGGAAAACCATGCATACATACACAGGCCCATATGCATGTAAACATATATACATATGTGCATTCATGGCACACAAAGAGAAGACTGCACTAATGTAGAGGTCTCCCAGTCATCCTCCCAAGGATCCTGACTCTCACAAGCTCTGGTTAAACAGAGTGCCTGACTCTCTCTGAATCTGTCTTTTGTTGCATAAACTTCTGCCTTGAGCCCTGTGGCCGGTAAGAAAATGAAATTCCTTGTCCATCCTTGTAGCACCAAAACATTCAGAAAGTGGAAAAGCAGAAACCCTCTGTATCTTCCTAGGGATGCAGTCATCTCTGAAAGGCTCTGAAGCACTGTTACTGCTTCACAGAGAGCACACTTGTGCCTATGAAGGGTTCTGGGGTGGAAGGCATGGGTTCCCACCCTTGTCATGCCCCAGTTGATAGGATATATATGGAAGGGGTATTTTTGCTCTGATTAAAAAAGTCACTGAAGTTTGACAGAAACTCCCGCTTCTGTGTCTACAGATTGCCATGTTACAACTGGGATCTCTTCCCTCAGACAATTGAGACTAGGAAACCACACCCCACATTTTGGTCTCTTTTCGTTCTCTGTGTCTCCTCTTCTTATCTCCTATTACTAGTGATGGCCACTGGAACAGAGAAAGTCTGTTCTTCCAAAGGACTTTGGAAAGGCAGGCTTTCTTCTCCCTCTCCTCTTCTCTCTTCTTCTCTCCCCTCTACCCTTTTTTAAATACATCTGTCTCTCTTCTGATCTCCCTCTGCAGCTAAAGTCTTTCAACTTTCTTGGGATGAAAGACAGACTTAGAATATTGATTCTTTTCCCCTTTCCCTGTAAATTCATGACAAATGGTGAACAAAAGCTTATCTGGAAGTTTGGACATCCAATTAAATATTATTCTCCATAAAATCACTCACATATGCATGCACACACACACATATACACAACATACACATGACTCCAACTTTCTTTCTCATTGATTAAACTTGTTCTTTGACAGTTTCAAACATGTGTGTCATACATTGTTTTTTAAAAATATTTATTTATTTATTATGTATACAATATTCTATCTGTGTGTATGCCTGCATGTCAGAAGAGGGCATAAGACCCCATTACAGATGGTTGCGAGCCACCATGTGGTTGCTGGAAATTGAACTCAGGACCTTTGGAAGAGCAGTTAGTGCTCTTAACCTCTGAGCCATCTCTCCAGCCCCCTGTCATACATTGTTTATACCCAACCCCACCCTCTATTATTCCCACCCTGGTCATGTCATCTCTTTTCCTACCTACAAGACCTACAATCATGCTTTTTTGTCCTGTTTTGTGTCCCACTAAGTTTAACCAGGACTTTCTGAGTGATCATGAGTTTGGAACAACACAGAGGAGCCTGGAGGGCTCACCACTTAATGCCCAACTGAAGGCAATAAATGCCAGAACCAATCCCTCCCCCCAATTCCACTGAGTCATCTTGCTGGCTCAAGAGTATCCTTTAACCCCAAGTTGAGAAAATCCCTCCCTGGCTGGGCAGCTCAGCTTTAATTATTACAGCTGTTTCTGCACACCAGTGATTCTGACTAGAATGCAGTGAAGACTCTTGTTTTATTTTGTTTGGCAGAATTACCCTGAGCCATGCTTCTTTGAAAAGTCTTCACAGTCCTAGAGGTAAAAACAGTCATTCTAAAGCTGAGCATGGGGGTACATGCCTTCAATCCCAGTGCTCAGGAAGCAGAGGCCTCTGAGTTCGAGGCCAGCCTGGTCTACAGAGTGAGTTCCAGGACAGTTAATGTTGGTACACAGAGAAACCCTATCTCAATCAATCAATCAATCAACCAATCATAGCTCTAGGAGCAACTCTCTGTATAGAGCATGAGTGACAGGTACTGTGATCTCTCATCTATCTCAGATCCCAGCTGCTTGTAAAGAGGCATCGTGGAGAACAAGACACTGATGGCTCTTTGCCTGCATGATGGCTTCCCCTAACTCATCAAAATTACAAAGGCAACTTGTTATTCAATATGTAGACAGGAAGGTCAAGGCTATGACCAGGGTAGATGAGTCAACACCAGCCTGGGCTTAGAATGGGCTTGTCCCTGCTGTGAGCCCACCTGTCCTGAGCTAAGGGGAGCCTGGTTTTCCTTTCACATTGGTTCTATCAACAGTGCTGTAAACACACAAGAGGCTCAGCACCTTAGGCTGAGTTATCAGAGTTATAACAAAAAGGAGAGAAAGAAGATGCAGCCCAGTGCCACATTGGAAAGAGCAAGAAGCAAGAGGCACAGTGAACCCAAAGTTTGTCTTCAGAGTCCTAGCATGAGGTTTCGGGGTAAATAGAAGGCAGGAAGCATGCATGACTAAGAAGTCTTCGTCAAAGTGGGGTCTGGCCAGCAGTGACACAACAGTGTCTCTGCTGTGGTCTCCTGCAAGGTGGTCTCACCAGCTGCCATAGCAGGGTGACATCTTCCAAGAGACAAGCTCTGCCTCGGGCTTTTCTCACAATGCCCTCCCGGCATAAAGTTCCCAAGAAAATCCCACCATCCTGTTATTTCAATAGTCTGCCAGTCAAAGGAAGAGACAGCATCTTCATTCCTGCCAGGATGGCTACAGCCTCAAGAAAAGAGACAAAGAACCATGCAACTCCAGGAAGGGCCCAATCGTCCCTGTAAAAACCCCGTAAAAGAAGGAAGTGCACATAACTATCTGAAGAAAAAAATCCTCTTATTTGGAGCCAAAAACATGTTTCTTAAAGCGTTGACCTAACTGTCTGCATTTCAGACACAAGCAGTTGGGCTGTCTGGACATGGTATTGTTAGCTTGAGAATCAGACTGTCTGAGGAAGAAGCCACTCTGACTGATCAGGTCAAACAAGATGGTGCATGTCTTGAAGTGGAGAAGTGCTGGCTGTAACACTGAGCTGTAAGACAAGACGTCAACATGATCCTTGGTGGGTAAAGCAGTAAGCATGGATGTCGATAAAGGTTAAGCATAGATGTTCAATTTTTTGTTTTGCTTTTGTTTTGTTTGTTGAGGCAGGGTCTCTGTGTAACATTCCTGGCTGTCCTGGAACTTACTTTGTAGACCAAGTTGGCCTCAAACTCACCGAGACCTGCCTGCCTTTGCCTCCCAATTGCAAAGATTAAGGTATATGCTACCACTGCCCAATAATAAACTTCTTTGTCTTTCTCTCCTACGCTTTTCTTAGGATGCCACCAGAATAGAGCCTTATCTGTCTAGGAGCTACAAATCTATGCTTAGTGCCTGCATTCTCTCTCCTGTTCCTGAGAGTCTTCCTAAAAGGCCTCAGGACCATCCTTTGTCATCATTCTTGGTCCTACCCTTGGTTCCCAACACAAGAGCTTCCTAGACTCTTGGAGTTTGCAGAGTGATTTGTCTGTTTGCTTTGCTAATAAAATAATAGGTAGACGGGTCACTTCCTAGCCTCAGGACAGGAAGGAGCAGGACATCAGGAGAGTTAGGAATTCAAATTCACCTTCTCATCTCCAGCCTTGAATGGTGAGCAAAGGGCTGAAGATTGAATTAGTCCCTGATGACCAATAATCTAGTTAATCAGCTTATATAATAAGACCTTGTGCTGGGCAGTTCTATATCAACTTGACACTAGCTGGAGTCATTTTGGAAAAACAGAACCTTAATTGAGAAAATGTCAGATTGGCCTGTGGCAAGCATGTGGGGCATCTTATCGGACTGTACCTTCAGAAACCAAGACTACGACAGGGACCAAGAGGGAGGAAGAAGACTGCTTAGAATGTGGATTCTCAGCAAAAACCACAGGGTCTGTAACATCAACACCAACTGGTAACTTCTTGGAGAGGTAGTTTGTAAGCCACAACCAAACTCATGAATCAAACCTTTTGGGTAATGAGAAGCCAAAAAGTCTGTCTTGAACAATCCTCTAAGTGATTCTGATGTTGCAACAGACCTTAAGGAAACACCAAGTGCAGGAGGAGACACAGCCCTGATGACAAACAACACTGACTTACGATAGCACCTCAGAAGGGATGGGCTGCCTATCCTAACTATTCCTATTATAACTGCTCCCAACCATTGCAGCGGAGGTGATTAAAGTCCTTCCCAGAGCGACCAGAGTAGTAATAATAAAATCCATATAGTTTCAATACAACCATACTCCAATAACTCAGTTTACTTGATGTGCTGACTCCGTAGCCCTAAGGACTCCAGCATGCAAAGGTTCTGAGTAAGCTGTGAAACAAAGACATTCAGCTAGACTTTCTTCAGGACCTTCCGGGTGGACGAGGTAATTAGAGGCCCATAAGATCTTAGAGATGGCTTTGAAAGGCCCCAGGGAAGAATTTTCTATTATTACTCTGCAGAAAGAACATGGTATCAAGCAGCCCTCTGAATCCATATTTCTATACGCGTGCCACTCATGACCATTAGTGCTGAAGTTCACAAGTGACCAAAGTGTAAAGAGTGTCAGTAGACTTGACATCTATATCACACACACACACACACACACACACACACACACATGCACGTGTGTGCGCGCATACACACACACACATCAAGGCTTGGGACCATGGAAAAACAAGAGGCAGGACTATTGTAAGAACCAAAAGTCAGAGAGAACAAAAGCCAAACAATATCATCTGGACATGACAGAATGCTATGCTCAGAAACCCTGCATTGTGGTTGCCCGCATAAGACCTGCATGAGATCAGCCAGCCAACACCCCAGCACAAAGTCGGAAAAGGTTCATGAGCTGCCACCTCTAACTGAAGTGCTGTGCACAGTTGATGACTTTTGGAGGAGGAAAATCAGTTTTCTTTGAGGGTACAGTTTCTCATAAGTCAACCATGTTCCAGGGAAAGGCCCCACACCCAGAAGTATGTAGGTAGCATAACTTGGAGTTAATGCATTGTTAAAAACGGGAGAGATGAAGGCTTGGTGCTGGAGGATAGGGTGGCAATGCAACTCGGAGGAGTTGGGGGAGGCGTTCGGACTGAATATCATCAAAATTATGGTGTAAGATTCTCAAAGAACTAATGCAAAATTTTAAAAAAATCATAACAAAAAGTAGACTTTGCAAATGACCAGGCAGGCCTAGAGAATGAAAGCATGGTGCTGGGACATCTGGAAGATAGCCATGCTACACAGCTGGCATCCTTCCACAGGCCAGGGTTCTGGAGGAATGTATTATACGATTGGTCAGAAAAGTTCTCTCTCTGACGCCATTCAACTCTCCTTGTAAAAGTGGACTCTGTGGAACAAAACAAGTCCATGAAGCTGGCAGTTCCCATGGCGGTCCACCCTACCAGAAAGGGACTCATTTCCATACAATATGTCTGAGAGATTTCATTGCAGGCCTATGAAACAATGAGTGTGCAGAATTCCAGCCTCTTTGTGCTGACCCTTCTAGCTGACATCCCTCTGTGTCCGCAGCTCCTATGCACTCCCAATCTAGGCGGAGTTCAGTTGCCCAGAAGATAATCTTTAGAAAGATTAGAGACCTTCAAAGGGCAAAGGAATACTGATGAATTAGGAGAGACTTTTCCTTGATGTGGATTCTGCAGACAGATGCAATGGAAAACTCTTTCTTCCGATGGAAGGGAGCTGGGGGAAGCAACAGGGATGGGGGGTGACTCAGTGGGTAAAGTGCCTGTTAAACAACCTGAGTTCAGACTAAAGTACATATGCAAAAAGGGCGGACATGGTGACACAGGCCTGTCTTTCTAGTGCTGGGAAGGTGGGGCCAGGCAGACCTCTAGGACTCTCCGGCCTGCGGGTCTACCCAAATCAGTGAATTTCAGATTCAGTGAGAGACCGTCTCAAGAAAGATGACGAGTGCAAAATGAATGACGTTCAGCATCAACCTTTGACCTTCACATTTACCTACAAGCCCTCTCTCTCACGCGCACATATGAACATAAA
The DNA here is from genome assembly GCF_037038515.1 of Microtus pennsylvanicus. Taxonomy (NCBI): domain Eukaryota; kingdom Metazoa; phylum Chordata; class Mammalia; order Rodentia; family Cricetidae; genus Microtus; species Microtus pennsylvanicus. The sequence continues at coordinate 6,693,061 of NC_134581.1, read as the reverse complement.
CATATGCATACGGAAAGAACATAGCAGCTCCTATAACATCTTCATACAAACAACGCCCAAGCCCTAACAAGGGACTCAGTCATGTTTTCTTCCCTTGCATCTTTTTTTATTTAATTTTCTCAAAGAAAAGAGGAGTAAAGAGCTGTTGAGCACAGCAGGGAATTTAGTGGGGGGGGGGGGGGGGTCAGGATTTGATTTCCCAAAGTTTGTTTGTTCTGGCAGCCTTTCATTTGTTCCTTGCAGATCAATATCTGTCTCCTGTTACTCCCCCTCAACTTGGCAGCCTGAAAGAAATGAGTTTCTTCAAGAGTGAGACGTCCTGCTCGGGTGTGGGTTGGGACATCTATCACAGATCTGAGTTTGGGGGCTCCTTCTTCCTGAAGAGAACGCACGAAGCCAGAGCATCTGCTCAGCCTTAAGACTGAATGTTTGCTCAGGGGGAAATATAATCAGTTTTTAATTAAGGAAGCTTTGACAAGAAGAAAATCGCAGAAAAAAATATGTTTGCTTTCTTTTCAGTCCTAAAAGAGGCTATCCCTGGAAATACCTTCTCTTCAGGATTGGACTTCCTTACTCTCAGCTCTGTAGAGCCTAGAGTTTTCCACAATTCTCAGGAGACAGCCTGTGGCCAAGACTCAGCTTTGGGGACTATATTCAAGAATATCTTTGTAGAATGTGTGTGTGTGTGTGTGTGTGTGTGTGTGTGTGTAGTGTTTGTACATGTAGTATGTGTGTAGTGTGTGTATATACGTAGTGTGTATGTGTGTAGTGTTTGTGTGTGTTGTATGTATTTGTAAATGCGTGTGATGCATGTGAAGCCATAAGTCCATTGCACCTAACTTTCTTAGTGTCTCTCCATCTTGGTTTTGTAGGTGGGGTCTCTCCCACAAGCCACGGGATCAAGTCCTTCTTCAGCATCGGATTACAGACATGTGCCACCCCATCACATCTGGTGTTTTGTGTTCATGTTCGTTCAGGGTATCAAACTCTGGTTTTCCTTGCCCAGCATGCACTTTGCCAGTGGAACCAAATTTCCAGCCCAGGATACATGTTGATAGTGCTTGTTTTACCTAAAGAGGCATAATGAAAGCTGAGGTGCCCACAATCCTCTGCTGCAACAGCAAAGGTTTGGGTTGTAAAATCAAAAGATAAACGAGGTACACTGGGGCTCAACTTAAACTAGAGGCAAAGGAGATGTTGGGAAGGGAAGAGGTTCATGTTGGAAGCTTTGATCAAACTAAGGAAAGATAAACTAGCCCTGTACCATGGTTGCATCTGAGAGAGGAAAGCTGAGAGGTGTCTGAGAGGGGCTGCTTGACAGACGTGGGTACCAGGAAGCAGAAATCGATAACTCTGAGTCATAAGACCAGGAAGTCACTGAATACGTGGACAGCACAGCAGACAAGGAAGCAATGACCTTGTGGGGAGCCAATATCCGAAGAGAAAACATCAGACTGCTTGCTGCAGAGTGTGGACAGAGCCTCTGGCTCTCCAGTAAATGTGGAACTCATGTCGAGGCTGTCCTTGTCTATGGTGCTGCACACAGTGTTTTTACTAAGCCTCAACTTTTTTTTCTTTCTTTTTTTTTATTGAGAAAAGGAAAAAAAAGTTTCCGCCTCCTCCTAGCCTCCCATTTCCCTCCCCCTCCTCCCACTCTTCTCCCCCTCCCCCTACTCCTCTCCCCCTCCCTCTCCAGTCCAAAGAGCAGTCAGGGTTCCCTGCCCTGTGGAAAGTCCAAAGTCCTCCCCTCTCCATCCTGGTCTAGGAAGGTGAACATCCAAACTGGCTAGGCTCCCACAAAGCCAGAACATGAAGTAGGATCAAAACCCTGTGCCATTGTCCTTGGCTTCTCATCAGCCCTCATTGTTCACCATGTTCAGAGAGTCTGGTTTTATCCCATGCTTTTTCAGTCACAGTCCAGATGGCCTTGGTGAGCTCCCAATAGATCAGCCCCACTGTCTCAGTGGGTGGGTGCACCCCTCGTGGTCCTGACTTCCTTGCTCATCTTCTCCCTCCTTCTGCTCCTCATTGGGACCTTGGGAGCTCAGTCCAGAGCTCCAGTGTGGGTCTCTGTCTCTATCTCCATCCATCACCAGATGAAGGTTCTATGGTGATATGCAAGATATTCGTCAGTATTGCTATAGGATAGGGTCATTTCAGGTTCCCTATCCTCAGCTGCCCAAGGAACTAACTGGGGACATCTCCTTGGGCTCCTGGGAGCCACTCTAGGTTCAAGTCTCTTGCCACCCCTAAGGTGGCTCCCTTAACTAAGAATTGGGCTTCCATGCTCCCCTATCCAAACTTCCTTTATCCCAATCATCCTGTTTCCCCAAGTTCCCCCATCCTCCCCTTCTCCCTTTTCTCTCCCCATTTCCCCTTACCCCCATCCCACCTCATCCCCAAGATCCCAATTTTCTCCCCGGCAATTTTGTCTACTTCCCATAGCCAAGAGGATAACTATATGTTTTTCCTTGGGTTCACCTTCTTTTCTCAAGCTGGTCTTGAACTCCCTCAGGAGCCCAGGCAAGCCTTAAACATTTGATCCTCCTTCCTCAGTCTCCTGACTGATTACAGATCTATATTAGCAGGTCTGACTGCCTAACCTTGCCTTTAAAATGACATTCTTGGCTAAGAATTCTCCTTCTTTGGGGGTCTTAACACCTAATTTCTGTCGCTGGGAGAGAAACTCTGAGAATGCATCTTCAGCTTACAGCTCTCTTGCGTGTGCTGCTATCCACAAACTGAGGAACCTTGGCAATGAGCATGACATTCTGCAGCTAGAACGGTAGCCCCTGACCCCATCATTTTCTGGCCTTGAAACTCTTCAGTACCTCCATAGGAAGGGACATCACCTAGTGATGTCTTTTTGCAGGGGTAGTGGTGTGTGAGTGAATGCATGCACACATGCATGCTACAGGATGTGCATGAGGTCACAGGATGACTTTGAGGAGCAGGTTTGACTGTGGGTTCTGGGAATCACACTTGGGTCATGGCTTGCACAGTAAGCTCTTGCTGAGCCTTCTTGCAAGCCTCTTTTTCTTATGTATAAACATAGGAATGCATCCATCTTGACAGGACTTCTGGCAGACTTAATGAGACTCTGTGGGTGAAACAAGCTTACTAACTTGCAGTTGCAATCATGCATATCAGGCATTATGTGTGTAGAAAGTAAGATTCTACTATGGAAAGAACACAAAACAAACAGAAAAAGTGGTGAGTAGTAAGATACAAAGTAATTCACATTTGACCATTCTCACCATGGAAATAAAATCAATCATAACGTGAAACAAAATAATATATGAATGATGTGGGTTGTCCTTCTGTATATGTGTTGCTTTTATTAGCTAATGAATAAAGCTGTTTCAGTCAATGGCTTAACAGAGCGAAGCCAGGTGGGAAATCTGAACAGAGATATATAGAGAGAGAGTAGGCGGAGTCAATGAGATGCCATGCAGCTGTCAAAGAGTAACACGCCAGCACCAGTAAGCCACAGCCTAGTGGCAATACACAGATTAATAAAAATGGGTTAATTTAAAATGTAAGAGCTAGCTAGAACTATGCCTAAGCTATTGGTCAAACAGTATTGTAATTAATATAGTTTCTGTGTTTTTATTATTCAGTTCTGGGCATCCAGGAAATGAACCAACAGCCTCCGTCTATGTATGAATTTCATACTTATATAGAAAAGGTCATGGTTATATGGAAAAACTCCTATTCTCTAAGTGGCATCATAAACAGCTATGTCTGAGGTTATTTTTAAAAATAAAAAGTCAGGGGCCAGAGAGATGGCTCAGCAGGTAAAGATGCCTGTCACCATAGCCTAACTCCTCAGCCGACACAGTAAAACCCATGAGGAGAGCGCTAGCCACAGCCACCTTGGAGGCTGTCACTGTAGGGAGCATAGAAGGTGGCCAGGGAAAGGAAGTGGCTTTAAGCTGTCAGCAAGCTTAATGCTTTCAATCTTCCCTTTCCCAAGGGTAAACCCTTGTGATTACAAAGGGACCCCTGGTCTACTGATGGTCCAGTCACCAGTATGCAGTTACTTTTCTCATAGTTATGGCTTAAATAGCTAACAAGAGTGATATAAAAACTAAGGATTCCCTTGAGCTCCCCTTTCAGGATGGTTTAAGAAAAGTTACAACCCACTATGGCAGCAGGAACGTGAGGAAGCTGGGCACCTTGCATCACCAAACAGGAAGGAGAGAGAGAGAGAGAGAGAGAGAGAGAGAGAGAGAGAGAGAGAGAGAGAGAGAGAAATGCCAGGCCTCAGTTCCAATTCTCTTTATTCAGTTGGAGACTCCAGCACACAGAGGAGCCTCCTGTAGTCAGAGTGGGTCTTCCCACATCACGTAATCAAGAAACTACCTCACAGACACACCCAGAAGTTTGTCTCCTGGGTTATTCTAGACCCTGTCAGGTTGACAACCAAGATTAACCATCACAAGCAGGGACCCACGTCTCATGGAAGAGGCAGATTTGTGCTATGGGACTCTGCTACTTGACCCTAGTCTTATAGAACCCTTTCCCCATCATTAACAATCCACCGTGGGACCTGAGTCAGGGTAGTGGGCAGCATGGTGTGTCCTCAAACTTCACGGCAAAACAGCTGTGCGGCCAGATCGTCCCCCATCTTTCACCAACAGAGAACACACAGATGACTTATACCTATACCATCGGCCTGGGGCCTGCATCAACGTGAGGTAGGTTCTGTGGCTGATAGGGTGGCATCAGAACATGGGGAGCATAAGAAGTAAGACAACCACAGCTAAGCTTAGGTGCCATGTGACCAGAGCCAAGCTTATTGTCATGTGACTACAACCGAGCTTGTCTACCAAATGAACAAGAGTTACTTTATAGCTTTTGGCTTCCACTAGGAGGATTTCAGCCCCCAAACACAGAACTCCTTTGTTCCAGGCACTGTTCGGGGCTCTGGGATAAAGGAATGAATACGATCCATTTCCTGTCCTGAAAACAGAGCAATTCAGAAGCATAAAGCAGCACACGAGGAAAGTTTGAGAGACCAGAAGGAACAGCAATGGGAACAGAGTGGAAGAAACAAACAGAGATTCACATCTTGGTGATTAGGATCAAGGTTTCCAGTTCAAACCAAAATAAGGAAATACCAATGCATGCATGAAAATATTATTGCAAATTGGTATTTTGTATAATTTGCATGAATCGATTTCTTTTAAATGCTAAAATGTAAAAGCCTCGTTCTTTAAAACTACACCTTCGTTCTTTTGTTCAGGAGCCCAGTGAGGTCTTAATTACTAGTAGTGCCATCTGTTGGCCAGAAGAGGAACTGACACAATGGGGGTTTGCACTGCGCTGGTGTTGAGCTTTCTGTATAACATTGGGGTGGGGGCACAAAGTTGAGCACATCTGTATGTGATGGTCTCCTTAACCCAGAGCGTGCAGAGAGGACCATGGCTAATGATTTACAGGCTCAAAGATCGGATTGCTTGGGGGATAAGCCAATAATGTGCAATCTCCCTTGTTTACTTGTCTAAGCCCCAGATCTTATTCAGTTCTGTAGGGAAACCATTTGCTGGACGTCACAGGGCCCTGAACACACGAACTCACAGTGGCGATAACTATATCCACAAGACCTGAACTAGATCGAAATCCCAGCATGGATGGAGGAAAGGTCTGTGATATCCTGCCCACAGCTGGGAAACCACTGGCAACCAATGGTTGCTAGGGTATGGGAAGGCAATTTTCTCGAGGGAGGCTACCCATGCCCCAGTAGATGTAAGTGTACCCTGTGGGTTTAAAATAAGAGCAAATGAAGTCGAAGGGGGAGGTAGTGAAAGTGAAAGGGGAGAAATTAGAGGGGAAGGGGGGATAGGGAGGTTATACACATGTACAAAATTCTCAAACAATAAAAAATAAACTCTAAAAAGGATAAACTCATACTATGCCAGAGAACTACTGAAGCAGAATGTTGGTCTGATGTATGAAAGGAACATTCAGAGGCTGGTGGGGAGACTGCACTCTTGAGTGGCTACTGAGAAACCCTTGCCCATAGCTGCTACTACTCGATATACTCCCTCCCACACACCACTTCACCTTTAAGAATCTAGACTAACATCAATCTGCATATGTGGGTACTGGATAATATATTTAAGAGCTTTAAAATAACCCTGTGTGTAATAATTTTTTAAAAGCTGACAATAACCGAGATTTTCAGCAACAGAAAAGGGGCTCCAAGCACTGTGGTGTGCCCATACGTGGATCACTGCAAACAGCACACAGTAGACATTGGCAGCGTCACATAGAGAAGTGGAGCAAAGGGGCTCCAAGCACTGTAGTGTGCCCATACGTGGATCACTGCAAACAGCACACAGTAGACATTGGCAGCGTCACATAGAGAAGTGGAGCAAAGGGGCTCCAAGCACTGTAGTGTGCCCATACGTGGATCACTGCAAACAGCACACAGTAGACACTGGCAGCGTCACATAGAGAAGTGGAACAAAGGGGCTACAAGCACTGTCGTGTGCCCATACGTGGATCACTGCAAACAGCACACAGTAGACACTGGCAGTGTCACTTAGAGAAGTGGAGCAAAGGGGCTACAAGCACTGTCGTGTGCCCATACGTGGATCACTGCAAACAGCACACAGTAGACACTGGCAGCGTCACATAGAGAAGTGGAACAAAGGGGCTCCAAGCACTGTGGTGTGCCCATACGTGGATCACTGCAAACAGCACACAGTAGACACTGGCAGTGTCACTTAGAGAAGTGAATGATTCAGACACAAAACAGTACAGACCATGTGGTTCCATGCAAATAACACACAGACACAGGCTAAATTAATAAATGCTTCTAAAAGACAGTGTGGTGACTATCATCTTATTATCATCTATTGCTGTGAAGAGACACCATGATCAAGGCAACTCTAATAGAAGAAAACATTTAATTGGGGCTGGTTTACAGTTCCATTATCATCACTGTGGAGAGCATGGTGACATGTAGGCAGACGATGGAACGGTAGCTGAGAGCTCTATCCTCATCCGTAGGAAGAGAGGGAGAGAGTCTTGGCCTTGCATGGACTTTTGAAGTCTCAAAACTAACCCCAGGTCACACCTATTCCAACAAGGCCATATCCCCTAGTCCTTCTACTCCCTGGGGACCAATCATATAAATATAGGAGCCTATAAGGGCATTCTTATTTAAATCACCACATTTATCATCAAAGAGAAGTGTAGTTCTATGAGAACCCCTAAAATCTTGATGTTGTTCTTCTCATATCTTAATCTATTTGCTTTGTAAATTTTTATTAGCGTTTTCATCATGTTAAGAGTGGTGAAGGCATCATCTGTGTTGAAAACTCTCCGTAGAGAGCATGGCTGGTTACATGTGTTTGCTATACGTTGATATTATATGTGAATACTGCACCATCATGAGGACAGTGCGAAGAAGTGGGGTGCTTATGGAGGAGAGCATGGGGGTACTGTGGTCACACAGTGCTGTATTCCCCATTGTCTCAGTGGACAGTCACCGACACCAAGCCAACAAAGAGAAGACTAACAGCCTGCTTCTGAGCGCAGAGCCTGGGGAATAGCCTACACAGAGACGGTCAAGGAGCAGCTGGTTGTGTTCCACTGCAGCTCTTCTCAAACCAGCCCAGGGCCGGATCCAGCCAGTCAGCTGCGGTTTGCTGTAGAACCAGCCGCTTCTTTCCTGTAGCTGAGCATGACCTTGAATAAAACCACTTAAACCTGCTTCACATCTACAGAGATCACAGGAAATAAGGGGTCCTTTAACATCTGGAGGCAAGGCAAATGTTCATGACAGCAAAATGCTAAAAACAGACTTTGGGGTGGCCTGCAGGATTGCTAGGCTGGCTGTTCTTTCTTCCAATGATGTGTAAAGAGATAAAACATGAGATCTGAGCACACTGAGGCTTGAGGGGAAAATGGTGAACATGTTTCTCCCTATGAGATACCACACTGCATTCTGAGCGAGGTGACCTCGCCTTTCCGTGTAAGCTGAAGAGCTCAATACTCATAATGACATGTTAATGAACCCCAACAAGACCTGGAGGGGAGCATGGGCATGAGATTCCATTTCCCTAACCTATGAAACTCAAACCTTAATTCTGGTGTGACACCATGGCTTTGCTGCAAGGAGGAGCTGCTTGTGCATCCCAGCCGCCCAGAACTGAAACAATCACACAGAAACTGGATTAATTAAATCATTTGTTGACCCAGTAGCTCTAGCTTCTTATTGGCTAACTCTTACATATTAATTTAATCCGTTTTTATTAATCTGTTTGTCACCATGAGGTCATGGTCTACAAGCAAAATTTCAACACGTCTATCTCCAGCGGCAGATCCATGGCGTCCATCTGACTCTGCCCTTCTTTCTCCCAGCATCCAGTCCAGTCCTTCCTGCCTACCTAAGTTCTGCCCTATCAACAGGCCAAGGCAGTTTCTTTATTCATTAATGGTAATCACAGCACACAGAGGAGAGGGGACTCCCACTTCTTGGCTACCTGTTGGCTGTATCCCCAAGTACCTATTCAGATCCCTCTGACATCTTCCACTAACATGTGACAGTCAGATTGATTCTGGAAATATGAACCCCGTCACAGGTCCGTGGGTGACCCACATCCGTCAGTCGAGCAGAATGAATCTCATGCTCTCTCAAGGATACAATCCCCTTGTCTGAGCAGGGTCACATGTGGACAGGAGAAGGCTAGGAACCGCAGCAGCCCTTTGTTACTATGGCGACAACCAGATCAAAATGATACCAGATACGGAGCAGTGGGGGCAGGGACAAGAGAGCCAAGAGCAATACAGTCACAGTCCTAATGACTCTAGGTCAAATGTCACCGGAAGCCTGACTCACCTCTGGCCTTCTGAGGTCACACACATGAACCTATAGATTCCCTTTATCATTGTAAGCCAGTTTAATTTGATCTTATTTCAAAAACTAATATCCTGGGGCTGGAGAGATGGCTCAGTGGTTAGGAGCACTGGCTGCTCTTGCTGAAGATCTGTGTGTGTTCCTGGGACCTTCCTGTGGCTCCAGCCCCAGGAACTCTAGTGCCCTCTTCTGGTCTCTGTGGGTGCACATGCAGGCAAGTGGGCACACACACAAACATAAAAATTTTAACTTTTATTTATTTAAAAAATTATATCCTGATATTCATTCTCCCCCTGATTTGTTTGTATGGTATACCTTTATCAAGAAGATTAAATAAATGTTTAAAATCATATACTTCTGAAGTATTTTTCCAAAACTTAGCTTGCTTTCACAGTCACTAGATTCCCACCTGACCACAAGTTATTTCTCTCATGTTGTTTCTCCCCCTCCCCTTTCTCTCTGTGTGTGTATGTTCACGTGTGAGTGGGCATACATGTACATATATGTGTGTGTGAACGGGTGGGGTGGCATGAGTCTGAAGTTGGAGTCTTTCTCAATTGTTCTCTGTTTTAACTATTGATTAGTTTTCTCTTAATTGAGCCCAGAGCAGACCAATTAAATATCTCTGCATAGCTTGCTCGTTCCAGGGATCCCCTATCTCTACCTTCCAAAAACTGGAATACAAGGGGGCCAGCACATTCAACTGGCCCTTATGTGTATCCAGGGATCTGAACTCTGGTCCTTCCCCCTGCTGCTCACATGGACAGAACTTTAGCTGCTGCCATACCTCACCCCTTCCTGTGAATCCTAGAAGCAAAACACGAGGAAGCCTAAGTCCTCAACTCCTTTAATCTGACCAAATGTAAGTGGCCATAGCCCACATTCCTGTCCTTGCAAAAGAACTATCCCTTTTGGGCATTAGCTCTAAAGCCCACGGAAAGGGACATTCTATTACTAGACCCAAAGAATCTCATCCATGAGCAAACATTAAGATATTGGGAGGTTTGCTGTGTCAGGGCACCAGAAGAGAGATTTCTGGTTTGTTCTGGAAGGGGGTGGTAGGGCTGGAGAGTACTGTTAGGTTTCTGTCACTCACTCCATTCTAGCTTTGCTCTCTTCCAGGAACTAAAGTACCGCAGGAAATGTTGCATCCTCAACAGAGCAGGTACAGCCACATTAAAAACAAGGAACGCGGTTGGCCATCTTAACAGCTCTTTCCTGCTAGCAAGCATCAAAACAGAGGTAATATATTAGCCAATCTCTCAGAACCATTTATCTCCTCAAGATGGGCTGGCTTCTTAGCCTGCCCAGACACAAGGTGGCAAACATCTCCCTTTTAAATGTCATTAGAGAAGGCTAGGACTTCAAGCACAAAGCCGCCTCCTTCACTTCACTGAGTCAGACTTGTCTAAATGGCATTCCCTCCTGCAAAAATTCAAATACAGACAGAATGGACCACCACAGAAATATGCATTTCCCTACGTGCCCCGAATATAAGACAGATCAAGTAGTCCAAATGCAAAGCCAGTATTAAAAAAGCAGGCACGGGGCCTTGAAGGCACTGTGTGAATCTCACTTCTTACTTGGGTCGTATTTCTGGAGAGCTGATATGGGATTCTTCTCCATATGCTGTGAATACCAGTGGTTATTAAAGATTTTTTAAGTCCACACAGAGCAGAATAGAAGTAGGCAGGGAAAACTAAACTGAATGCTGGGAGAAAGAAGGCAGAGTCAGTGAGATGCCATGTAGCCACAGCCAGGAAAAGATATATATGCCGGAACCTTGCCAGTAAGCCATAGCCACATGTCGATACAAAGATTAATAGAAATGGGTTAAATTAAGATGTAAGGGTTAGCCAATAAGAAGCTACAGCTAATGGACCAAGTAGTGATTTAATTAATACATATCTGTGTGATTATTTCGGGAGTCTGGGTGGCCAGGAAACAAACAAGCAGCCTCCTACTACAGAGAGCTGCCTTTTGGAGTTACACGGAAGTGGAAGGGAACTTCTGCAGGCAGTCTTGAAGCATGAGAGTATCCTGGGGATGGTTCCTGGTGGCGTCAGGCTCTGAACATGGCTTCTTCTCTCTGTCGATTTACCCACCTCTTCCAGGACTAACCTCAGCTATAAATGGCACCATTCTCTGGAGCCTGCTGACTTGAAATCCCTGGTGGGGATTTGATTATTCTCCTGTCGCTTTGGGAACACAGGACAGTGGTTTTATAACCATTATCCAAGGCTTGCTATGAAAGACAGCCAAGTGCCATGCTGGCAACTCTTCTGCGTAGGAATTCCGCTTGCTTTATCTATATTTCTTCCTACATATATTAGGGAACTTTCATCTTCATACCCACAAACCATGAAAGGACTTCAATGGTTGAAGTCACTGCTCAGCTAGATAGAGTTAAAACTGTTCTCAGTGAGCCATGCCTCCCAGGCTGCAGGGAAGGCTCAGTTGCTAAAGTGTAAATACAAGAGGATCTGAGGTCAGATCCCCTAGATAAATCACCAGGCACAGCAGGGCACACCTGTACTGCCAATTCTGGGGAGTGAACACAGGAGGCTCTCTGGGGCTTTCTGGTCAGCCAGTCTAGCCAAACTGGTGAGCTACAGGTTCAGTGGAAGACCCTCTCTCAAAATACAAAGTGGGGGCCAGAGAGATGGGTCAATGGATAAGTGAATACTGTTCTTGCAGTGGGTCAGAGTTTTCCCAGGATCCAAGTCAGGCAGCTCCAAACTGCTTGTAACTTCAGCTCCACGGGATGTAATACACTATTCTGGTCTCCATGGACACTGCAGTCACATGCATACACACTCACAAAACACACACATAATTTAAAATTAAATTTAAAAAGTTAATTTTGAAAAGAAAATAGAGTGGATAAGAAATTAAGGAAGACTCTCCTGCACCCCTTCCTATGAATGCACACACAAAAACATTTACCCCCAAACACATACACAAACACACACACACACACACACACATGACTTCAAGGAAATCTACTTTGCTGAGGAGAAGACTGGGCAACTAGCTACCTAGGGATATTCCATATGACCGCTGTCTATCTGTGTCCCCGTCACTGAGGGAGAACACCACTTCCAGTTCTCTGATCTTTTAGGGAGAAGGCTAGAAGAAGTTAGATGTCTCTACCACTTTGTGAGCATTGGCCATAACACTGAGTACAAGACCCTATGACACCATTCATTATCCTGAAATTTCCATTATCTCTGCAATTAGCAGAAACAAAGACTGGTCTGATTCCCAAAGGAGAGAGCACTGAAATGAGCTTGTGATCCCTCACCCTCGCGTCCCTCTGATTAACTGTATCTCTCAATCTAGCCTCACTGATGACCATGGACGTCCCCAAACTCTGTACCAGTCAAGCACAGAGAGCAAATCCCACTCAAAACAACAACAAAAAAAAAAAACAGTCAAATTAACAATTAGTAGTAGTGTTTCCCCCATTGCATAACAAAAGAACCCACATGGCTAACAACCGGCCATGGCAGGATCTCCTTGCAAACAACAGGCAACAAGAATGATGAACGTGGCTTAATGATTTTAGATTTTCTTAGCATAGTCCACTGAAGCATGATTCCACCTTGAAATCTCACATGCATTAACATTATGACTCAATTAAGCAACTCTAAGCAAACTGTGCTGGTGACTGATGACCAATTAAAACCAGATAGCTGTCTACAGCCTTCTGTTGTCACGGTGATGGCTAATTTCCCTCTAATCTGCAAAGGCTCTTGGGTATCCCAACCATAAATGTAGGGGTGGGAGGGACAAAGTTTGACTTATAAGAAAGCTGTGTAGCAGAGCCAAGTGAGTTATTAAACGGGGATATTGATAGATTATTGGGGGAGGAGCAGGTTTGAGCAGCTTCACTGTACAACTGAGAGTAAAAGAACGCCGGATCCATCAAGCAAACAAAAGCAGAACATTCTAGATGGCAAATCACCTTCACTGACAACCTGAGACATGAAGGGCAGGTCAGTTCATGGGTACTGTGTCCCAGCTTAAACTTCAGATGCGGAGGATGCTGGCAAATCCGAAGTCTCCCAGCAGCCCCACCATTCTTTCCCCTACCCCATCTGACCCAGGGAAAGGGCCTTGCAGCACCTCTGCTTCAGCTGACGTCTTTAGTCAGTTCTAGCTCTGCTGCTCAACCATTGGGCTGAGGACCAGGACAGAACAGATCTCTCTCTCCCTCCCTCCTTCCCTCCCCCCCCCTCTCTCTCTCTCTCACACACACACACACACACACACACACACACACATTGCAATCAATATTCATTATTCCTCAGTTCTTTTTTTCTTTATCCTTGCTATCAATGTGCACAGGCCTGTCCAATATTTTCTATTTTCCATGTAAATATTCCTATATAGGCACTGCCCTAAATAGCTTTTAATCCTTAAGGTCACACGGGCATTGTTCCACACACATCCTGTATCACGCCTTCTCCTTGTGGGGAATGAAGAAACACCAAATAGAAATCCCTAGAAGCTCTGAACTGAAGAACCCTACTTTTGCTATTTTTATACTTCATTCCACGGACAAACCATGCAGCAAAGCTCCTCCCTCCCCTGATTCTCATGAAAGATAAAATGTGACCAATGTAATTTCCTGCCATGTTTGACTCCCTGCCAAAGAAGGTCAGTACCTGGTCCTTTAAGAGGTCCTAATGGAACCCTACTGAGGTGTTTAAAGACAGAGGAATTTTTCCTTACATGTCTTCCTCAACAATCAGAATTACCTAGTATTGTACCAGAAAGTTAAATTCCCTGAGCCAAGTGATACTACTGTAAGGCTCCAAGACAGCATGTGCAAATTCCCCCACCATACTTCCCAGTGTGCTTGTGTTGTGGTCTAGGTGTGGAATGTCCCTGGCAGGCTCATGTGTTTGAATGCTTGGTGGCCAGATGGGGGCACTGTTTGTGAAGGTCACGGAAACTATAGGATGCAGATGCTCACTGGAGAAGGTGGGTCACTCCGGGCTAGAATTGAGTTTTTACAGCCTGATCCCAAGTCCTATTTACTCCCTGCTTCCTGGCTATGGGTACAATGTGACCAGTGAGCCTCCTGCTGTTACAACCAGCATCCTATGCCTGTTGCTGTATCCTCTTCACCATGATGGAGTGATCCCCTTGAACTGTGGGCCACACCAAACCTTTCCTTCCTTAAGTTATTTCTGTCAAGACGAGAGAGATAATTGATACACTCTGCGACTCCCTAAAACTGTCAGCTAGTAATGGATGCTCAGTAATCTTTAGATAATAACAAAGATCCCAGGGTAGAAAAGTAATCTATGCACACTCTAGGGTCCTTAGTATGATTTAAGTGCCAGGCTGTTTAGTATAAGCTATGTCTGCAAAACATTGCCCAGTGCCTCAAACACTGCTCTGGCCACATAGAGAGGTAACATATATCTGTGCCAAGCGATGGTGCATTCTGATTCTTGTCGCTCATTTGTCTTATTAGATATCTTTGTCCAGTTGAATGCAAATGCATTAACTGAGTTATTACATGACCAAGATGCTTCCGCCACAACAGGGCATAGCAGAAGGCACTCCTCCGTGCTTATGTGACAGGGCAGCGTTACTCGCTTGCCAGTGGAGCCTGAAATTAGTGGTCTGCTGTATGATGGTGTTGTTTCTTGTTTTTATTTTCCTAAGTAGCATATGAAATTATGCTGCCTAGATACACCGGACACATTGCTGAGACACTATTAAGTTGTCATGGTCTGATGGTTCCCAGCAGCTTCTTATCCGCGCGGTGTCTTGTTACCAAGCGCCACGGTGCACGGCGTGTGACGGGAAAGAATCAAACACACACAAAAAGAAAAGCTTGTGAAAATGAAAATGTAGCCTTTTCATCTTGGTACATGGGTCGGAATTAGGCACAGAGACGTTCCAGATGTGGAGAGCCACGCCTCTAGGAGAATCCCAGAGAGAAATATTCAGAGAGGGGTTGACTGCGGCCATTGCAGCTAGAAGGCCCTGCCCTGCAAGCATGGGGACCCAGGTTCAGAGTCCCATCATCCTTTTGAATAGGTAGGTAAGGCAGCATGTGCTGTAACCTTGAGGCTGAATAGGACAGGGAGGAGGATCCCTGATGCCACTGCCTGGCTTGTCTAGCCTGATTGCCGAGACCTGGATTCAGTGAGAGAACTCTGTGCAAAAACCAAAGTGGAGAGAAATGGAAGAAGATGTCCATGTCAGCCTCTGGCCTCTTAGTTCACATACTTGCACATACATGAGCATGCATACACACACACTTCGGTCCCTATGACTGAAAATGGAAGTGAAGGACTCAGGAGGACAGTTGTTATTGATGATAGAGAGGATCTGTGCTCAGACTCACGGGAGAAAGAGCAAGCAAACCCGTGCAATTATTTCCATTCTCAGTCTCGTGTTCCAGATATTACAAGAATAAAAGTGGTATTGGGAAAACTGCCTGGGGATATAACCCCAAACGTTTCAAATTCCTATTCTGAACATTCATTAACCATCCAAACTATGCTATGCTAAATACGGTCTTTGGTAGACGCCAATCAAGAGCACATTTTCTCACAAATAAATGGGGGGGGGGTGACTCTGGCATCTTTATCCTTTTTGATTCTTTTCTCTGAGAAACAACTGCTTTAAATCACTGTTTGCTCTCATAATGGGCTTGTGCCTTTGAGGTCTTTACTGTTTAAAGCTCCAATGTTCAGTCACTATACATGTAAACTTCGCACTGATTATATGTGGCATGGAGGATTTTAAAACACCTGCCTGGAACGTTCCTTTCTCCTCAGAACTCTGCTGTGAGTCTCCTGGAGGCTTGTTTTCCATGGAGCACAGTGACAAAGTTTCATCTTGGAAACAAGCTTCCCACAGGAAAGGTAGACATCAAAGGAGCGCTCGTGAGCACCTCTGACTTCACTGTACCACCACACACAGGAACAAAACATCCTGTTCAGAGGCACCAGAATCAGCAGCCGCGGCAGCAAGGAGGCTCTCTGCCTGCCCTCCCTGCTTTCTGGGATTGCTCTTGTTTAGTTGCCTCCGTGGGGCTTGTCTGAGCTTATTCTGACCCTGGTACACTCACCTTCCATTTCTGCTGAATTTGATGGACTCATGTGACATGTGGCTGTCTTATGTCCTCCTTGGAGCTTGACAGGTCTAACTCTTAAAGGTGCCTTCACTTTAATACTATATATTCTGTATGCACTTCTTAAGGTCTTGGAGACTCCTTTTCCTGAGCCATCCTAAGTGCCTACTCACAGGAGGTCTCCCTCATGACCCACCCATCCCATCCTCTACACTCGTTCCCTCATGAAAAGTGCAAATTCTTGGTGGCTTCCAGGAAGCAGAGAGAATGAAGAGACTAGAGACAGGATAGACCCTTCAAAGGCCCACCCCCAAAACAAATGTACTCCAATCAGACACTACCTCCCACAGTTCACCATCTTTCAGCCATCCATTTAAGTATGAATTCGTCTGTGAGTTAATCCACCATGCAGGGCAGAGCCCTCAGGATCTGGCTGCCTCTCAATGTCAAGATCTAATGGTTAAAGACCAAGCCTTCATCACAAGAGCCTTTGGAAGGATATGCTATACACAAATATAATAAAAGAAACCATTCTTTCCATTTTTATTCTCACCTTAAACTAAGCATGGCTTTGAATTTCAGCTCATGATCTGGCTTACAGGTTTCTTGTTTTTATAAATACACACACATGTGGATGCTACTTGTTGACTCTTCTTTCTATAGATCAGCCCATCTCATTTGTCTTCAGGTATAGAACACAGACAGTCCAACTAGCACTCATGGAAAGTCAAAGCTAGGGAAGAAACAGGGCAACTACTACAGATCGGGCATTAGTCTGCTCCTCTCTCCCAGAATGTCAAGCGTTCAGTGACAGAATTTTGTTTTTTTCCTTTTTATTTTTTGTGTCACTGAATTTAAAAGTATATATTTAATGTAACAACAAAGAATATAGTGTGTGTGTGTGTGTGTGTGTGTGTGTGTGTGTGTGTGCGTGCCATGGTGCCTATGGGAGGTCATAGACAACTTTGGACATCTGACCTTCTACCTTGTTTAAGACATGATCTTATGTTTCAGATATTCCAGGCTAACTGA
The DNA here is from genome assembly GCF_037038515.1 of Microtus pennsylvanicus. Lineage (NCBI taxonomy): Eukaryota > Metazoa > Chordata > Mammalia > Rodentia > Cricetidae > Microtus > Microtus pennsylvanicus. The sequence continues at coordinate 6,676,055 of NC_134581.1, read as the reverse complement.
CCCAGACCTGTCAGTCATCCTCCTGTCTTCATCCTCCATCTCCCTGTAGGCATACTGGGATTACAGATGTGGACTTCTGTATCCAGCTTTTGTGTGTGTTCTGGGTATCTGAATTCAGATAATCAAGCTTGCGCAGCAGGTAATTTACCCACTGGTCCATCTTTCCAACCCAACAATGAATTATTGATTGAAAGATGTCATCACTAAAATAGTTTGAATAACAGAATGCAAAAACCCAAAAGCTCCACAGTATTGACAGAAACAAAGTCCCACAGAAGCAATGAACAACGTCCATTACAGCTTTCTGTATGACGACCATAGCTGCTTCTTATGGGCTATGTGTGGTCACAACTGACACAGTAAAGACTTTAGAAAAGATGGGAGAGCGTAATTGACTATGTGTTCTAGTATATGGTGTGTTTGGAAACCGAAGCCTTCAGCATGGGATGGCAGACATCTCATGGTCAGTATCTGAGCTTCCTAGTTCTTCACCGCAGACTGCCATCTAAAGAACCCTTAGAGAGAACCTTGTTTCTGGAGGCGGGCTAGAGTTAGGAGTGGTGCTGAGATAAGAGTGAGCTATGTGTGGATCGAAGGGGAGTAACTGCTCACGGTCCCCACAAGAGACAAGCTGCACCGTGTGCTCTGTGGGGGGCACTCTGGGCACCTGTATGACCCATCAGCTTCTGAACTCACCTGCCACTTACCAACATCTTCGCTTCAGTTTTGATATGTTTTATTGAGACAGAGCTTTCTATATAGCCTAGGCAGGCCAGGAACTTGATATGTAGCACAGGCTAGCTCCAGTTTTGAGATTACAGGCATACATACCAAATCTAGCTACCTAGAAAATGTGGTGTTTTATTCTTAGCACAGGGCCTCATATATTGCAGGATAGCCTCAAACTTATTGTGTAGTTGCTGATAACTATGAATTTCTAATCCTCTGGGTAGCAAACCTTCCTATTTCTGGAATTACTTGCATGTGCCACAACTAGTTTAGGTGATGGTGGCTATAAAATTAAGGTCCTCAGGCATGCTAGGAAAGTACTCTGCCAACTAAGCTACATGCACCCATCATACATGAAAAAAATGTAAAGGCTACTTTACTAGTTAGCTTTGTCAACTTGGCATAGCCTAGAACAACTGTTTTGCTTACCCACAAGACCTCCTTTGGGGGTTGACTCCAAAAATCCTTTCAGAGGGGTTGCCTAAGACCATAGGCATATCAGATATTTACATTATGATTTATAACAGTAGCAAAAATACAGTTGTGAAGTAACAACAGAAATAATTTATGGTTGAAGGCTACCACAACGTAAGGAACTGACTTAAGGGATCACAGCATTAGGAAGGTTGAAAGTCACTGCCCTAGAGATATCAGAGAGGAAAACCTCAGCTGAGGAACTGGCTAGATCTGATTGGCCTGTGGGCAAGTCTATAGGGAGTTGTCTTAATTGTTAATGGATATAGAAGGACCTAGCCCACTGTGGGCAGAACTATTCCCTAGGCAAGTGGTCTTGGTCTCTCTAAGAAAGCTAGCTAAGCAAGCCATAACTGGACTGCAAGTAGTATCCTCCATGGTTTCTTCTTCTAGTTCTTTCCCTGCTTGGGTTGCCGACCTCACATCCCTCTATGATGAACTAGGACCTGGAAGTGTTGAAATAAACCCTTCTTCTCCTGCACTGCTTGTGCTTGGAATGTTTTATCACAGTGACAGGGAGGAAACTAATGTAGACACCTACCAGGTATATCTGTGACACACACACGGAATAGAGAGTTCAGGGCCTGTCTTCAGATGGAGCTGTGGTTAGCCAGTTGAGATCACTCATGTAGCTCAGGGTCCCTGTGGCATGGTACTGGACATTCATATGCTTACAAACACACACACACACACACACACACACACACACTGCCCCACATATGCATATAATATACACCTACACACACACAAACATGAAAATAAAAGCATATATAAATCAGCTCAGGAGTTACTTGCCTTTTGTGTTCTCAAGTACTCTAAAAAAACTAGTTCTATTATACTTTGTGCACTCCCAGATTTGTATTCATTATGACCACAGGCAAATTAACAGTGGCTGTCTGTACTTTTACAGGAAAGGTGTGCTCAATCTTCACTGTCAATTCCACAGCATTTGCATTACCTAGAAGGGAGGTGGGATGGCTCTGGGTGTCTCCATCTGGGTTTCCACCAAGTGTTAAGTAGCAGAGAACGACATCCCTGGATCAAAGCAGGCCCCTCCCATAGGCTGAGGATCCATATAAAAGGAAAGAGGGGGAGGCTGGCCGTGCTCTAGCATTTCTCCATTCTCTGCTGCATGGCCCACCCTGATGTGAACTGCACTGTCCTGTATACCCTCTCTGCCGTGATGAGCAGAGCCCTCTAAAACATGAGCCAAATAAAGACTTCTCTCTGTGAAGTGCTTTATACCATATCCTTGAGAAGATCAACTCATACAGTCCTATCTCCCTCAAAATGCAGCTACCCACCAGGCCAGTCAGGCTACATTTAAAGAAAACAATTACTAGAATGTTCTAAACCACTGTAACAAAAGGAGGAAGAATGCTCACCAAAGAATTTTTGAATGAAAACCTAGGTGAGAGACTGAGAAGTTTCTCAGTGGATAACTAGCTTGTGTAATCATGAGGACCCAAGTTCAACCCCTAGCAAACCACATCAAAGTAGGGCACGGTCGTGCTCACTGGTAACCACAGCACTGGAGAGGTGGAAACAGGGAGGTCCCTGAGGTTTACTGGCCAGGCACCAGAGCATAGGGAGTGAGTTCTGGGCCTTCCTAAGCAAAAAGATGGGGACCTCTTAAGGAACAAAAGACCCCTGAGGTTGCCCTCTGGTATACATGTGTGTGTGCAAGCACACACACACAATACAGACCAGCTCCATCTTGTGGACATAGCAAAGGATCCCACAGTGAGAGATGGGCTTCTCCCAGGGGTCACAAGGCAAGGACAACGTACAGAGAAGTGATGCCCTTTAGTGCAGACAGCAAGACCAGATGGACTGAGCCAGAGCATGGGAGAGCTTCACAGCATACTCCTATTGTCTTGTTTTGAGGAGATGAAGAGGAAAGAAATATATACATTCCATTTCCTACAACTTCCATAAACAGGCAGGGAAGCCGCAGCCTTGTTTCTGAAGTAGCAATTACTCACCCCCAGGCCTGTCAAAACAGAAGCTCTCTAATCTGCAAATTTAACTCACACACAGAAAGGAGAAAATGGCCATTTCCTAAAATAAATACATGGGGTGGGGGGAGCTGATTTCAGATGTGCTTGTCTATTAAAGTTTTCGACTAAAAATATGGAGGAAATAAATAGAAGATTGAATGTTGTCTCTATCACAAAACAATAACCACAAAATAGGAGTTCAAAGGACCAGCTTTGCTCTTGACCCAGAGCAGAATGAGATGATGGCTTCCAAAACGTGATCCCTCATAGCATCTCTTCTGATTGGGATGGAGGGAAGGGATACAGCTGTTCCCCGCCCCCCCCATACACACACACCATGGCATCTTTTCTGATTGGGATGGAGGGAAGGGATACAGCTGATCACACCCCTCCCCATACACACACACACACACACCATGGCATCTATTCCGCTCAGGATGGAGGACAGGGACCAACTTGAACCTTCATGGCATTTATCATGCTTGAAATGGAAGGTGGGGTGAGGACCAAGTGAGAGGGATTTGGTGCTATTCTTAGAATTCAAGTCCGTGTCTCAAAATACCAACTTGTCATCAAAGACAAAAAGAAAAGGAAAACACACACACACACGAAAACATTCACTCACACTGTCAAGCTGAAACACAACCATTCCAAACTGTATCATTCTCAAATACAAATGGTATTTTCATTCATCGCAACCCAAGCAAGCAAGAAGCCTGCATGGCTCTGGTCTCTGCAGCTTCACCTTCGCACAAAGGGTTCCAGGCCCCATCGCTGTCCTGGTTTTCAAAGACCTGCACTTCTTTTGAAACACGGAGTTGCTCACATTAAATTCTCTCCCCTTCTTTCCTTCCTATGCTTAATAATCACTTGACCCTACAGAAAGTGAAATTCAACAAACCATGGTGTTCCTGAAAATACTTCAAAAGGAGGTAGGACCAAAATAGCATAGCAGACACACACAGTAACCACTTTGTCTGTAACACCAACCTAATGGTGGTTTAGACCGGGGTGAAAATGGGATTTTTAAAAATTACTATGGCCTTCATGATGATTCACCATCGGGGGGGTGAGAAGGAAAACATCACTGAAGAGGAGTCCCGAACACATTTGAGCCAGGCCAGAAGATGGTATGCTAAAGGAATGAGCTCAACCAGGCCTCCCCGTCTAGAGGTCAGAGGAAAGTCCCAGGTATAAAGGATTCTCATAGAGGAGGAGCGGGGCTCCCAAGAGACATTCTCACCTAGAGAGAATCTGGTATGAAAAGAGGACCTACTAGGTTTTGCCTTTTGCCATAATTTTCATTATGTTATTTTTTATCAGTGTGTATGTGGTATGTGTGTAGGATATGGATGTGGGCATGCCACCGTGTGGGTGTAGAGTCAGAGACCACGTTTGCATAGGTGTTTGTCTCCTTACGACTTTATGTAGGCTCCAAGGATGGACTTGAGGTGTTTCTCTCCTTACACCTTTATGTAGGCTCCAAGGATGGACTTGAGATCTCCAGGTTTGAGCAGGAAGCTCTTTAGCCTTTGAGTCTTCTCCTGTGATCTTCACAAATGAATAAAAGAGGGGTTACTATGTCATCTACTGGGGGAGAGGAAAACACACACCAGTAATCCCAGCACTTAAGAGGCTGAAGCCGGAGATCCATGAGTTCCATGTCAGGCTGGGCTGTGTAGTGAGAACATGTATAATAAGGAGGAAAGAGGGGCTACAAGCTGGTCCCATGGTCAATGGTCTGTTGCAAAGCCCAAGGCCCAGAGTTCAGATCCCCACCACCCACATCAACGCTGGGAACTGTGGCAAGTGTCTGGAACACAGGTGCTGGGAAGGCATAGACAGGCAGATCTTTAGGGCTTGCTGGCCAGTCAGGTTAGCCAAATTGCCAAAATACTGGCTAAGTTAGATCCCTTGTCTCATATGGTGAAGAGTTAGAATGGAAGAAAGAACAGCGACTTCCGGCCTCCATTTAGGTGTGCACGTGCACACACACACACACACACACACGCACACACACGCACGCACACACACACACACGCACACACGCACACACACACACACACGCACACGCACACACACGCACACACACACGCACACGCACACACACGCACACACACACACACGCACACACACACACGCACACACACACGCACACACACACACACACGCACACACGCACACGCACACACACACGCACATATACCCCCCCCCCACTCATATAAACACCAAATAAACAAACAAGCCAAAGACGGTAAGGAGAGAAGGCAAAGGAGAAAGGAGAGAGGATAGAAATAAAGCAGTGAGTGCTGAGGAAAGCGGAGTAGACTTTCCTGAGGCTTACACCAAGGTCCTGAAATCAGCAGGGGGCCTGATTCATGAAAAATAATAACTGAGACCTCAGTTGCGGGTCCAAGAAGGAGATTAATCTTCCAAGTATCTACTGAGCACACAGCACTTTTCTTAGTGCTGAAAATATTGCCTAATATAAGCTTTCAAAATAAAACCCATTAAACAGCTATAAAAGTAACCACTCCAGAGGAAAACGCCGAAGGTCAGGGAGACCAACACTGCGTGTTGTCCACAATGGTGTCATTAGGACTGAGATCCAAGGCTGCGTAAATGACTAGACTCAACTTCCCCATTAACCCAAACCAAAATAGTAATAATAAATCAGCATTTGGGATCTTGGAGTGAGCTGTTATCTGCAAGAGTTAGGGATAAAAATCAGACTTTTAAGGCACAATTAAAAACAAAGTGGCCTTGGGGGTCATCTCTTAATTTACCTTTACATTTTCAGCTCCAGGTCCCTAAAGGCACATAAGGTCCAGGACAGACTGTGGTATTTTCCTGTGCTTTTAAACATTTGTAACAGGCATTGGCAGGAACCTCGGACCCTTGAGGCCAAAGGACATAGTTTTCCCTTCCTACTTCAAAAAGGCAAATCGTCTTCACCCAATTGGGAAGCAGAGTGCAGGAAAGAGAAAACAGCCAGAGGGTCTCATTTCTTCGCAGGAGTGCATTTGCCTTTTAACCTATGGAGCTGAGGCTTTGGCACATTTTGTGTACTTCTCTCTGTGTGTATAAACACACACACACACACACACAAACACACATACACAGGAGCCCTGGGACAACCTAGAATGCCATTTCTCAGGCACCGTTCACCGTCTTTTCTGTTTTGAGACCAGGTCTCCCAGTGGCCTGCAGCTCAGGAGTAGGCTAGGCTGGCTGCCCAGTGAATTCCAGGGATCCTTCTGTCTCCTCCCCGCTCTGGCCTTGCAAGGACACAAGTGTGCACCTCCATGCCTGGCTTTTCTAGTGTGGGTTCTGGGGATCAAACTCAGGTTCTCATGCTGTGTAGCAAGCACTTTACCAACTGGACCAGCTCCCCTGATCTATTGTGAATTGATGTCAATATTAGCTTAAAATCTATTATCTTAGAAGTTAATATAGTTATCACTTCTGTGACTGAGAATCCACAAACAATATTTTAAGGCAGAAAAGGAAGGGAGAAAATGAAACTTCAGGTGTGGACTATACATATTTAATCCTGGAACTTGGTAGAGGAAGCAGATCTCTATAACAGTTCAAGACCAGCCTAGTGTACACAGTGAGCCACAGGCCAGCTAAGGCTGTGTAGAGAGACCCTGTCTCAACACATAAAACTTTAAATTGTGGAAACCATGAAATTATCAGAAAAGAAGTGTGCCCACAGCAGGGGGGGGCTCATGCCACAGACTCCTGAAGAACCAGGATGTGGGGCAACTCAAACCTGGGAAAGGAAGAAAGCATAAGAACAGCAGGCTGAGAAGCAAGCAGAAGCCAGGTAGGTGTGCACACTCCTGTAATCCCAGCTCTCCAGAGGCTGAGGCAAGAGGATCACAAATGCAAGGCTAGCTTGGGCTACAGAAACAAAACCAAAGCAATTAGACCTGCCACTACCTCTGCATACCTCTGCCTCTCTGTGCAGACTTCAGCCATGATCTGATCCCACCAGGCCTCACCCAGCACTCACCCAGGTCATCACAGGCCTGAGTAACAACAGCTCTAGGCTAGCCTTCCCTAAGAGATCTGTATCCCTTCACAGGAAACAGCAAGGAATTCTTTGCTACCACCTCCTGGGCATAGATTTTCATCTCATTGGATCTTCCACCCCAGCTCTCTTTCTAACACAGGAAACTCCCTCAATTCCTCTGTCCCAGGAACCACTCCTCAACTCCCATCTCGATCTTGCTATCTTTAACTACAAGATAAAATGTGGATGAAACCCGACTTTTAAATGTTTTAATGTGTGTGTGTGTGATGTATGTATACAGCACGTGTAAATGTGTGCATGAAGGTCCACATGCCTCCGAACACACAGAGGCCTGAGGAGGAGGATGGGAACCCCATTTTACCACTCTCTGACACATTCCTTCAGTTGGGGTCTCTTCTGAACTTCCTGCCATTATTCCCATGGTTTGGGGGTACAGGTGCATTTTTGGGGGTACAGGTGCACATGCTGCAGCCTCTGGCTCCTTATATAGATTCTGGGGATCGCAACTTCATGTTTATAAAACAAGTGCTCTTACCCCCGATCCATCTTTTCAGTTCTTAAGCCTGAATTTAATATCTCATGATGCTTCTGAAACAAATATGAAACTCCATATGGATCCGTACAGAAACTATGACGCTCCCCAGCCACGGGCAGTGGAAGGCAAGATCTGATTAAGTTGAAGTGATGAGCAAGCTCAGTTTTTTGAGGAACATCAATACATAATATCTAAAATGAAAAAAAATCAATAAATGACAGAATGGGTGTGTTTTCTTTGGAAATCAAAAAGAAAACTCGGAACAAACAGCTCTGAAATGGTCGGGTCTAGGGGTGAAAACTGAGTTGCTTCCAGTTACAGTGTGGATCCCCTAGAGCTGGGGTTTTTGAAAAGTATTTGCAGGTAACCTTGGTCATCAAAATCCAATCAGATATACTTTCTATAATCTATACTAAGTGATAGCCAGATGTTTCTCTTCTGCCCACCAGTTCCCGAATAACCACCCAGAGGCTTAATATTAATTACAAACGGTTTGGCTGATATTATCAGCTAGCTCTTACAACTTAAATTAACCCATTTCTAATCATCTGTGTATCACCATGGGCCCCGTGGTTTGCCAATGATGCTCTGGCATTTTACTCCTGTGGAGGGTGCTGGGGTCTTCCTGAGTCTGCCTTCTTTCTCCCTGTCTCTCTGTTTGAATTTTCTGCCTTGCTATATTCTGCCCTGCCATAGGTCAAAGCAGCTTCTTTCTTAACCACTGGTAATAAAACATATCCGCAGGATACAGAGGGTGTCCCACAATGCTCCTCTTTGTCTTTTGAGTCAGGCCTAGACTGACCTCAAACCTACAATCCTGCTGCCTCAGCTCTCCCAGCACCAGGATGACAGGCACGAACTACCATGTCCTACCACATACTGTTTTGCTTTTACAATTGTTTTTGAGGATTCTTCATTGGCCATGTGGCAAAGTCAAACCAGGATGTCTGAGTGACGGACTGCAGCAGACACTTTAAGGCGCCTGGGAAAATACATGTTTAAATGCTATGCACGAGGCAGTGATACACTAGTCCTTCAAAGTCTTCCCCAAATGGATTCCTTCACACAGAGAGATTCTCTAATATCTCTAAAACAATCCCATTGATTTTTAAATGTGATTTATGTAGAGCTTTATAGCAATAGATTCATCAAACACAGAAATATAAGGCTGCATTCAATCCGCAATCTCCATACCATTACAGTGCAGATGATGCAATTACGGGAGATCACTAGCTTAGGAGAACCTGGTTGTGTCTGAATCAAGATGCCCTCTTCTCAAAATTTTTAAGTGAAGCCATCAATCCATTACTGCCTCACTATAAGCATGTGTGTTAGGATGCATACGCTGAGTGGTTTTTCTTCCTTTTACGGTTGCCCCGAAACACAAATTCACAAGCATTATTAGACGTGTGATCAACCCCACTGAGAATGCTGGGAATGAAGGGCTTTAGTAAAGCTAACTGTGAACGCTTACATCTGGTGTCAACATCTCTCTCTGTTTCCCTCCTATCTGCAAAGCCCCTCTCAGATGAAGCTTTGCTGATAACTCCCACGGGCCCTTGTCTCTTGGAGTTGTTGAAAAACACTCAGATTTGTTTCTCGTTGAATCTCGGTGACTTTGGCCCCCTGTGTTTAGCATATCACAGGGGTTCAAATTAGACTGTTTCCGACTACAAAGGAACACATGCAGAAGTTTCTTACAGATACTCCAATGTTTCACGTCCGCTTTTGTAAATTTAAGGAGCTGTGAAGACTTTTTGAAAAGGTTTGAGATGTCGCCACCAATGCCAAAGGATGTGAGTGGGACCCCATATGGTGCCAGGGGAGAGAAGAGATCCCTGCATGCTCTCCTCTGTCCCCCACATGTGAGCTATGTCATGTATACCCTCAACCCTCTGCACAAAGTAAAGAAACTTAAAATGAATTTTTTAAAAAACAATCAAAGGTTTTTACTCATACTTGGACTGTAGAAATGTTATGGCTTGGATGTGAAATCGGTTCATGGGCTTAAACTCCTGGTCTCTAACTGATGGGGCTGTTTGCAGGAAACTGGGCACCTCTGGTGTTATGGGAGGTCCTCCCACTCCTCCAGCCTATCGCCGCTGAGATACCAGCCCCTTGGGGTGTGGTCTCTCTCCCTTTAAAAAAGCGGCCACTTCCCTCTCCTCGCTCTCTTCACTTCCTGCTCCGCCGGTGACTTGACTTCCTTCCTGGTTACGCAGAGGGCTGAAAGTGATCTGTAAGTTTTTCCCCTTTAAATAAATATCACCCTATTAATCATAATCCCAAATTGGCATTGTTTGTGACTTACGCCTTCATTTGGCGCCCAGACGTGTGGCTAACTGAGTCCACTGAAAGCCTGAGAAAGCTTGGGAAAGAGTAAAACATGTTTTCTTGATTGTGACAATTTCTCTGGTCTACTCTGCTTGCCAGAGGCAAGCAAGCGCCTCATCTAAGAGAGGCTTCCTGACTCCGCTTTAGCTGCAAAGCCTGCAGCTCATTAAGAGGTCCTGCCACGAAACACTTAAACGGTGTTGACGAAAAGCTGAACACATGCTTTTCGGTTTTCAGCCATAGCAGGAAAAAAGCTGCGCGTTTAAAAATGCCGGCTTTCTGGGCCATCCTGCCAGGGCAAACTTCTGACTGTTGGAGGCAGGAGGGCCGGCTACCGAGAGAGGACTTGAGTGTTGTCTGTTGTAGCTCTCTGGCTGGCAGGGACCTTGAAATGCCAGTTGTGGCTATAAACATGGCTACAGCCAATACCTCAGCCATGAGGCTGGAAAGCTAAGGATCCAGCCGTCAAAGCCACGCCTTTAGTCCTACTGAGTGAGATTGCTTGGTAAACTAAAGACTCATGTGGTCAAAAAACAGAGAGATATACAGTAAAGAGAGATTCAAAGACAAAGAAAATTTCTGAATGGTTTACTGTGTGTTAAAAATATGTGCGAGCTAAAAGTTGAAGTTCTTAAAGTAAAAAAGAAAAGGAAGAGAGTTGTTGTGTATACACACCTTTAATCCCAACACTTGGGAGGCAGAGGGAGATTGAACTCTGTGACTTCAAGGTGTGGTAGCACACGCCTTTAATCCCAGTGCCTAGAAGGCAGAGACGAACAGATCTCTGTGAGTTCAAGGTGTAGTAGTGTACGCCTTTAATCCCAATGCCTGGGAGGCAGAGACAGGCGGATCTCCAAGAGTTCAAAGACAGCCTGGTCTACAGATATAAGCTCAAAAAGCAAAAAGTTAACCTAGGAATGTCACAGCTTAGATTCTTAAGCGTCTAGTGATTTAAAGGCGCAAATCAAAAGTGCTCCTGGATAGTAAAAAATTGCAGATTCACAATAGGACAGATTCAGACCACTAAATGAGTTACACTGTTGGTTGAATGTACGTAGGCTTGGGAGAGAGAAGAAAAAGAATATAGAGAATAAAGTTAATGTTAAAAAAAAAAAAGGTAAAGTCTTTAAAGAGACAGAATAAAGTAAAGTGATAGAGTAAAAATAAGCCGCGTAAAGATGAAAAATTCACAGAGAGTCTGGATTCTTTGTATTATTGTGTTTTCTTTAAAATTTTTGACTGTGAAGGAGCTAAGTACAGAGAGACATTTCATTATATGGGCTGCCCAGTGGAACCAGAATGGATATCATGAGGGTATGATTTCAAAATTTGGGTCTAAGGATATGATACTTTGGAGAGAGTCTTCTTTTGTTTTCACAGAGGACCAGACCCTTTGGATTTCTTCTATCCCGATTTGGTATGATGGACCACGTCCTCCTGAAGGGTTGCTGTGAACATCTTCAGAAAATTGCCTTGCTCAACTGCCAACTGAGATAAACCTGGCACACAGGTTACACTCTAAAATCATTAACGACGCCCCCATTCAGCAGGAAGCAGTTTGGAGAGAAAAAACTGCGCCCATGTTCCCAAATATGGTTTATAAATGTTCTTTTACATTTAAAGGGGGATATGATATAGATATGAATAATTTGCATTAGTATAGATTTTGCTTTATTGATAGAGAGTTACGGTCAATTTTGTTATATGTATAAATGTTTCTGATGTAACTTTTACTTGATAACTGTTTTGTTATATGTAATTTTGCTATGTTAAAGTTAAAGCCTTCCTTTTTTTGTTTAAACAGAAAAAGGGGAAGTGATGTGGGAGTGTCATATATCAATCTGTTGATTTCTTTGGCTAAGTAATAAAGACACTGCTAGGCCCATTTGATAGGCCCACCCTTAGGTGGGTGGAGTAAACAGAGCAGAACGCTGGGAGGAAGAGGAAGTGAGGTCAGACTCCACAGCTCTGCTCTCCGGAGCAGACGCAGGAGGGACGCCATGCTACCTGCTCCAGGGAAGACGCACTCCGACCCAGGATGGACTTAGGCTAGAATCTTCCCGGTAAGCGCACCTAGGGGCGCTACACAGATGATTAGAAATGGGCTAAATTAATATGTGAGAATTAGCCAGTAAGGGCTAGAGCTAAGGGCCAAGCAGTTTATAAAAGAATACAGTGTCTGTGTAATTATTTCGGGGCATAAGCTAGCCGGGCAGAGCCAGGCGGCTGGGTGTTTGGGGACTCAACCCGCCGCCGCTCCTTATTACTACAAATAATTATTACATCCGCTGTGATGTGGATAGTTGGTATACACAGGGCTGTGGCAGTGTGGGGTGTGTTATAAATTACAGCTTGCTTTGGTCCCAGCCCAAATCTCTGCTCTCTGACTGGCATGCAAGCTGCAGCCTGCTCCTGCTGCCATGGAGCAACCTCCCCCCTCCCCCCATGACTCCCCTAGCATGATGGACGGCAGTCTCCCCAATTCACAAGGCAAAATGCACCACTTCCATCCTGTAAATTGCTTGGTGTCGGGTACTGTCTCACAGCAGTGAGAAACTGAGCAAATACAGATAATTAGTCCTGGGAGTGGGGCTCTTACTGGGAGAAACCCCAGCACATGGTCACAGGCCTTGGAAACTGGTTTATGGCAGGCGTGAGAAGGATTCCACTCAGCAAGCAGAACAGCACTTTCATGCTGTAAGCAGAGCTCACTGCGCCATCCTGGGAGGGAACGCTGAAGAGCAGCTCGTGACCAGAACTGGGCTCGGTCAGGAGTAAGTGTGTGAGGTTTCAGAGGACAGTTGGGAATTGGACTGGAAGCCATGCTGCATTGTGACGAAGAATCCAGCTATCTGCCGTCCCTGTCCTGGGAAACTGAAAGGTGAATTAAAAAGGAACATACCCTACAGGGATGCTGGAGGGGATTTCAAAACAGGGTAGCATTCAGGCTTCAGCCAATTTACTGCCCACTGCTGTTCAGCAGATTTTCGGTGAGGGGAGAGCATGAAAAGCCAGCCCCAAGAGGACAGTGAGCGTGGTCTTAGCTAGAGTTACAGATGGTTGTGAGCCACCATGTGGGCGCTGGGAACCTAGCCCAGGTCCTCTACTAGGGCGCCAAGTGCTCCTCACAGCTGCACCATGTCTCCCACCCCACATTCTTTCTTCTTTTAATTGTTCTAAACTTTTCACGTTTACCTACAATGAACACGCAGACCATGTGAAGGCTGAAGAGACAATAAACACCCAAGGTCTGGGCTGAGCCAGGATCCCTGTACAGCAGGACAGCTTCCAGACATCACTGGTTCCTACCAGAAGAGCTCATAGATGGAAGCAATGACAGCACTGATGGCTGCCTGCCAGGGAATTCCGGTATCAGGCAAGGACAACTGGGCATGCTTGGATGCAAGAGGACGGCAGCCGCTGTGACGACACACCTGGCGAAACAGCTGGAGGAAGTGAGGGCTCACTGTGGCTTACAGTTGTTCATGGCAATGAGGAATTTGAAGTAGCTGCCACCTCAGAGCTACTCTTGGAAAAACAGAGAGCAATACTGGTACTCGGCTCCCTTTCTCCTCTTCAACCCGATGGATGGTACCATTCACATTTGGAGTGGATCTTCCCACCTCAACCTAAGAATTCACTCAAAGACACACAGAGGGCTGTCTCTCACGTGATTCTAGCTCCTATCATGTTGATATGAACCATAATACCCATGTTACTCCCAAAGAACTTACTAGTGTCCATGAAGACAAAACATGACAGTGATTCCAGTTTAAGCTCACCCACTCCTAAAATGTGCCTGGAAGGGTAACTTCCAAACTACGCCACAGTATAGATCACCGGCTGGTTCCGACCTCACAGCTTCCCCACAAAGCTCAGTGAGCACAGCGCTTACTGAAGATGCATGAGGGTCAGCTGGTGGAGGTGCCACCACCCCCTTCCTGCCCTGAATGCAAGCCACTGGGGAAACAAAGGCAGAAATTCTGCACGGAGCTGTATCAAGTGAGTCGAGAGGTCTATGGCATCACAGCTTAATGTGACAAGAACTCAAACGTTGATTGTCCAGAAAATCAGACTGAGTTATTTATTGAGAGTCTTTAGAATTTTATGAAAACCTTGAAGGGATATTTCATTAACTAAAGAAAAAATATAAACATTTCAAAATTCCCCAGCCCTAGTTGGTTTGTTCTTATTGTACCATCTGTACACAGCTCACACAGATGTAAGGACAGACTTCAAATTCCTTAGAGCAGTGGTCTCAACCTTCCTCCTGCTGCAACTCTTTAACACAGTTCCTCATGCTGTGGTCACTACCTAACCATGAAGTTATTTTCATTGCTACTTCATAACTGTAATTTTGCTACTATTCTAAGTTGTAATGTAAATATTTGGTATTTGACCCCTGTGAAACGGTTGTTTGGTCTCCAAAGGGGTCACAACCGACAGGTTGAAAACCATTGCTTTAGAGAAAAGAAGATCTGGATCAAAATAAAAAGTTAAAAATGCTTTCAAACGGTTTCCCCCTTGAGCGATAAAGATGCGGTAACCATTTTCATTTATCTCAAAGAGCAAGTTATCCACAAATTTCATCCTAAGCTGGGTTGTTTCTTCTTCCTGTTGTTTTTAAATGTTCTCCCATCACTGAATCTTAAAGCCCTGATGTGTGCATCTAAAACAGAGATTTTCTCCCACAAAATGGTATCATGTGGTCTTTAACTCTTAGCACCTACTCTCCCTGGAGCTGGGTAGCTGTTGGGACCTGTGCTCTGTGCGATGCCATGTGGGTGACGTCCTTGCTTCCCCACCTCATGCTGCAGACACACACAGCACAGCCACTATTTCCCATGAGCCACCACTTCTTCCACAGGTATGCCGACTAGAAATGTCACCTGAGAGGTAGCAAAATCCATCCCTACTCACTTGAGAACAAGTTTCTAACGGCCCTTTGACCAGCTCTGGATATCAAAGTTACCGGAAACTTCACACACCTCAGACAGAGTTGCTTAGAACTGAATTTAAAGAGGACAACAATAGACCTTTTAGTCATCTGTTGGGATTTAACCTAATTTGGTGTGTTGAAGAGGAAATCTTTTTAGCATGGAAATAAAAAAATCTCATAAATTTTACACAAAGTTTCACTTGTTCCTTTGTGTTCTGTGATAGAGAGGGAAATGCAGGCATATGCTCCAAGGCAAATATATATATGTATATATACATATATATGTATATACACACATATATATATAAACCTATTACAACTAAAGCACTATCTAATTATGCCATATTGAGCCCTCTCTCTCTCTCTCTCTCTCTCTCTCTCTCTCTCTCTCTCTCTCTCTCTCTCAAACACACACACACACACACACACACACACACACACACTGATAATAGTTCAACACTGTCGGTGGAGAATGTTCTTGCTGGGCACAGCGATGTTAGGAGTACAGGAGAGGCAAAAGCAGGAAGACCTTCCCAAATTCAAGGCCATCCATGTATCCTGTTCCAAGACTGCCAGGGCTACATAGTGAGACGTTGTCTCAAAACCCAAACAGAAGTATCAAAGACGACAAAGGAGAACAAACGACCCTTCTTCCTGTGGAAAACACCTACTGAGCGATAATGAGAGGCAGCTTCCACCAAAACTGCCTTAAGAGATTCAGGAAATGTGTTCAACTGGCAGCACTTTCTTCTCACCTCCACCTTTTCTCCCTCTAACACACTGCATCTCACGATCCACACCATGGAATGGAATTCCAAGTTTAGACAACAAACCTTTAGGTGATTCCTTCACATCGTGATGGCCCTGGTGCAGCAGAGGAATCAGGGCCTAAGGACAGGCTGGTGTGACAGTTTGGGGCTAGACTAGACAAAGCCACTTTGAGTACACATTTTATTACTTTATGAATCAAATTCTCCTCTATTTTCTACTCAAGACAGGTGGTACCCAGCTCCACAGAAACTTTTTATTTTTTTGAGAAAGGGTTTCTCTGTAGCTTTGGGACCTGTCCTGGAACTAGCTCTTGTAGACCAGGCTGGCTTCGAACTCACAGAGATCCACCTGCCTCTGCCTCCCTAGTACTGGGTTTAAAGGCTTGTGCCACCACCACCCTGTTTCCATGGAAACTTTTAATTTATTAATTACACCACTATTTATTTAGAGGAAAGTTTGGTTGTCTTTATTTTAATTTCTTGATTTTTTTCTCCTCAGCCTCCTTCTTAGCTTGATCTTGGCATCAGTTTTTAATTTTTATTATATTTTATCTATATAAATATTTACCTTATATGTGTGCATGCCACAGTACCCAGAGGACACCTTGCAAATGGAAGATCCCTCCTTCCACCATGGGGGTCCCAGAGATAATGCGGGGTTCCCAGACTTGGCGGTGGCCATCTTGCAGCCCCTGTACTTTTCTTGCTCCGCATTTTCCGTCTCAGAAAAATGTAGGCACACTCCCAAGCCAAGGTATGAAAGAAACAATAACATGGTCCCTGAAGTCCTTGCCAAGCTCCAGGCTCTGGACCGGGGACTAGGATGTAGGTAATGAGTAAACAATGAGATGCTGCCTGTGGTGACCTGCAGGGGGTGGCAGATGCGGAGAGCAATGAGAAGCAGTGATCCCTGGGTGACCATGTGCCCTCTGATCCGTCTAGGTAGAGAGGACCTGGTTCCTTCCTCCACACAGCAGCCCTGACTCTCCCGGCAGCACTGTGCATATGTGACACCCAGGTTCACATCAGTGAACCACAGCTTGCTATGGACGGTGGGTGAATTACACAGCCATTAGGAGGGTCTGCGTCTCTCGGTCTGCAGAGTACCAACAGGTTATCACGGAGCTGCTCTGAGCCACATCAGCATCAGTGGTGACGGCAAATTGACATGATTCACACAAGTGGAAATGAGGAGACAAGTCATTACAGCCCTCACAGGATTGTGAGACATACCAAACACGTCAACACTGGAAATCATACATTCGCAGAGTGAGAAAGGGCCGACGAGATGGTTCAGTGGGTTGAGGGGTCTGCTGCCAAACCTGCTGACCTGAATTCAGTCCTGGGTCTGCATGTGGTAAAAGGCGAGAACTGACTCCTGGAGGCTGACCTCTGACCTCTGCGTGCAAGCAGCCACACACAACAAAGAAGGTAACAGGAAATCAAAGAGCACCCCAAATGTTCACTGAACACATAATATATTATGATGATTTATTTTACACAATCCCTTTCCCCTCACAGAATGAGGTCTTGGTTGCAAAGATTCCGTCACTGTCACATCAGAGTCTACCTCATTCTAATAACAACATTGGGGATGACACAGGGCTCTGAGCGAGTGTGGAGAAATATGTGTTAATGAATGGGTACCTAAAAGATCCGGAACTTTTAGTCATAGCACAGTAACCAGAAGGTCACAGAAGGATTTTAAAAGGCAACCATCAGCTCAGCAAGTTCCTAAAGCTTAGAAAAGAACAAAGGTCACTTTGAAACTGTGTGTGAAAAGCTTCCAGAAGTCAAAAGGGGGAGTGTGGGTGAGTGGTGACCTGGGTTAGCCAGGTCTCCAGCACCACAGAATCGCTTTTACCAACTGAATTCCCTCTTAAGCCCTCAAACTATAAGCATTGGCCTTCTAACTCCCCAGTTTGTAGGTAGCAGACTTAACCTCCACAAGTGAGAGACTCAACACTCAATTCTTCCTTTTCCCTTGCCTCTCTACTCTCTATTGGCTGTCTATCTGGATCCTTGGCTGGCTCAGTCATGAAGGTGCTATACTGTCACTTATTCCTAGACAATGCCTCCAGTTTAATGTCAGAATTAGTTAATTTCATCCTACACCGGATACACCAAGTGTGAAGAGCCATTGCTAAGTGTCATACATGGGACATGGTCTGGAAGTGTCCTGCCTCTCTCCCGGGAACGTGGGTGTGACAGTGTCTGCATCTGAGATGCTAATGTAGGTGGTGCTGTGGAGTGTTCTGTAGAGATGCCTGTGTCTGCAATCAGCAGAGGTGGCAATACTCTGCCATGTGGCTGCACCCACCCTCTTGGAGGCCTTTGTACAGAATCTCAAGAAAGGAGAGGTTCTACCCAAGTACTCCACACTGAGCCCTGCAGTCTTCAGACCTGCCAGACTCATAGTCACGTGATCCAATTCCTTTTAAAAACATGTCAATACATATCAATGCTCTAGGAACATTCTACATTTATAAATAAACTTATATAAATATGGGTATATACACAAGAATCCCACCTTATCCATAGTTTCTTTTTCAAAGGTAAGCTAAAAAAACTGAACAGTAAATGGAAAATTCGAAAGACAGGCATTGTTATAATTTTTTAATTATACGCCACCCTGAGTAGCCTGGTAAATCTCACAGCATTCTGCTCCACTCAGCTCTCTCTCCCACCTATGACAAGAGTCCTATCCTTAGTCCAACATATGGGAGAGCGCCCAGAGCAGCCTGGACCAGCGGCAGGAGGTAGGTCTAAGGAGCTTCTTCACTACTGACAGCAGCCCCAACGTGCGCGAGGAGCTGACTGTGTCAGTGACATTCATAAAGTGTTCTCTTTGAGTGTCACCTTGCTCTGTGACAAGCAGGAAGGTGACTGCCACACAGGAAGGTAGCAGCGGGATCAGAGAGCACTTTCCATACCTTGGCGGACCACGCAGTGTCATAGCTGCTAGATCCTTGCTGCCACCTCTTCCGGGGCCTGATTTGAAGCCTGAAATTTATCAAGGTTGTAAGAGTGTAAGACAACCCTATAGATGTGGGCTTAGCCCTACTCAAAGGCACCCCTTAGGGCTCTCAGACTGTATCCTGCAGAGGTGAGGAGAATGTGTCGATGATGGGGTGTCTTCACTGGCATCTGGACCTTCCTCCTCCAGGAGCTAAGTAGGGGTTGCTCTTAACCTGTCTCATTGTTTCTTACTATAAAATATTTCAAGCCTTAAAAACTCATGAAGTTTGAAAGTTGGGGAAATGCTTAGCGAGTAAAGCATTTGCTATGTGAGCATGAGAACCTGAGTTTGGATACCCAGAACCCGCATAAAGCCAGATAAGAAGCACACTTCTGTAATTCCAGGGCTTCTACTGAGAGATCGGAGGCAGAGTCAGGAATCAGGGGAAGCTAGTGGTTCATCTATCCTGACATGCAGCAGTACTTACATCTTTGTCTCATAGAAGGTGAAAGGCAAGGAAGGACCAATACCAATGGTTGTCCTCCGACCTACACACACACACACACACACACACACACACACACACACCATGGCACTAGTATGCCCACACTCACACATGAATACACACACCTAAAAACAAAAATATACATACATCAATCACAAAGTTTTAAAAATTAAATTATTAGGTTTAATATGGAAAACTAGCTTCTCAATTTGCTTTGAGGACCCTGGTACACCTGGAGAAGTCTGGCAGGACGGGCGTGGCTGTTGCAGCAATTAGAAAAAGCCAGTACTCCTCCTCCCATCCTCACCCCAGAGCTCATCCTCCCATCCTCACCCCAGAGCTCCTCCTCCCATCCTCACCCCAGTACTCATCCTCCCATCCTCACCCCAGAGCTCCTCCTCCCATCCTCACCCCAGTACTCATCCTCCCATCCTCACCCCAGAGCTCATCCTCCCATCCTCACCCCAGAGCTCATCCTCCCATCCTCACCCCAGAGCTCCTCCTCCCATCCTCACCCCAGAGCTCCTCCTCCCATCCTCACCCCAGAGCTCATCCTCCCATCCTCACCCCAGAGCTCCTCCTCCCATCCTCACCCCAGAGCTCATCCTCCCATCCTCACCCCAGAGCTCATCCTCCCATCCTCACCCCAGAGCTCATCCTCCCATCCTCACCCCAGAGCTCATCCTCCCATCCTCACCCCAGAACTCATCCTCCCATCCTCACCCCAGAGCTCCCTCCTCACGCCGCCAGCCTCCTTCTATCATTAAAGCAACTCGCTTGAACCCTACCCCTCAGTTCTTGGGGGAAATCAAAGCGTGCCTTTGAATTCCTCACTGACTCAGGAGTCAGGCAAGGTTCGCTATTAGCCTGTAGGTGGAATGCACAGGGCAAGAAGGCCAGGCCAGTCCCCTTACATCACCGTGCTTTCTGAATCCCAGCAAGCACTCAGGGATGACTCGGCTGATGCCCCACCCTGCTCTGCATCCCCTTCGTTAGCCGTCAGCAGAACCAAGCAGCTATGCCCAGGGAACAGACAAACTGCTCACTTTTCTAGTCATTAGCAGCTCCTCGGAGCAGAGTCAACACGGGAGCACGAACTGGCGATCTGGGCTGGAGAGGGATGGGGGTGAGGTGGGACTTGTTCTCTTAAAGCTAACCTATATACAAATGGTCTTTTAAAATCTATCACTAGTTGGAGCAGTGTTTGTTTGTGGAACAAGGTGTGTGTGTGTGTGTGTGTGTGTGTGTGTGTGTGTGTGTGTGTGTGTGTGTGTGTGTGTGTGTAAGTCAGAAAAGAAACCTGGGAGCTGATTCTCAGTTGTTTCTACCTGGGTCTCTCATTGCCCCAGGACTTCACCAGGTAGGCTAGACTCGCCACTAAGCCCCAGGACCCCTCTGTCTCCTCTCACCTTGCCATTGCTGGAGTCATAAGTGCACACCGCTCACTATCTCTAGCTTTTCATACGAGTTCTTGTGATCTAAATTTCGGTTCTCATAGCTTCATGGCAAGCGCTTTACCAACTAAGCCACTGTCCCAGCTCTAGTTGAAGAAGTTTTTCAAGTCGCATTGAGTCACAGATGAAGAGTTATACATGTAATTTTGAGTCTACCTGAAAACAACAGCAAACCAGACTGGAACTACACAGAGCTGGGACAGATGTGACAACTAGTGTTAAATCAGGACAGCAACATTTTGAATAACAAATTTCAGTGTGCTGGCTCCTCTCCTTTGTCCCTTTTTGTTTTGATAAACTCAGTGCATAGCAATGAGATCCCGAATGAGATCCATGGAGTCCATAGGCAAGTTCAACAAAGATGTCCACCTTGGTACGATATCCCTGTCCACAAGGGAGAAAAAACCCATGGGCTTATGGGTCTGGGGAGTGAACAGTTCTGTGGTTTCTTGGGGGGAAAAGATATCACTTCCTTCCTCTAGTTTTGTAAAACCTTTGTCTTAGCTCATAGTTGAGTCAAAGAACCATGAGGTGAAATTTCAGGGCAGCCAACTTCCTAACTGGTTACTTCTATGCAATATCCCAGCCACACAATGGGGGTAGACAGCTGTCTTAGTTCCTTTTCTATGACTGTGATAAGATATCATGAGCAAGGCCCTTATAGAAAAAAATGTATTGGGGCTTACAGTTTCAGAGCGCGAGTCCACAACTGTCACAGTGGGCGACATGGTAGCAAGGATGTAGGCAAGGTGCTGGAGCAGTAACCGAGAGCTCACATCTTGATCCACAAGCATGAGACTGAGAAAACTAACTGGAAGTGATGGAGGCTTTAGAAACCTCAAAACCTACCCTCAGTGACACACCTCCTCCAATAAGGCCACGCCTCCTAATCCTTCCAAATAACCAACTGAGAATCAACCATTCAAATACATGATCCTGCAGAAATAATTCTCACTTAAACCACCATATTCCACGTCCTGGCCCCCATAGATTGCTGCCCTTATCATAATGCAAAATGCACTGAGTCCAAAGCTCAAAGTCTCTCCTGAGACTCAAGGCAATCAATCACTTATTTGCAACCCCTGTAAAATCAAAAGGCAAATTACATACTTACAACATACGATGGCACAGGTTGTACATTAGCATTCCAAAGGGGAGGGGTGGGGCATAGCGAGGAAATATTAGAAGAGAGCAGGATCAAAACCCAGCAGGGCAAACTCCAAATCCTGTAGATCTATGTCCAATATCAAGTGCTGAGATGGCTCCACCCTTTCTGATGTGAGAGTCCCCTCTGTATGCTGTGAATGCCATTGGTAAAACAGACTTCTGTCTCTTGGGCTGGTTCCACTCACTATATGCAGTTCTCCCTGGTAGACATGCCATGGTTCGGGCATCCCCAACATCCCATGATCCCCAGGAACAATCCATTTTCTTGGCTTCACACAATGGCCTCTCAGGGCTGTCATTCAGAGACTCCACTACTACATGCCTGGCTCCAGTGACTCCCCCTATCCACAGGGAAGATTCTACAAACCTTACTCCTGTATCCTTCATGACTCTAAAGCCAGAACCATGGCACAGATGCTATCAAGTTCTGCTTGCTTGGGACAGAGCCTGGCTCCTTCCTTGAATTACATTTTCATGAGCCGTGTTTTGTCTAGCATTTTAGGAACAGAAAATGGAGCACTTCCTTTTTACAAGTTGGAAGCTTAGCTGGGTGTGACCTTGCCCTTAGGGCACCACCCTCTATACTCCATTACCCATCAGGCCTCTGCTTACCTCTTCCAAAATAAATGTTAAATTTCCTGCTATTCTTTTCCTCCTCAGATAGTATGTTTGTTCCTTTTCATTGTAGACCTGAATAGAAGTGACCACTAATAACCATATGATGCTATCAATGTAACAATGTCCTGAAATACATTTTCCCAACTAAATTATTCTACAAGTGTTCAAGCTAACCTCAGAAAATGCTCAGGACAAGGGTTAAAAAAATCTGTAGGATGCCATTTTGTCTTGCTGACTGTGCCCTTTGCTTTACAGAAGCTTCTCAGTTTCAGGAGGTCCCATTTATTAACTGTTGCTCTCAGTATCTGGGCTTACTGGGGTTATATTTAGGAAGTGGTCTCCTGTGTCAATCAATGCATTCAAGTATGCTTCCCACTTTCTCTTCTGTGATCTTCAGTGTGGTTGGTTTTATGTTGAGGTCTTTGATCCACCTGGACTTGAGTTTTGTACATGGTGATAGATATGGGTCTATTTTAGTTATTCTACATGTATATATCCAGTTATGCCAGCACAATTTACTAAATATGCTTTCTTTTTTCCATGTTATATGTTTAGCTTCTTTGTCAAAAATCAGGTGTTCGTAGGTGTGTGGATTGATATCTGGGTCTTCAATTCAGTTCCATTGGTCCTCCTGTCCGTTTTTTGCCAATACCAGACTGCTTTCATTATTGTAGCTCTATAGTAGAGTTTGAAGTCAGGGATGGTGATGCCTCTAGAAGTTCCTTTATTGTACAAGATTGCTTTGAGAGTTGTTCTTTCAAGGTCTATGAAGAATTTTACTGGGACTTGGATGGGCATTGCATTGAATCTGTAGACTGCTTTTGGTAAGATTGTCATATTTACTATTAATTCTACCTACCCAAGAGCATGGGAGATCTTTCATTTTCTGGTGTCTTCGTAATTCTTTCTTCAAAGATTTAAAGTTCTTTTCATAGAGATCTTTCCCTTGTTTTGTTAAGAGTTATCCCATGATATTTTATATTATTTGTGGCTTTTGTGAAGGGTGATGTTTCTCATTTCTTTCTCAGTCCATTTATCATCTGTGTACATGAGAGCTGCTAATTTTTTGAGTTAATCTTGTATCCTTCTACATTACTGAAAGTGTTTATGAGTTGTAAGAATTCCCTGGTAGAACTTTTGGGGTCACTTGTGTATATTATTATATCAACAAAACCCCACATCAGACAGAAGACAGATCTCCAAAATATACAAAGAACTCAAGAAACTTAACATCAAAAGAACAAACAATGCAATAAAAAAAAATGGGGTACAAACCTAAACAGAGAACTCTCAAAGATGAACCTAAAATGGCTGAAAGACACTTAAGGAAATGCTCAACATCCCTAGCCATCAGAGAAATGCAAATCAAAACAACTCTGAGATCCCATCTTACACCTGTAAGAATGGCCAAAATCAAAAACACTGATGACAACTTATGCTGGAGAGGTTGTGGGAGAAAAGGGAACACTTCTGCATTGCCCTTTTGGATGTCAGTATGGTGATTTCTCAGAAAATTATAAAACAATCTACCTCAAGACCCAGCAATACCACTTTGGGTATATATCCAAAGGATGCTCAATCGTGTCACAAGGACATGTGCTCATCTATGTTCATAGCAGCATTGTTTGTCATAGCCAGAACCTGGAAACAACCTAAATGCCCCTTGACCAAAGAATGGATAAGAAAAATGTGGTACATTTACACGATAGAGTACTACACAGCAGAAAAAAACCTGACATCTTGAAATTTCAGGCAAATGGGTAGATCTAGAAACCATTATACTGAGCGAGGTAACCCAGACCCAGAAAGACAATTATCACATGTACTCACTCATAAGTGGTTTTTAAACACAAAGAAAAAAAAGCCAGCCTACAAATTACAGTCCCAGAGAATATAGACAACAATGAGAACCCTAATAGAGATATACATGAATCTAATATACATGTGAAGTAGAAAAAGACAAGATCTTCTGAGTAAATTTGGAGTATGAAGATCATAGGAGAGGTTAGAAGAAGACGGGAGAGGAAGGTAGAGGAGCAGAGAAAAATGCATAGTTCAATAAAATCAATAAAAATAAAAACCAGGTAAGCACTGAAGTCCAGGATTAGACAACAAAAATGTTCCCCAGCATCAACATAGCTGACTCTGTTAGTTAACAGACAGAATCATTTCTTGTTCTCAGAACACAGCCAATCAGAAGTAGTTTGATATTAATTCATAAAGGCAAGGGGGAAATATTTTAAAGGAACATTTAAGGGTTTGATCCTGTATGTTTTGTTAGTTTGTCATCTCAAAAAAAAGAAAAAAAACCAGGGACTGAGAAAATTGCTGGGTTGTTAAAATGCTTGCTCCACAAGCCTGAAGACATGAATCTGATACTCAGGGCCAACTTAGAAATGGCACGTGATTGTCATCCCAGAGATGGTAACGCGAAAGGCAGAGGCAAGCGGGCTCCCTGGATGCTTGCTGAGCAGTTGGCTCAGCCTTCTTGGTGAAGTTCCAGGCCAAGGAGAGAACCCTGTGCCAGACATGCAGTAGGAGACACCCAAGGACTGACACAAAAGGTCACATGTATGTGCATACACACATGTACTCACATGAACATACACATACGAACCAGAAACTGACTTCCACTGATGTAAAACAATTCTCTAGGTTCCTGGTGACAATGGCCCCACATTAAAGTCTACCATGCCCTCCGAAATCTAACCATGTCGTAGATTAAGGGACGCTAAGAACAGATCGCTGTTTTCTAGCTGCTATTTACCCGATGCTCTTCTTGGTCCACTGTATTAAGTCCTTCAAACCTGACAGCTTCTCTTTTTCCTGATAAGAAAATGCAGGCATAGAGAGCTAGGGAGCCTGGAAATAACCCAGAGTAAGGCTGGGAATTAAGCAACAACAGCCTGAGAACCCGTTAGTCTAACGAGCAACATCCCCCATCGCAAGTACAGCTCGGTTCTGTACTGCATCTAACAGTTTATTTTCACTATCTGAGAGCATGTCGATCTCTGATTTGTTAACCTCTTCATTATTGTTTTATCCATTGGGCTCTAAGGAATTAACAGACAGCTATACCTGGATCTATCTCCAAGCCTGGGAGCAGAGCCTGGAAGAACAGAAGGATGCATTCCTCTCAGGACCAAGGAGGGATGTTGGAACTCCCGGCGTGGAGTGATGGAAGGAGTTTGTGCTAGGGCCTGGAGAAGGATGGGGGTTGGACTGTGAGGGCTGCATCACAGTAGCTATGACCTTCAAGATACAACTCAGCCAACCTCCCTGGAGAGAGGAAACTAGAGAACAACAAATGTGTCCCTCCTCCTCCTCCATGGCGGCCACTCTCCAGCAGTCGACGGCTCCTTCAGCTAAGAGTGGATCCAAGGACCTGGTTATGAGCGGCGGGATTAGCATAACTTTCCTGCTAGGAGGCAGATAATAAATGCCCCACTTTTTTCCTGAGTCATGGGACCTTTCCCCAACTTAGTTGCTCTGTTGTACAGACATAGAGCACAGGAATCAAAAGGGTATAACCACAAACAAGAATTTACATATAGAAATAATTTGTGATTCAGATAATCCTCAATCTCATGAAATACCCATCCTTTGATTTTTGTTCCCTAAGAAGCTAAAAATTATCAAAATCATGCTTAGGTCATGACCATGTATTGTCTGGTGTTTCTTCTGGAGATATGAGCAAATGTCTCTTCACTCCCACTAGGACACTGTTGTCAGAATAAAGAAAACAGGGTAGTCTATTTCTAACACGGTGAGCCCGTGAGCTCCCAGGTTATGGCCAGGCACAGCTGGTAGGCACTTCTGTCAGAGTCTCCTTGCCTTGGCATGTCACTAATGTTATAACCATGCAGATGGCTTTGTGAATCTCCAAGCACCTCAGCTCCAGGCACCACATTAAATCACATGACTTCTTCCTTCTTTCTGGGAGAGAAAGCGCAATGCAGAGGAAATGCCTGCACAGCGCTATCCAAAAGCAGACACCAAGCCATAGTTGCTGACCTGTAGGTGTTAGTTGGTTGGGTCAAATCCCTGAGTCCAGATAAGGGCTGGAGAGGGTTGTTGTTGAAGCCAAAGCAGCACACAGAAAAGTACCCAGGACCTCTATCTTCCCATGTTCAAGTGTAAATACCAGGAAAGCAGGAACCGTGATGAACCCACCCAGTACGTAGCATAGGGTCAGGAATATACCAAGTGCTCAATAAAAATGTGGCAAATGACACAAGTCTGCTGTGCTTATCTCATTATGTGCCCAAAATGAACTGCAGGGGCCCTTGAAGCCTCGCCAAACCACATTCTCTGAGAGCCTTGCTGGGACATCACCACAAGGCACTTCAGCTTTGACGATGCAACCGAATCAATCAGGCAGAGGATCGCTACATCTCATGAGTGGGAGAGGAGGAAGAAAGCATGGTGAAATATCACCCATCGGGGCCGACAGATCTTCACCCAAAGTCCAACTCAGGAAGAAATGATACAGAGAGAGAGAAAGAAAATCCTCTCTGCCCGTAAGTCCAGAGCAAGCCGGGGAATAGTGGGAGAGATGGCCTACTTGATTACTGATCCACCTGCTGATCAAAATGATACCTGGCCCCCTCCAGGCAGAGGATGAGAGGTATGGGCCAGGAGTTCCTGGACGAGTTTAAGCATCTCTACTTTTGACACTAGAGCAGCCTCGGCCCTGAGTGTGTGTGTCTTCCTGGCACTGAGTGAAGGATACAAGCATTTAATATCAGCTCAAACCACTCGGGGGAAACCCTAAATTTATAGTGCTATTGGCAGGTGTTATTATAGCACATTGCCAAGTTAAACAATAAGAATATATTGCCTGAATGAAAAAGAAAAAGACATGCCTTAACTCCCCACATTAAACACTAAGTGGGGCCTGGGGAGATGGCTCAGCACGTAAAGTGCTGCTGTGTAAATATGAGGGCCTGAGTTCAGCTCTCCGGAAACCATGTAAAATGCCAGGTATGAGGACACAGGCCTATAGCCTCAGAACCGCCTGGTGAAGACGGGGGAGGCATCTGGATCCTGAGGTTTTACTGGGATCTAAATGCTAAGCTTCATTTTCAGTGAGAGACCCTGCCTCAAAGAAATGAAGTAGAGAAGCATTAGAGAAAGAGACCCGTCATCATCTCTGTACTCTGCGATACACACAGACACACTGGTGCATGTGCATGTGTGTGCACGCACACACACACACACACACACACACACAATATGAGGAGGGCCTGCCATAGTGGCACATGACTCTAATCCTTGCACTTGTGAAACTGAAGCAAGAGGATTTGTTTGAGTCTAGCCTAGGCTACATGGTGAGATAAAGAAACAATAGGATAAGTAAGAGCTATCCTTCTTCCCATGTGATAGGTTAGGGAATTGGGTAACAAGGGGTTAACAAGAGAAGGGAGTGGCAAGCCAGCAACTGCCCAGAAAGTACAGATCAAAGCAACTTTGTTAATCCAAACAATCAATAAAATTCCTGTTCAAGTGATGTGTGCAGGTAAAGGAGATGGCATTAGCCATGGCCTGACACATCAGTCACCACTTTCACAGGCCTACCTCATGATTGACAGCTATGGTATACCTCATGACTGACTGCTATGACCTACATCATGATTGACAGCTATGGCCTACCTCATGACTGACTGTTATGACCTACAGCTTGACTGACTGTCATGGCCTACCTCACGGCTGAATGTTATGTCCTACCTCACGACTGAAAGCTAGGCCTACCTCATGGATGTCAACTATGATCTACCTCATGGCTAACAGCTATGGCCTACCTCATGGCTGACTGTTATGGTCTACTTCACGGCTGACAGCTATTACCAGCACTCATTCTCACTCTGCACCTAATTTACATCTCAAAAAGACTCAAGGTATTATCTGAGAACAGAAGCGGAACATGACAAGGACCCAATTATAAGAGCAACACGGGAAACAACCACGAAATGTAACCTCTCAAAGAATCAACAGATATAAGTACCCTCCCAAGAATGGGTCTTTCACGAAGAATTAACCCTCCAGAACAGGGGTGTGGAGGAGGGACCCCATGCATGCAAGCATTTACTGATGCCAGTGCAAAACAAAATATAAAATTCTTCAAATGGTTGAACAAAATGTTCCCAGATGAATAGAATAATCAAAGTGCATGCAATTAAAGTCCCACACCGTTACATATAAAAATGCTCCTGAAGCAGACCTCGCAATGTAGTTCAGTGACCTTTGGTGATAAATGGTTAGCAAACTGAAGCAAAATGAAACCACAATACTCACAAGCGCGCACGCGCGCGCGCGCACACACACACACACACACACACACACACACACACACAGGTAAAATGAACAACTGCCTTTCTTATATAGCAGTACAAGCTATCTCAGCTTAGGGGTCTTAAATGCCATCCTCAGTCTCTATCAGAGGCACAGAAGTGTTACTGAAGAAGCTAACTCCAGGAAAGGATTTTAAATGAAGGTAGCGAAGGCAAGGGGAAAAGGCCCCTGTGCAGAGAATGCCAGGTGGTTTGATACATTCTGTCTTAGCTACTGTTCTATTGCTGTGAAGAGACACCATGACCACAGCAACTCCTATAAAGGAAAGAATTTAACTGGGGGGTTGCTTACAGTTTCAGAGGCTTTGTCCATTATCATCATGGTAGGGAACATGGGGGCATGTAGGCAGGCATGGTGCTGGAGAAGTAGCAGAGACTTTTATATCCTGATCTACAGGCAAAGAAAGAGAGAGAAATGCTGGACCTGGTAAAGGTTTTCTGAAACCTGAAAGCCAATCCCCTCAGTGATGCACTTCCTCCAACAAGGCCACACCTCCTAATCCTTACAATCCTTTTCAAATAGTGCCACTCCCTGGTGACTAGATGTGCTTGTGGGGGCCATTCTTATACAAACCAACACACATATACAGGACAGTTGTAGCTACAGGAAGTTGCATTGCTGGAATGCAGAAAGCAAATAGGATTTAGGGTTAGGCTCATCTGCTGCTTAGAATCCAAAGACTATTTCATGTTCATACACGGTGGATACTGGCTGCTTCATAGGCCCATGCAGAACCATTAGAAACAGTAAGCATGAGATGACTCCCTGCAAACTGCCTTCAAATCCATCCCTATGCAAATGGGGGGTCTGGCAAGAAGTCCCAGTCTGCTATGTATAAGATAGGAATTAGAAAGCGGTAGTGTGATTCTGGCCAAGTCTAAGACCTCAGAACACTGAGGGCCATAGTGAGACCTAGTCTCAGTGTAACATCCCAAATCAGTAACCAGGGTTGGAAGGAGAAGAATACAGACATCTCCTGTCTCAACTCAGAGAGGGCATGTCCCTGCTCTGTGTGATTCTTGTTCTGTCTAGGTGCTCAGTGAACTGGATGAAAGAATAGAAGGGTTGGATAAAAGAAA
Source organism: Microtus pennsylvanicus (assembly GCF_037038515.1). Lineage (NCBI taxonomy): Eukaryota > Metazoa > Chordata > Mammalia > Rodentia > Cricetidae > Microtus > Microtus pennsylvanicus. Next base: position 6,646,102 of record NC_134581.1, on the reverse strand, counting down.
AGATGAACCAATAGGAAATGGCCTTCTGTTTATGCTGTCTGAAAGCTGATCTACTCTGAATACATCTTAAAGACACCCTTATAGACACAAACATGTGCACATGTACTGTGCACACAAATGCACATGTACCTCTACAGTGCACGTGTGTACACACACACACACACACACACACACACACACACACATACCAAAGTCCCAAATCAAACTGTCATACACCAATTGTAGGACTTAAAAATGATTTCTGTTCCCAGAGATTCATGAGGTAGAATCTGGGTACCCAGGGTGGTGATTGACATGGGGAGGAAACACAGAGCCTTAAACAGGCAAGGCCAAGTGGGAGCTGACTAGGGCATTTGGGACATTCCCTCAAAAGGGATTGGGGGAAAACTGGCCATGGTCCAGCATCTTATTGATACAATGTCTTGAGCACAAACACACTCCTGCCATGGACCCTACACCTATGCGGACATTAGGTCTTGGATTTTGACATTCAAGAACTAAGTGAATCTTACATCATATACGGGAACAAGGAGCCCAGAAAGCAAAGGCACTGACCACCCCCTCTCTCCCTCTCTTTCTCTCTCTCTCTCTCTCTCTCTCTCTCTCTCTCTCTCACACACACACACACACACACACACACACACACACACACACACTAGTTTTGCCACAAAATGTAGAGGAAACAGTTATGGCAAGTGCAGGCTCATTCTAATAGTGTCCTGGAGTTGTAGCTGTGGACTCTTGCTACTCCCTTCTCATTCTGTATTCCTACTGCTTCCAGCAAGACCCTCAGCTGGACACGGTTTCTTAGCTGGTCAAGAGACTGGACCGTCATTATTCCTCTCCACATTGAACTGCTTGATATCAGTGAGCCTTCGCTACAAATAATTTTCATGCTCTGTAGTAATGACTTTGTGCCTTCCCTACAGATAAGTTAATATCACACACATTGTAAACATTGGCAGTCTTCTGAAAAGGGATGCTTATTTTAATAGTATAGTGGGTTTTTATTAATTTAGTTTAACAAATAAATGCATCACAAGTAGTCATTTTTGTACTTAGAATATGTACTTATTTTTAGTGTGACGAGGCTCTGCTTACTTACAGGAAAATAAATAGTAGATATATGATATTAACAGGACTTTGTTATTTATACTATCCCAGTGAAATTCATTTACCCAGTTATTTCTTATTTTGGAAAGCACTTGCTACTGCCGAGTTCCATCCTATATGTGAGAGCAACTGTAGTTGGAGGCTGCTTGTTCGTTTCCCAGCTTCCCAGACCCAAATAATCACACAGAAACTGTATTATTACAACGCTGCTTGACCTATTAGCTCACACTTCTTATTGGCTAGCTCTTATATCTTAAATTAGCCCATTTCTATTCATCTGTGTACTGCCACATTGTTGTGAACTACTTTTGCCACATTGTTGTGGACTACCGCTATAGTTTCATCCGGCATCCAGTGTCTGTCTTCTGCGGTGGCTACATGGCTTTTTTTGACTCTACCTACTCTCTCCTCCTCTATCTGCTTGGAATTCCTGCCTTGCCCTATTCTGTACTACAATAGGCTCAAAGCAGCTTCTTTATTAACCATTTGCATTCACAGCATACAGAGGGGAATCCCACATCAAACAACCTTCTTTCTGCAGGGTATCAGTTCTGTGGCTGGCTTTTGTGAAATAGCAGTTCCCCTTTCTTGGGCCTCCAAGGGTTCCTTCCCATCAACCACGCCATGATTTAAAAAAATAACTCCTCAGCCGGGCGGTGGTGGCACACCTTTAATCCCAGCACTCGGGAGGCAGAGGCAGGTGGATCTCTGTGAGCTCGAGACCAGCCTGGTCTACAAGAGCTAGTGCCAGGACAGGCTCCAAAACCACAGAGAAACCCTGTCTCGAAAAAACCAAAAAAAATAAAACCAAACTCCTCATGTGACTTTATGACTATATGAACACAACTTAAACACACAGTGCTATGCCCTATGAGTACAAGATATCTCCCCATGTGAAAAATCATGCTCCTACCCACCACCATTCAACACCATAACCACCATCATAACCACCTACTCCCCCCATGTGATCTCTTCCTCCTCATCAGGCTCTGTTCTTGGAGTTAGCCATGGGTGTGTGTGTGTGTGTGTGTGTGTGTGTGTGTGTGTGTGTAGGGTGTGCATTTGTGTGTACATGTAAAAGGTCCAGAGACCAACTCAGGCATCATTCCTCAGGCATACCATCCATCCTCTTTTAAGACAGGGTCTCTCCTGGCCCAGAGCTTGCCAAGTTGACCGAGCTGGCTTGCCAGTGAGCCCAGGGATCCACCTTGCCAACTTCTTCAGTGCTCGGATACAAAAGTGCAGTATCACACACATAAGCATGAGTTCTAATGTTCTACATGAAGTCATTACACTTGCAATAAAAGGACTGCACCAACTGAGCTGCCCCCTCAGTCACTGGGTAGGTTCCTATCCTCTAGCTGATGGTAGAAAGAAGTGTGCAAAGATGGCTGAATATGTCCTGGGCTACCAACTATGATAACCTATCCTCACAAGCAAACCTTCTACTGAGGAGCAGAGGCCTTCAAAGAGTAACCTTCAACCCAAACAATAATGTACTTGAAATATTAGAGTGTTTTTTAAAAAATAGTATGTTTTGCTTTGTTGTGGTGAAGTGCTTACAGCAGATAAACGATTGAGTTAATTATAACACAGACACCCTGTGCAGGTTCCAGCTCATCTCCCATGTTCTCAGAACAGGAGCATGACTCACAGAATTAATGATGAGGCTAGGCATTGGTGGCACACACCTTTAATCCCAGCACCCAGGAGGCAGAGGTAGGCAGATTTCTGTGAGTTCAAGGCCAGCCTGGTCTACAGAGCGAGTTCTAGGACAGCCATGACTACACAGAGAAGCCCTGTCTTGAAAAAGCCACCCCACTCCAACTTAAAAAGTTAATGATGAGACCATAATCACTGCAAGGCAGCTTGACCCAGGGCATGGAGAGTGGGGCTTAATAAAGTAAGAATTACCAGTCCCAGACATTGTCAGCAGGACTCTCAGAGCCAGCAATCCAAAACAGAGTAGTTATGAACTTGCTCCCTCTGGTTATCTTCATGTAAACTGCCTGTTTGAGCTTTGCTTCTGTTTCTTTTACAAATACCTCATCAGAAAGTCAACATGAAGGAGAAAACAGTTCATTTGGCTTACAATTCCAAGACACTGCAGGGAAAGTCCAGACAGGACCTTACACATCCACCCTCAACAGCAGAGAAAGATAAACACATGCTTGCTGCTTGCTTGCTCTCAGCTAAATTTCTCCTATTCGGGATCACCAGCAAGGGAATTGTGCTGCCCACAGTGGGCTGTGTCTTCCTACATCAACCAACAATTAAGACAATCTCTGAAAGATATGTCCACAGGCCAACTCATTCAGACAATTTCTCATTAAGACTCTCTTCCTAGGTGACTCTAGGCCACACCAATCCAACAGCAAGAGACATCCAGCACAATGGCCTACTTCCATCTCTGGTCATAGGAAACAACTCCCATGTATTGGATATATTATCACAGAGTCTCCAACCAAACATGACAACTGACTTGAAATATTCAATTTCCTGAAGGCTCTGAGATTCAACACAGGAATTTCCCTTTTTTAATGTGTAAAATGAATTTCGACCAACAGAAAAGACCAATTGTTTAATAGGCCTAAGTCTTGATTACCAATTAAAGAGTTTCTAAAATCATCTAGATAGGACACTGAGCACATCTGCAGAGGGCCTCATTCAGTCACAAGTTCTCAAGAGAACTCCAGCCCCTTCAGGAAAATTTCATCTCTTCCAAGGTGACAGAGACACAGCAGTGAATGTAACTGATTTTTACAGAAAGCATTGGTTTTTAGATGAAAAGGAATTTAAGAAAATCGAGTTAGCATGGCTGTAGCCAGGGCAGTACAATGGGATCTTTGAAATAAATATGTAAGTTTTATACTCTCTGACTTGTAGGGTCAAGCCCAGCCTTAGGGGGCGTGTTTGCCTCGGGCTAATGTTTACCTATAAATTGGCTGGGCATCCGCCCAGCCACCCCTTCTGCTTCCTGTTCTCCACGGGAACGACATCACTTACTGACCAAAAAAAGTTATAGTCCTAACTTGAGCCAGAATAGAACATTAAATTTTTCAAAATGCAATCCATTCCACCAAAAACAACATCAACGGAGCTTCTAAAACAGCTATAACTCAAAGGTGCATGCTCCAAGTAGGGTCCTCACACAGTGATGCGGCTCTAGGAACTAGAATTTGTTTTCAACACCTGTCTGTTATTTTGACAGGAGGCATCAGGCTGGGGTTGGACATGGTCTGGCTCCTGGTCCATGACAAAGATTCGTTCCCAGCTCATGTGACTTGAGTCCACACTTACGTGACGTCTAAACTCTTGTTTCTCACCCTTTCTATAAACTTAGTACCGCCCTGCTGAAAACTGAGACGGAGCATGGCTCTCATCTCACTCCAGCTGGCCAGATCTGTAAAGAAATTCATTATTTCATTTGTTTATATTTTATGTCACTCTTCTCCCTTCTCCATCTTTTTTGAAGCACAGTGTCACTATTTTGCTCAGGCTGGCCTAGAACACACACTAGTAATGCCCCCCTCTGCCTCCTGAGTGCTGGTATTATGATATGGTGTTAGACACTACCATGCCTAGTAGTTCATTTACTCTACATTTGAACCCAGATCCAGGCTTTAGAGCCTGGGGTTGTGGCTAGAAGAAGATCATATAGCCTTTGAAATTTCTCCCTGAAGAGGTCCGGAAGCCCCAAAACCACACAGGCAATTCCCCCTGCTGTTGGTTGTTCCCCAGAACTAGATGCTTAGGCCTGTTGCTGAAGACACCATATGCTCTGGCCACAGAACACAGAGATACCATGATGGAATGGACAGGAAGCTTCTTCCCTGCTGCCTGGCCCTCAGAGACCCAGAAGGTGCTATGCAGGCTGCTGCAGAGAACTGCCACCAACCATCTCGCTCGGTCGTGGACCACGTGTGCAGCAGATCAACCGCAGCTCGTGGCTGGGGAGGTCAGAGTCCCTAGTGAGGGAGTTTGCTGAAGCTATTTTGCTACTGGACATGATGTGCCTATCAAATTGCCTCTAAATGATTATGTTTATGCCAACAGACAAATGCTATGATCAACTTTGGTCAGAGGAGCTTCCGTTTGCCATGGTCAGCAGTGAGTGTGCAATCTCATAACTAGCCAAAGCGCTGGGCATAAGTGGCTGTTGAGAGCCTAGATGTAAATGGGACATCTGTATCACCCCTGCCAAGGCTCAGAGAACACTGTGCGAAAGAGAACAGAAGATCCAGGCTAAGAGGGTGAGCGCTACAGAACGCTGAGCCAGGCATGACCTGCCTATTGAACTCTTGAACTCCCAGCAACTGTAACTATCTATATAAGGTCTATACAAGACTGGGCCAGAGGCATCCTCCCGTGAAGGACGGGGTGGGGCTCATGGGATCCCAATGCTCCCTGAGGACTTCAATTTGATGCTTACATTGGCCTCAGAAAACCATCCAGAGTTTGACATATGGCAAAAATCTGAGCCAGGAATGCAACTCTCACAAGTCACAAGCTCACCGCTATGTCTGACATCTAGCTAGCCACAGTCAGGAAAAACGGTGCTACGTGAGAATGGAGTGCACACACACAGAGGAGAGCTCCTCTCTCTCTCTCTCTCTCTCTCTCTCTCTCTCTCTCTCTCTCTCTCTCTCTCTCTCTCTCTCTCTCTCTCTCTCTCTCTCCTCCATTCTGCTCAGAGCTGGAAGCCCCAGCACTTCAGAGCACAGAGGCCAGTACAGGTCACTGAGCTGGCTGTGTAGAGCATCCTAGCGCCTACAACTGGAAGTATGCCATCATACTGCTTTGTGGCCAGGGGATTGAAAGCATTCCAGTGGTCCATACATCTTTTTACATTTATTTTTATATTTTATATGGTTTTTTTTGCCTACATATATGTCTCTGCAACATCTACAAGCAGCGCCCACAGAGGCCAGAAGAGGGCATCAGATCCCCTGAAAATGGAGTTTCAGACACTCACGAGTTACCCAACGTGGCTGCTGGGAATTGAACCCTGGTCCTCTGGAAGAGTAGCCAGTGTTCTTAAGCACTGAGGCATCTTTCCAGCCCTCATATATTTTTTTAAAGAAAGATGACTCCAATTCTCTAAGCCAGGATTCTGGAGCTGGGTCGATTGTTTACACAGCAGAATATTAAAACAAAGGTTACCTGGAGAAAACTTACAAGATGAACAGGTTATCCACTGCAGAACCACAGCCCAGACCTACAAATGATTGGCAGACTTGGCGACATATGAAGGAATCCGCATAGTAGTTTAGGATTTTATCTGTTTTCTTACAGTCTAGACATGATGTTGCAAGCCAGCCCATGTCTTCCAAAGTTCTGTGTTCTGTGTGTGCGCGTGTGTACATGTGCAGGTCACAAGTCAATGGCAGGTGTTTCCCAAGTTGTTTTGATCTCTCCCTGGGACCTGGTGCCAGCCAGTGCAGCTATTTGCTGTGCTGACTAGCCAGCAAGTCCCAGGGATGCTTCTCTCCACTTTCCCACACTGGAATCACGGGTATCCCGTGCCATGCCTGGTTTTTGCTTTGTCTATTTTGTTTTGTTTGTTTATATTTTTGTTATTACATCCCATCCTCCCAGTGTCTTCCCTTACATCACCCCTTCCCCCATCCACTCCTCCTCTGTTTCTCTTCACAAAAGAATGGGACTCCCATGTGTATCAGTCTAACATGGTATATCAAGTTGAAATCAGTCTAGGCACCTCCTCTCCTTTTATGATTGGACAAGGCAACCCAGTGGGAGGGATGGGTCCCAAATGCAGGTAACAGAGTAGAGACAGCCCCTGCTCCCACTGTTAGGAGTCCCACAAGAAGACCCAGTTATACAACTGTTGCATATTAGCAAAGGGCCTAGGTCAGTGCCATGTAGGCTCCCTGGTTGTTGGTTCAGTCTCTGTGAGCCTGCATGAACCCGGATTAGTTGGTTCTGTGAGTTTTCTTGTAGTGTCCTCGACAGCACTGACTCCCGCAATCCTTCCTTCTCCTCTTCTGTAGGATTCTGCGAGCTCCACCTAGAGTTTGTCTGCCCACGCCTGGTTTCTAATGCAGATGCTCAGGAGCTGAAAGCGGCTCTTCATGCTTTCACGGTAAGGCCTTTACCCCGGAGGCAACTCCCCACCCCAGCAAGTTCTCTGTATAGTCCCACTCTGGGAACCCTGGACCCCGTAGCTGGTACTCCCCACCCAGGAAGTTCTCTGTATAGTCCCACTCTGGGAACCCTGGACCCCGTAGCTGGGACTAGAGGAGTTCACACTGGCAAATGCCAGCAGAACAGGAGTCAGAAACTCAATTCCAATGGAATGGCGAGTTTCACCACTTTTAGAACCTGCTGGATCCTAATCATGGTGATGAAGGATGAGCGATTGTACCCTCTGGATGCTGCATCGGTCAATCACCAACACAAGTTTATTGACTTCCTATTATGTATCTAGCACTACAAAATATGCTCTGAATTATAATGTGTATCGACACTATATTAAAATGTCAAAGTTATCTTTGCAACATTTCCAAGAGAGGTGTGAAACATACCACACAGGCTTCTCTGCCGAATCCGTCAACCTGGTGGTGGTGTTTGACTCCATCTATGGGCGTGAACCTCCACAGGTAGCAGTGAGATTTCATTACTGAAGAAAAGTAAATCCTCAGTGACACACTTTCATGAGTGTGTCACAGCTTCACAGTCCTGTCACTGTGTGTGAAAGGTCTCCAGACACAGGCCGGAAGATGTCAAGATATTAATCACCAAGCAAAGGTTAGCACTTGAGAACAAATCTATGAGCTTTGTTTTGTTCTGGTTTAAGTTTGCAGATGTGGACTTCAGAAGCAATCATTTGTTCTCTGACTAGCATTTTTGGCACACAAGACAGAACAGGGAAATTATGCGAAAAAAAATAGCACCGTTACACTGCAAAATGTCAACCAGCTGTTGAGATGGTGTCCTGCCATGAGAAGACAACATTGTGGCATGCAAAAGCACCAGAGACAACACTGGCTATGCCGCAGAACTTCCAGACCCTACGAATGGTGACGTAAAGCGTTGGGACTGCTGAAGGCAGGAGGGAAACTGGCATTGGTGGGAGCAGGTGCTAGCAACAGCTGCTCCAAAGTGAATCCTGCATGGCAAAGACCATGTATTGGCTGACAAGCCTGGCCTTTCAGTATCCAGATGCAGTCTTCAATCCGGGATTACAGAGCCAGTTGAGACCCAAAAGAGAGGCACCTTGCAGTCTGAGATTCAGTCATTGGGCTCTATAGTGAACTTCAATTTTTTGCTTAGTTTTGCTTCATTTTGTTTCTGAAACAGGGTCTCGTTACAAAGGACAGGATGGCTTTCCAACTCATAATCCTCCTGCTTCAGCTTCCTGAGTCCTAGGATTAGTCCTGTGTCACTATAACATCACCTGTCACTCTAGTCTTAAGTCAGTGGCTCAGAGTCATGAATAACGGAACATTCCTAATAATAGGCTCTAGGTAGATTTAAAGCCAGAGCCTCGCTCCTTATGTACTGACAAGCATCATCTTTGGTCTACTGGCCATTCCTGAATCTGCTCGGTATCTATTCTTTATGTCCTTTTCGTTCCTTAACCTGGGCAGGATTGGGATCTGTTACCTGCTCCAAAGAGGCACACATAGTAGAGCGGCCGGCTGCACGTCCATATTAGCGAGTCTTTTGTTCTTACTCTATAGCAGGAGTTATAGAGTCTCTGGTAGGGCTGAGGCTGTGGCTTAGCGCTTCCCTAGTTTTCCAGTGTGTGAGGGGCCCTAGACTTCATCTCCGAGACTGAAAACACACACACAGAGCACACGCATGCAGTAACGGGTACCTGGTGGTCACTTCAGGAAGCCATATGGCACATGTCAGTAGCAAACACGAAGTCAGACTAAGGACACATACAATTTATATGGCCATTCTCCAGAACATAGTAGCTCATGACAACAGCATTCCCTGGAGGGAAATTAGCACACAGCCAAAACCCACACACATCCCTTTCCTCTGTGAATTTGAATTTTGTGGTTGCAAACTTAGCCCATTCCCTTCGAAGTAAAGAAGTGAGCAGAGAAAGAAAGGCGAGGGGCAGAACGGAGCAATGAGAAGGAGGACAAAAGGCCACAGCTCCATTCTAACATGGAGCATTTCTTCAGGGAAAGCACACACACGGCCTTCACTGTCTCGGCCACTTTTATACACTTCTCTGATATTCAAAAGCTCTACTTTTGTCTAATATGCTCCTATTACATTTGTGCTACCTCATTCTTTCTGGGGATGATACTGCTGTGATTCCTAAAGCACACGTCACACACCAGGATGACCATGCCTGACAGAGGATGGTCCTCAACAATGAGCCATAATTCTTAATAATTGCATTTCTATGTGGATAGAAAAGCATAAAGAACTCAAGGAAACATGTCAGTTGTTGGGGGCTGTGGACCCCCAGATCCTGAATTTCTTGTAAACCATGTGTTATGCCTACAGCTGCTCTGAGCACGAGACCCTCAGGAATTCCTGATGGCAGGGGAGTGGTTTCTGAAGGGTTTGGCTGGAGCGCTGCCCCTGGATACAATAAAGGGCACATTTGGGGGGCATTCTTGTTTCAAGTGTCTCTATCTGTGTGTCTTTGTGTGTTTAAATCTCCAGGCCCTTGCCCGGCTCGCAAATGGTCCTGGAGTGCAGGCGCCGCACTACAGGCGTAGTACAGTGCAGTCTTTCCTGTTCAAAACTGATGGCTGGGGAGACTCCTTGTTCAATAAAGTGCCACCATCCAAACACAAGAGCCTGGGATGGGTGCCCAGAACCCAAGTTTGGGGCCAGGAATGGTTGTGCATGCTTATAATTCTGGTGCTGGAGGGCAGAGACAGGTGGATCCCCAGGACTCACTGGCCAGGCCCAGGTTCAAGGGAGAGACCCTGTCTCAAAAGCAGGCGCGGGATGGCCTATGAGGACTAGCACCTGAGGCTGACCTTGGGTCTCCTACACATGTGCATCTGCACACACACACACGCACACATGCAAACACGCATGAGTGATACCTAAATCTCCTCTCTAATGTGCACGAAGCTGTGTGCTACCAGTGAGCTCTTACCAGCCCCTGTCGCGTCCTCGGGAGAAGCTATTTTCCCATTGCCTGGTAAGAACATTTTAAGGTCACAGGAGAGCTAAGGCTTTGGGCCGGTTCCTTACCTGGGTGGGGGGATATTCACAGTGATCCTTGCCACATCGCCCAACTACCACTCTCCGGTTGTGGCAAGCTGCCCGGACTGTGCCAGAGCAATCAGCCAGTAATTAAAGCTCCGCAAACCCTTTCAAGTGAGGTCATCACTTCGCAGAGAGCTTCCCAAGGATCCTGCACATGTTTCAGAGTGCTAGGACCAGTCACAGACTGAGGACACTTGGTCTCACTGATTCTGTTTCCAAAGAGAAGGAAATGGATGAGTTCGGGAAAGCTCCGCGGTACATGTAATTTATTCATCACTCTGCAGTCACTGGAGAGGTCCAAATGCCCAACCCCATCTACATCCGACCCCTCTGGAATGAACTCCAGAGCATCTTCTGACAGCCTGGGAGCAGTTTGAAGTCTGGATGTGATGATGTGACATGCCCCCCCCCACCCCCGCTCACAAGTTGTGGAACCTTCGGACCTATGACCTAACCAGCAGGGTCAGGTTTCTGGGGACAAGTCTTAAAGGTGACAGCCACTTCTGGCTCTACTCTATTTCCAGATCTGTCAAGAAGCTGCCACCTCAAGCTCCTGTCTCTGTGAGTGGAGTTGTCACCTCATGCCCCTGCCTCTGCAGATGGAGCTATCCATACCATCCTGATGGGCTATGATATCTTAGACCATGAGCCAAGTAAAAATCTCCTCCTATAAAGTGTTCTGTCTGGTCGGCCATAGAGACTAGAAAAAGAATTAAGAATGCAAACATCCCAACACACTCTCACCTGTGGTCTGCACCCTTCACCCACAGAGATCCTGAGAAGTCGGAGACTTCCTTGTTCGGGGTCCTTGCCCATCTTGTAGCTTCGGTGATATTGATTACATGCTGAAATGGTCACTTGAGGGGACACAGTAGGCTAAATACAATGTGTTTCTGAAATATTTTCTTCTGTTATTTCATTATCATGGCTTATCTATTTAAAATACATTCTGTTTCCACTGGACAGAACTGCACCACTTCTATGGTTCAAATGTGGGCTCTGTCAATCACCAGCAAGGCTGTCACACTGTATGACTATGCAGTATATCTACCTGGCAGCAGATACAAGCCAGGGACCACACACATCCTTTACGAGCCCAGTCATTACCAAATGGAAGTCTTTTTCCAATTTTCACAGTAGTACCACATGGGCAGTGCCCTGTTGGTTGCCAGATGGAGGCACTGATTTGGAAGATTGTGGAGTCCTCAGGAATTCGATGGAGGAAGTGGTTAGAGGGTGAAAAGCCTTGAAGCTTATAAGGCACTAATGGAAACTACCACAGCAGCTGGAAAAGAAGCAATAGAAATGGATTGTTGTTGTCTGTTTTCTCTTCTTCTTTGTGTGTGAAAATGTGTGTGTGTGTGTGTGTGTGTGTGTCTCCACACATAGTTACCGGTGCCCATGTAGGTCAGAAGAGGGCATCAGAGTCCCTGGAGCTGGGATTAAAAGTAGTTGTGAACAACAGCCCAGTGTGGGTTCTGGGAACTGAGCTCAGATCCTGGGCCAGTGCAGCAAGTTCTCTTAACCACTTGAGCCGTCTCAGCAGCCTGTCTTGTTCTGAATGAGTGAGAAGAGAACCTGTGGAAAGGGAACCAAATACATGGTTTCTCATCAGCTGGCTCTGACTCTATCTCTTCCTCCCCCAGATGAATGCCAGGTGTATACGAGGAATAAAACTTTCAATTAAGTCACTACATGAAGATGAAATGACCTTTAAAACAGCTAGTGTGTGTGGAGGGGCTATTAATCATCATTAGAGGTAATGTCGGCCATGATCCAAAAGTTAAGGCTTCAGACAAGGCTACTGGACAAGGCAGAAACATCTCAGTCCCCAGTGCAAGCTGGGCATGGTGGGTTCAAGGAAGCCGGAGAGGGCCCCCACCGGGAAGGCTGCTCCTCGGCCTGTGTTCCCACCATGTGGAGATGAGTTACTGGACACACAGTTCATTAAGCCGTGAGCCCAATTACTATCACATGGCGTCAACCGTATTGCAATTACAGTCCTTCGGAGAGGAGCAGCCAGCCGCTGTTTTCAGCCGAGAAACGCCAGCTCGGACAAGGTTTATAAATGATTTTCATTAACTATCATTTACCATTAGCACAAATAAAAGCACTAAGTGCCCACTTTGCTGGAGAGAATGACCTTTGGCCTGGATTCTCTCTCTAACGGATGAAGGCTAAATGCATTGTGACGGCTCCTAATCACATTTAGTGCGGCCTGTGGTTGGACGGCACTGGGTGCCCCATCAACTACAGACGGCCTGGCAAGGCCATTATATTTCACTTCCTTTCAGAGATATGCATATTAGGATCCCAGGGAATTGAGAAATATTAGCCTTCCCCAATCACTCCGAGTTGGTTTCAATAGCTTAAAAAACGCAAAGCGCTGCTGGATCATGACTTGCAGAGAATTGCTAGCAATGAGAACATATTTCTCTTCTTCATAATTCAGGTTTATGTGCCTCAAATGTATTAATCCCATCAGCCTAGCTCGAGGATGACAGATAGGAACACACTCATCTTAACTCCCCAGTTGGAAACAAACCCCAAACATAACCCACACACGATTTGGTGGCTCAGCATCCACGCGTAGAAAGCTAATACAGCTGTGTGATATTTAATGTTGAGGTACGCGAGCCTGACTTTGTACCCTCACGAGATAACAGATTTCACAGACAGAACGCTGGGATACAGGCCTCGGAATGGGAAGAGGATTCACTTGGGGACCCACTTCTTACTTCAGATAAAAACCAAGTAAATGGCTGTCCAACCTTCAAAACAAAACAGTAACTGGGGAGCGTAGCCACATGCTACCTAGAGAGTAGCTTTCTCCTTCCTTAAAGAGATGGGTAGCCCCAGGAAATGTGGCTCCCAAGAAATAGCTTCTTGGAGACAATAGTTTCTAAGCATGCAGTCTGAAGGCAGAAGTGGAAAAGAGGTAGAATATTTAGAGTTATGCAAAGTGTGTTTTCCAATATAATCCTGAGGTTTGAGAGGCAGCTGAGGAGTTAAACACCATATGCAGTCATGTGGTCACCACTGAAGAGGAGCTGGCATTTATCCCAGTGTCTTTGCAGAGTAGAGGCCCATGTGTGCTCCACTCCTGTGAGCCTGGCCTCCCACCTGCTGGGAAGTGGCCAGTAAAGGCCAAATGCTCACTCTCTACTCTGTAGAAACATCTGTGCAGATGCTCACTCTCGACTCTGTACAACATGGAGACACATCTATGCAGATGCTCACCCTCCACTCTGTGGAACATGGAGACATATCTGTGCACATGGTCACCCTCCACTCTGTACAATACGGAGACACATCAGTGCAAATGCTCAATCTCCACTCTGTGGAACATGGAGACACATCTGTGAACATGTCACCCTCCACTCTGTATAACATGGAGACACACCTGTGCAAATGCTCACCCTCCACTCTGTGGAACATGAAGACACATCTGTGCACATGTTCACCCTCCACTCTAGAACATTAAGACACATCTGTGCAAAGCTAGAGAGAAGGTGCCAAGTGCTTTTGATTTCAATATAAACTCTTAAGAAGAGAAAGCCACGCTTGTCACCAAAGTCTGCGTTAATCTTTGGGAAGTTAAAAATAGATGGCTTACATGGATGTGTCTTATTTCTACTGATTGGGGCAGAACATTGTATGTTTTACCAGCACCAAAGGACCCTGGTCAGTCTTAACTCTACTATGTGGAGATTCTTTACAAACAAATGTATTATCATTGATTTCTTTAATTGGAAGTCAGGTAAAGCTTTAGTTAATTTTATTTATTTATTTGTGTGCGTTTTTTTGTTTGTTTGTGAGCCAAACTTTTAAATCAGGGATAGACCTGGGAAAATATTTGAGTTGGTAAAATGCTCACCGTACAAACACGAAGATGTGAGTTCAGATCCTCAGAACCACTATGGAAGGGTCAGAGCAACATGCACCTGTAACCTCGGTGCTAGGGAGGCTAAATGAGATCTCTGGAGCTTTCCAGGCAGCTAATCTAGACGATCATGAGTTCCAAAGAAGTGTACTGTCTCAAAGTAATATGGAGGGTGATAGAGGGAGACATCCCATGCCCACCTTTGGCCTCCGCATGAATGCACACACATGTGGACACACATGAATACGCACACACAATGACTGACATAAAATCAGAGATGGCCAAAATCACTTATGAGTCCATGGCTTCTAGTGAGAAAAGGAACCACTTGGGTAGCTGAGGCATAGGTGGGAGGCCCTGGCTCCTCATAGTTCTAGGACTTCCACAGACCAGGCACTCATCCGTGTGTGTGTGTGTGTGTGTGTGTGTGTGTGTGTGTGTGTGTGTGTGTACTAGGGAACCCAAGGTACAGGGATGCAAGGAAGTATCACATGGAGCTCACAAGTAGCAGGACAGTTTCAGTACCCACCAAAACAGTACAGGGATCTGTTATAGTAATTGGTGAAACTGACAATCTTATCCTCCTGCCACTGAATATTTAAGTCTGTATCTCATCTCAGTGGGTTAAAGCCTCACTAGGCCACCAGATGACTAATTATCACCCGTGCCCATGGGGTCACAGGTGGTGGCAGCATTTCTCTGGTAACTGGGCTTCCCTGTGCTTACTAGTGAGCTTTCTGGTTATGCATTGCATTAAGGTCGGGCATTGACTATAAGACGCAGCACCTAGCAGAGTGCTATGAAATGAATAATCTGGATTTAGTGGGATGAGGCCCGAGATGCAGCAAATGTCAATTTGTCATCCTGTAATGGCATGCCTGCCAGGTTTGGGGTGGGACATTCCAGAAATGACCACTGGTCCATATGGACCCTTTTCTGTTACTCAAATGTACATTTATACAATGGCCTCTGATGTCTATGGGTCCTTGAAATACACTTAAAAGGAAGATAGGAAGTGAAAGCCTGAGGCGACGTGGTTAACGTGTAAACGGCTCATTATGCTGCCGTCCAGACAGACTCCCCTGAATATGTCGTATTTGTATGTCTTCATGCTGCCCTGTCCTTTGGATATGGATGAGAGTGCCTATTATGTATCCCTTTCTCGCCTTTTAACTTCAAAGTTACTCAAATTTAGCATCTCTTGCTTCTTTACCACTATGCATTTGTGAAGGAGCCACCGCTGAAAACACCTGCTCTGTTTCTCCAGGTAGATGCTCCCGGATTTAGCACACCAAGCAGTGTCGCTCCATCTCCTTGCCTTTGAAAGTGCTTCAGAATGTGGTAAAAAAAAAAATGGGTCACCAGCAACTATGTCAACTTCCTAATTTATTCATTGCCTTGACCTCGACACGACCGGGCACAACATGAAACAGTTCATAGACTCACCATGCAGCATTTAAATCCGGGAGGAAAGCACCCTGGCTAATACCTGGAAAGCGGAGGAGCGAGGTGTACCCTGGAGGGAACCTCAGCAGAAAGCAGAGGTGCAATAGGGAGGTTTGAAGCATGAGGAGAGATTAAAAAGCTCAGCTTTGTTGCTGGGCGAGGACTGGTGACCCCAGACAAGCTATTTGACTTCTGAATTTCAGTTTTTTCCCCTAGATCAGCATAATCTGTTTTCCTTTGACACAGGACCTCTTGTAGCCAAGAAAAGACCTCTAAGATCTGGTCCTCCTGCCTCCACCTTCTGAGGTGTGTATCACCAAGCTCAGTATATATGGGACTAAAGATCAACCCAGAGTTTTGTGCATATTAGCAAGCATACTATCAACTGAGCTACAAATATCACAAGCTCATTGACTGAAATAGTCACCCAGTGATGTTGGATTACCCTGTGTATGCTGTGATTACCATTAATGAATAAAAAAAAAACTGCTTTGGACCTATAGCAGGGCAGAACTTAGCTAAGTCAGGGGAAAACTAAACTGAATGCTGGGAGAAAGAAGGGTGGAGTCAGAGAGAAGCCATGGAGCTGATGTCAGAGACAGATGTGCTGAAACTTTGCTGGTAAGCCACAACCTCGTGGTGATGCACAGATTAACGGAGATGGGTTAAATTAAGATGTAAAGGCTAGCCAATCAGAAGTTAGAGCTAATAGGCCAAGCAGTGATTTAATTAATACAGATTCTGTGTGGTTATTTTGGGAGTTTGGGCAACCAAGAAACAAACAAGCAGCCTTCATTACACTAACTCAGGGCTGGAGAGATGGCTCAGTGGTTAAGATTGTTGGCTGCCCTTAAGAAAAAACACAAGTTCTGTTTCTGGCACCCACACTGGGCCACTCACAAAAACTGCAACTGCAGCTCTAAGGGATCTGATGCTCTCTTCTCATACCCATAGAAAAATCCCCACACATGGAAGTATATATACATTCACACACACACGCACACACACACACACACACACACACACACACACACACACACAAACACATATACACAAAACATCTTTTCTTCAAGGTTTTTTTCAATCTTTGATTTATTTTCTGTATATAGGTACTTTACCTGCATGTATTCCTGTGCACCACACACATGCAGTGCCCACAGGGAGCATCAGATCACCTGGAACTAGAGTTACAGGTGATTGGGAACTGCCCTGTGAGAAGAGGAACTAAATCCTAAGTCCTTTGAAAGAGCGGCCAGTGCTCCTAACCAAGGAGTCATCTCTCCAGTATCCATGTCTGTAAACATAAATAAAAAAATAATAAAATAAACACTTGTTATTCTGTTTTCTGGGTGGTAGGTACAGTGTGTGGGAGTAGAGAGAGTGTGTGCACATGTATGAGAGAATCAGAACAAGCTTGGTCTCACTCCTCAAGCACCATGCTTGCCTTGTTGCCTTTGAATGATGGTCCCCTGCTGACTGCAGATCACTGAGGAGGTTATGCCGACTGACAGCTAGGCCAGGAACCCTCTTGTCTCTGCCTCCCCAGCACTGCGATTCCAACATGCACCCTCATGCCAAGCTCCTCACGGACTCTGGGGATCTAACTCAGGTCCTCGTGTTTGCAAGGCAAGCATTTCACAGGCTGAGCAATATCCCCAGCTCTGGGGTAGCATATTTATTAAAGCTAACATCGATTGAGCAATTACTATATTCCAGACAGTACTTTAATTAGCGATTTAATCCTTGTCTTTATTATTTTATTGCCTTTTACAGATGACGTGGGAGGACGTGGAACACAGTAACAGACTTTCCCCGGATGCCAGCTCACCATCCTGAGAGATGAATCCACACGAGCCAAATCAGACTCACCTCCTCAATCATCTTACTTTTCGCCTCCCAGAGTTGAAAGTATACCGAATGAGGTCATTTTGCAAAAGAAACCACCAGTAGTGTGATCTGATTGTGAAACTGTCCCCCACGAGCTCCTGTCTTTAAATGTGGTCCCCAGCTGGTGGCACTGTTCTGCAGCAAAGTCCTAGGACCTCTGGGAGGTGGAGTCTCGTGACAGACAGGACTGTCAGCAGCCCCGTTGTTGACCTCAAGCTCTCTGCTCTTGACTCTCAGATCCACCAGACACTCCCAGCCACAGCAGCCTGGGAATGAGACAAGTGAGTCTGTCATTCTTTCTGTTGCTTCTGTTACATATTCTGCCACAGCAGTAAGTAGCCAGTATGCCAGGGTTTGGTACATCCTGGAGAATAGCTATAGCTTTCATTATTATTATCAGTTCACTTAATGCTGCGATGAAGAGAAATGGAGGCCCTTAATATAAATTTATTTAAAGTTGTTCTTTGACAGGTAAGATTCCTTTTTGTATAGTGAAAAGAGAAAATGTACGTGGCTTCGATGGCAGCAATAACAGCACACTTGTGGGAGTGTTTCAGGTGACAGCCACAAGCTCAGGAGCCCTGGGTTACAAAGGCATGTGGCTACTTCGCTAGTGAGCCCTTGGGCATGCTCAGATTGGAGCCACACAGGGCTCCTGCACCATAACACACTGAGCTAGAATTAATGAGACATCCATTAATTCACTTAAGAGTCAGACACAGTTGGAGCCATGTTTGTAGCCATAGTGTGTTCCTGTGGTGAGAAGGGAGGCAGAGAGAAAATTCCCATAAATCCGCGGGTTGGATAGCCTATTATATGTGTCTGGGAACAAGAGAACCTGCTTCAAACAAGGTAACTCCTGAAGACCTTCAGTTAGGGCCTCTGGCTGCTGCATTCATGGAAAGGCCTACACAGACACAGTTAGCACAGCCCCCCAGCCTGGAACTGATACCCGAGATAACAGCTATTGTTGGACATGGTCTCCTCTTCTCAACAGGTGCCCTAGTCCTTTGGGGTGAGGGCCATATATTAACAGATTCAGAGAACTTCGAAGAATGGCTATGATTCACACATCCTGGCGGAGCCACATACACAGTTCCCATTCCCCCACTCCTCTTTTCAGATCTGTTGAGTATGTGTTGGTTTCTGTCCCCCTGGCTCTTCCCAGATGGAAGCTTATCTGGTCTGAACAGTTTCAAACTCCAAAACTTTTTGAGTGTCATGAGAGGAAGAAAAGTCAACTTTAGAACATGTCTGATTTCTGGATTCAAGGGATGAGAGACATCAGGTTAAGACATTTGTTGCCCCACTCAGCACCAGGGTGGAGTGTCTTTTCTCCTGACCACTCCCATAACTCCCCATGACGCTGCGTGCCCAGTCTAAGATGGCCTTCCGAGAAGACCAAGGGTATGTGAGTGCCTCATCCCTGTTAGAATCTCCCAACAAGCCCTCTGATGTCTGAATTAGGGATGTTGTCACAGTAGGTCAATGTAGACAGTCAAGTCAGAAAGATTCTGCAACCCAAAATGCTCAAATAGTTCAGATAAGAATTATTCAATCTGTACATACAAATTTACTCTTCTTCTTCCTCTATATTTTAGATCATAATCCTTCCTCCACCAAATAGCTTCATGAGGGTCCCTGTGATGCTCACCAGAAGCCTTACGCATTGCTAGCAGCCCAGCTTTGGGCTCTTCCTCAGCTTCTCCTTTGAAAGACGGTCTATTTCTTCTCCCTTGGGCAATGATAGTCTAGTCATGGCCTCTCCATGTCCTCAGGATTCCCTAGTTCCTTTGTTTCTGTTATCTGAGGTTATTGTAAGCCTTGCGAGGACTCAGGGAAACCATGCCAAGACAGCAGGCTGAAGACGGAGAGGTTCTGCCTGACCGTGGGTGTCATTTTCTGCTACACTGTTGCAACTGACTCTCTCTACAGCCTTTAAACTGCCTTTATTTGTCCCTGGCTATTTGGGGTTATTAAAAAGTCTTTACTATCCCATTTTCTTCCTGCCCTGTGGTCTTTGGGATCTCATTAGAGATGTTTATTCTTAAGGAGAGAAGCTTTGGCCACACGGCCAAGAGCTACTGCACTTTTCTCCTTATCACCAATTAGCACTTTTGTTTTTCTCCTCTGCCTGCTTCCCTGTTCTTCCCTTCCTCAGAGGCTAAGCCCTCGTGTGCGGATTTCAAACCGGTGAAACCTGAGTGGATCATATCTGCTTTCTCTCAAACTCTTGGTTCCTAAATATTTAAGACGTAAACATCAGTCTATTCAAAAGGCATCTCACCACAAACAATCTGCCTTGTCAGGAAGCCAAGACATTACATCCATTCTAACTCAGACTGCCTGAACGACAAAAATTCGTATTCAAAGGTGTCTTGGGAGGGAGAAAATCATCTCTAATGTCCTAAATCTTTTTCTTTGTTGTGTTTGGAGAAAATGTTGTGTGGGTTTGTTGTTGTGGTTGATATTTTAGTTTGGTTTGGGATAAGTTATGTTTTTGGATTTGTTATGGTGGTTGTGTTTTGCTTTTCTTGATTTTTTTTAAAACTTTGTGTGCAGGCATGTGGGTGTAGGTGCCTGCAGAGCCCAGAAGAAGGCACTGGGCCCCCAGATCTGGAGTTACAGACCATTGCGAAACTGAAATCCAGTTCTCTGAAGAGCAACAAATGGTCTTAACCCCTAAGTCATCTCTTCAGGTCCAGGTTTGGGGTTTGTTTGTTTGTTGTTTGGTTTTTGAGTCAGGTTACTCCATAACCTAGGCTGGCCTGAAGCTTAAACTATGTTACACAGGTAAGCCTTGAACTCATGGCAATCTCTTGCCTTAGCCACCACGGTCTCTGCTTCAGTTCCTGCCCTGACTTCCCTTCTAGGGTAGAAGGTGACTTGGAAGTGTAAGCCAAATAAACCTCTCTTCTCCAAGTCCTTTGGGCAGAGCCTTGTATCATAGCAACAGAAAGGGACCTAGAACAAGGGATGTCTGGTTCCTCTAGCCCTGCACAGCTCCTAATCAGACAGTTGTTGGGTGGGGGTGGGGTGTCTCCCGCTGCCCTGTGTTTGCAGGGCTTTGAAAAGACACATTCTGTCAGACTTTGGTGAAATCATTTCATTGGAAGACAGACCTGGTCAAAACGACAGAGTATCTGAGCGCATGATCCTGTCTCCTCTTTCACGCGATCAAAAGTCCAGGCACATTTTCTCCAGTAGTTCCTATGAGAACTGGGGGTCCCAGCTTAAGATCCAGAGCCGTTAACTGGGGAAGCTGTGTGCCTCAGGACCAGAGCATCCTGGATGTCTTAGCTCCAGTCTGTCCACAGGCCATTCATGCCTGCATAATGAGGTCCCCTGTTCCTCAGTGGCTTCTGCTCTGCTGAGTCATCATTCTCTGTGTCTGTCTGTCTGTCTGCCTGCCTGCCTGCCTGCCTGCCTCTCTGGATGCTGGATAAGGGTAATGTCCTCAGAGGTTCTTACATGTCAGCCCCCGGAAAGAGGAGTGTTATATTTGCAAATACTGGACACTGGGATCTCATTATGACTTCAAAGTATTTGCTTCTTCCTTTTTTTTCAAATTTAAATATAAAAAACTGAGAAAAAGTCATAAAGTCATGACAGAAATTAGTAAGAGTGCCCAAGGAAGGTTTATCTCAGATTCTCTATCAGGGTCAGACATTGCCTTCAATAAAGCTAGCCTAGGTGGGGTGAGCCTGCCATTCCTGCATTATGGAGAGGGAAGTGAAGGATCAGAAGCTCAAGACCAGCCTGGGCTACATAAAACCTTGTCTCTAAAGCAAAACAAAAAAATCATACAAACAAAAAGAATGTATAGAAGCCATGGTAAATAAACAAACTGTTAACTCTCTCCTTGGTAGTAAGGAGATAGATGGAATCCTATAGCCCTCTGTCTTGCTGGGTCCATTGCTGGTTGATGGCATGCCTCTCTTTCCTCCTCAGACAATATGACTCTCCTACTGTCATCTTGGAGCAGAGATAATCTTGGCCCTTACTCATGACAACAAAGTAAGCGTGCACACCCCACACACATGCACACATGCATGCATGAACACACATGCACATACACCCCCCCCACACACACATACACTCCTGCATGCACACTGAGCACTGTGATAGCTAGGTCTATGGTAAGGCAATGAGGCTATTCATTCTCCCTAGAAGAAGAGGCAAAAGGAAAACAGAAGCCTCCCTTGAGATTCTGCCAACCTCTAGGCCCTGTCTTCCAGCCGGAGGCGAAAGGTGAACTGAAGAGGGACTCGGATAGTGTAGCTTTCATCATCTAGGCTAGGGAGGGGCTTTTCAGTGAGGTAGCTGTTTGGGGTCACTCACTTTGGCTATAACTGTCATCCATGCTCCTATGAGCAAATTGATTAAACTTGCACACTCACCAAGTTGGCCCTCAGTTACTTTGGTCTGTGGTCAGCTCTCTATCTGGGGTGCAAAGACGTTTGTTTACCTCTCCCCCAGAAAAGTAGCATGGCATGGGGGGACATTAACCTATAAAGCCTCTAAAAAGGTAAGGAAGCTGTTAATGTCAGGCAACTTCCCTACTTACATCACTTCGTTATTCAAAATAAGACACTCAGCACGCCCCGCAGGAGGGAGGGAAAAGCCAAATGGCTAACAAACATAAAAGCAGGTACTCAGATGCAGTGCTACCAAGAGCAGGCAATGCAATCTCACTAGGATGGCCAGCTTCCAAAGGAGGATGAAATAAAGCAACGAGAAGGATAACCTTCATGTGTGCTGGCCACAAGCCTGCCAGCATGACTGAGATAAAACACACAGGCACAACCACTCTGGAAAGTTGTTCGGCAGCACTTAGCATACACATGCTAGGACAAGGCAACACACTTCTGAACATTTAGTCCAGAGGCCATTTTTAAAGACACAGTGGATGGCGTGTTTCTACGGACACCTGCCCACGCAGACCAGCTACGCAGGTAATGCAGTGCATCAAGAATGCTGTTGGGGAAAAATAAGGAACCAATGAGATACCATAAAATAGCGCACAAAACCCAGTACAGTACACTGCATAGACGGCACATCCTACAGGGCTGCACCTATCACTAATGACAGACTCAGTGTGTGCTGATGCAGAAGGTGAGACCTGAGTAAATGCTAGTGCAGGTCAAAGGTTGAAAGTGAGAGAAGAGGGTTTAGGAGGGAAGGGCAGCACCGCCATGCAAGCCTTCCCTGGGAGAAGGTATTTCACCCACTGTTTGTCTTCCCTGGAGATGGAGCCAAGTTCACACTTGGTTTGGTGTCTCCTAGCCATTGTCCATCCATTGTCCCCTTGTGCCTCACATAGACCTGGGTTCTTGGCCAAGTGACCAGTTTATTCCCTGAGTTCGTCGACAATGGAGTAGTCCTTTCTTTCCTTTGGTGTATTGGTAACCATCAGCACCCACTTCTTCATCTTACAAGTTCAAAGGTTTTTGTATTCTCTAAATACTGTCATGAAACACTCAGAAAAACTGGGCATAGTGGCACACACCTATAACCAGCACTTGGGAGGATGACGCAAGAGGTTTACGAAGCTGAGGTCAACCTGGGCTAAGAAGTGGGATCATCTCAAAGCACAATCCTCAAGGAATTAAGTTAGGGCACTTAATAATTTTATGATTGTTGTTATGGGATGCTTTCTCAACGTATGTGACTTAGAAATGTGTGTTTCAGTTAGTTGTTTTATAGGCAAAAAGCCATAAGCTCAAGACCCTTTTTCTGCAGACTGAGGATGTAGTTTCAGTGGATTGAGTGCCTGCCTAGCATGCACAAAACACTGGGTTCACCCCCAGCACGGCCTAAAGGCACATGTTGTATTATACACCTATGATCCCAGCATTCAGTAGACACAGACTCCAGGGGAACAGAAGTGCAAAGACATTTCTGGGCCATATGATACCATCTTCAAAGAAAAAGTAGATAAAACATATCTATAAGTTAAATGCAGGTAAAAATATGTTAGATCCCCTGACTCTCAGATTAGACCCTCCCCTTCAAATGAAGAGGCACCCAAGAGTTCTGGGCAGTGAGGGGCGGGCCACAGGTCCTCAGAAAAACAGGTCCTCCATTCCTCCTTTCCAGACTATGTATGAGTCTTCCTATCCCAACTCATCAGCTTCCTTGGAGAAAGCAATATTGTGGTTTTGGGTTTTTTTGTTTTGTTAGTCATTTTGTTTTGTTTTATTAAGTTTAGTTTTTTTAAATGATTTTGTTGATCATTATGTGTATGTGTGTTTGTCTATGTGTGAAAATGCCTAAGTGCATGTGGGTACCCACCAAGGCCACAACAAGGTATCAGATCACCTGGAACTAGAGTTATAGGTGGTTGGGCGCTGTCTGATGTGGGTGCTGAGACCCAAACCCAGGTCCTCTGGAAGAGTAGCCAGCACTCACAGTCACTGAGCCTTTCCAACCCCTTTTGGTTTTGGCTTTGCTTTATTTTGTTCTGTCTGGGGGGAAGGGTTGTTTGTTGCTTGTTTGTTTGTTTAATAGTGTTGTCGTTTGAATATAGAGCCTCTTGTTTGGCAGGCTCATCCATACTCTTTGAGACTGTTTTCCAAGGGAGGAAGCATAGGCTTAGGTTGGGGAATATTATTTTCAGGTATGAGACTTTTGTGTACCTTGCATTTGTTTAACTATGTGAAGCTGTGATTCTTTGCCCATCTAAAAC
This sequence comes from Microtus pennsylvanicus, assembly GCF_037038515.1. Classification (NCBI taxonomy): domain Eukaryota; kingdom Metazoa; phylum Chordata; class Mammalia; order Rodentia; family Cricetidae; genus Microtus; species Microtus pennsylvanicus. The sequence continues at coordinate 6,621,875 of NC_134581.1, read as the reverse complement.
ACCTGATGGCCCTAATAAAGAGCTGCATGACCAATAGTGAGGCAGGAGCAAGGATAGGTGGGGCTGGCAGGCAGAGAGGATAAACAGAAGGAGAATTCTAGAAAAGGAGGAGGAAGAGCAATGAGAGAACAAGGGGAGGAGATCAGGAGCCAGCCACCCAGTCACCCAGCCAGCCACTGAGTAAGAAGGAAAGTAAGATACACAGAAGTAAGGAAAGCAAAAAGTAGATGAGATAATTTAAAGTTAAGAAAAGCTCGCTAGCAGAGCATCCATAACTAAGAATAACCCTCCATGTGTGATTTGTTTGGGAGCTGGATAGTGGCCCCTAAGACAAAAAGAGTAGGAGCAAAAACATCACACAACACTGCCATGCTTGCTGTTAGTTCTAGGTGACAATTATCATAGACTCATAACAGGGACCACGGTGAAGGGCAGCTTCCATGCCACGGAATCACAGCAAGGAACACCGTGGAGGGCAGCTGCCACTTTTGTGCCATGGACTCATAGCAGGGACCACGGTGGAGGGCAGCTGACGTGTCCATGCCACGGACTCACAGCAGGGACCAGGTGGAGGGCAGCTGACGTGTCCATTCCACGGGCTCACAGCAGGGACCAGGTGGAGGGCAGCTGACGTGTCCATTCCACGGGCTCACAGCAGGGACCAGGTGGAGGGCAGCTGACGTGTCCATTCCACGGGCTCACAGCAGGGACCACGGTGGAGGGCAGCTGACATGTCCATGCCACGGACTCACAGCAGGGACCACGGTGGAGGGCAGCTGACATGTCCATTCCACAGGCTCACAGCAGGGACCAGGTGGAGGGCAGCTAACACTTCTGTGCCACAGGCTCACAGCAGGGACCAGGTGGAGGGCAGCTGACATGTCCATGCCTTGGACTCATAGCAGGGACCACGGTGGAGGGCAGCTGACACTTCCATTCCACGGGCTCACAGCAGGGACCACGGTGGAGGGCAGCTGACACTTCTGTGCCACAGGCTCACAGCAGGGACCAGGTGGAGGGCAGCTGACATGTCCATGCCTTGGACTCATAGCAGGGACCACGGTGGAGGGCAGCTGACACTTCCATTCCACGGGCTCACAGCGGGGACCACGGTGGAGGGCAGCTGACATGTCTATGCCGTGGACTCATAGCAGGGACCATGGTGGAGGGCAGCTGACATGTCTATGCCGTGGACTCACAGCAGGGACCACGGTGGAGGGCAGCTGACGTGTCCATGCCACGGGCTCACAGCAGGGACCAGGTGGAGGGCAGCTGACGTGTCCATGCCACGGGCTCACAGCAGGGACCACGGTGGAGGGCAGCTGACATGTCCATGCCACAGACTCACAGCAGGGACCACGGTGGAGGGCAGCTGACATGTCCATGCCACAGACTCACAGCAGGGACCACGGTGGAGGGCAGCTGACGTGTCCATTCCACGGGCTCACAGCAGGGACCAGGTGGAGGGCAGCTGACGTGTCCATTCCACGGGCTCACAGCAGGGACCAGGTGGAGGGCAGCTGACGTGTCCATTCCACGGGCTCACAGCAGGGACCACGGTGGAGGGCAGCTGACGTGTCCATGCCACGGACTCACAGCAGGGACCACGGTGGAGGGCAGCTGACGTGTCCATGCCACAGGCTCACAGCAGGGACCAGGTGGAGGGCAGCTAACACTTCTGTGCCACAGGCTCACAGCAGGGACCAGGTGGAGGGCAGCTGACGTGTCCATGCCTTGGACTCATAGCAGGGACCACGGTGGAGGGCAGCTGACACTTCCATTCCACGGGCTCACAGCAGGGACCACGGTGGAGGGCAGCTGACACTTCTGTGCCACAGGCTCACAGCAGGGACCAGGTGGAGGGCAGCTGACATGTCCATGCCTTGGACTCATAGCAGGGACCACGGTGGAGGGCAGCTGACACTTCCATTCCACGGGCTCACAGCGGGGACCACGGTGGAGGGCAGCTGACATGTCTATGCCGTGGACTCATAGCAGGGACCATGGTGGAGGGCAGCTGACATGTCTATGCCGTGGACTCACAGCAGGGACCACGGTGGAGGGCAGCTGACGTGTCCATGCCACGGGCTCACAGCAGGGACCAGGTGGAGGGCAGCTGACGTGTCCATGCCACGGGCTCACAGCAGGGACCACGGTGGAGGGCAGCTGACATGTCCATCCACAGACTCACAGCAGGGACCACGGTGGAGGGCAGCTAACGTGTCCATGCCACAGACTCCAGCAGGGACCACGGTGGAGGGCAGCTGACATGTCCATTCCACGGACTCACAGCGGGGACCACGGTGGAGGGCAGCTGACATGTCCATGCCACAGACTCACAGCAGGGACCACGGTGGAGGGCAGCTGACGTGTCCATGCCACAGACTCACAGCAGGGACCACGGTGGAGGGCAGCTGACGTGTCCATGCCACAGACTCACAGCAGGGACCAGGTGGAGGGCAGCTGACATGTCCATTCCACGGACTCACAGCAGAGACCACGGTGGAGGGCAGCTGACGTGTCCATGCCATGGACTCACAGCAGGGACCACGGTGGAGGGCAGCTGACGTGTCCATGCCACAGACTCCAGCAGGGACCACGGTGGAGGGCAGCTGACGTGTCCATGCCATGGACTCACAGCAGGGACCACGGTGGAGGGCAGCTGACATGTCCATGCCACGGACTCCAGCAGGGACCATGGTGGAGGGCAGCTGACATGTCCATGCCACGGGCTCACAGCAGGGACCACGGTGGAGGGCAGCTGACATGTCCATGCCACGGGCTCACAGCAGGGACCACGGTGGAGGGCAGCTGACACTTCCATTCCACGGACTCACAGCAGGGACCACGGTGGAGGGCAGCTGACGTGTCCATTCCACAGACTCACAGCAGGGACCACGGTGGAGGGCAGCTGGCATGTCCATGCCACGGGCTCACAGCAGGGACCACGGTGGAGGGCAGCTGACGTGTCCATGCCACGGACTCACAGCAGGGACCACGGTGGAGGGCAGCTGACGTGTCCATGCCACGGACTCACAGCAGGGACCACGGTGGAGGGCAGCTGACGTGTCCATGCCACGGGCTCACAGCAGGGACCACGGTGGAGGGCAGCTGACGTGTCCATGCCACGGACTCACAGCAGGGACCACGGTGGAGGGCAGCTGACGTGTCCATGCCACGGACTCACAGCAGGGACCACGGTGGAGGGCAGCTGGCATGTCCATGCCTTGATACTTTTCACACAAAACCCAAAGTCAGAGCTTTTCATTGTTAAGGATTTTCCTACCCCTGAACAAGGACGTCCATGCTCAACTCGAATATGAAAACCCCTACTTCCTTCCTTATTAACCACATTTTGCCATTGTTAGAGTGCTAGAGAATTAAATTTGTTCTTGCTGGCAAAGCATTTAAAGGAAAAAAAGAAGGGACCCACAAAGGCCTCTTGGAAAATGTAAAGTAGTCCCATAAGAATGAATCAAAATCCTCATTTTCGCTTTCCCAAGGTCTGAATGTCCTCAGGCACCTTCTGTGATCTTTTATTTAGAGGGAAAAAAATACCCTGCTGCCCGCCAGTGCTCTCTCTCCAGGCATTTAGCCCAAATGAGAGAAGAAAGGGGAAGCATTTCCAAAGAAAGCCCAAATTTTAAGAAATGGGGAAACAGATTAGAGCAGAACTGACTTTGGTGGGCGGTTAAAAATGGTGTCACTTAGAGGAACCCTGGATACACAAATGACCTGTGACTAGCCCAGACCTTTCATCGGGACTAGAATTTGGATTGATAGGAAAAGCTCCCAGCTATAAGAAAACAAAAGTAGCCACAATGAACAACTCTAAGCTCTCGCCGTGCACAGGCACTATTCACAGACAGAGGAATTGAAGCTGGAGAAGTACTTTCAGATTTCAATCTGTTTTATACAGAGCTTCCTACACACACACACACACACACACACACACACACACACACACACGATGCTTTAAATGGTAATCTCCTAGACAAAGCCTTGGGTAATGGCCCTTTCCCAGACCCAAGAGTGATTTCACTGCCCTCAGAATGATTCCAAGAAGACACCAAAAGCAGGATGCATGTAACCATCTGATGTGGAATTCCCCTCTGTATTCTGTGAATAATAAAGAAGCTGCTTTGGGCCTATAGCAGGGCAGAACAGAGGTAGACAGGGAAAACTAAACTGAATGCTAGGAGAAAGAAGGCGGAGTCAGTGAGATGCCATATAGCCGCGGGGGACAGATGAGTTGGAACCTTGCTGGTAAGCCACAACCATGTGGCGATACACAGATTAATAGAAATGGGTTAAATTAAGATATAAGAATTAGCCAATAAGAAGTTAGAGCTAACAGGCCAAGCAATGATTTAATTAATATAGTTTCTGTGTGATTATTTCAAGTCTGGGCAGCCAGGAATGAACAAGTGGGCTCCTACTACAACCAACGCCAAGGTGAGGTGATTCTACAAAGGCTTTAGGGGTTACAGGGCATCCATCAAAGTCACAATCAGGAACACAAGGCAGAGCTGGACAGTTAAGGCAGACCTGGACAGTTGACACTCAAGGGCATGACTTCCTGCCAATGGTCCACACTAAATACATACCCTACTGCTTCTACTACCCTGTTGTGTGTGGGTGAGGGATGCACATGCGTGCGTGTGTGTGTGTGCACGCACACATGTTCTTGGCATGCTGTAGAGTCACAGGGCATCTCAGTTGTCATTCCTCACCTTCTACCTTGTTGGCTTGGAGTCTCTCTTGTCCACCATGTGTTTGCCTTGTTAGCCAGAGTCACTGCTTCTCTACACTCTCCTATCTGAACTTCATGTCTCCTGGCAGAGCCAATCTAGGGCTAGGGTTGCAGACCGAGTGTGCCTGGGTATCCGAATGCAGGTCTTCAGGCTTTCACAAGCACTTCACCCACTGCAACATCCTCCACTCTCTTATGCTCTGCTTATTCTCCTAGCCACGGTGGGGAAAAGCTCTTCCTCTGTGGGAAACACATCCCCGAATGAGGTTTCAGGACACTCTGTGTTTTCATCCCTGCCGCTCATCTCATCACAGCCCTCCAAGACCATCCACGGGGTTAAAACGAGCTGAATGGAACATTTCGGGTATGAACAATGGGAACCTGGAAATTCTGAGTTATGTGGAGGTGAGTGAAACCTTCAGCTGGCTATCAGGAAGCAAGCACATGACTCTTTCCCATACATTTGCTATCCTTTCATTTTTTTAAATTAACCTAGCAATGGGTTTCGGGGCTGCGGATCTGGTTCACTTGGTAGACAGTGCATGTGGCATGCAGGAAGACCTGGATTCTGTTTCCAGTGTCATATAAACCATGCAGGTGGTGTGTACATGCCTGTTATCCCACCCTTGCGAAGTGGATGCAGGGAGATCCAGAGTTCAAAGTCAGCCTTGGAAATACAGGGAGTTCCAGACCAGCCTGCATCTCAAAACATACTAATGTTTCATTATGATGTTTCGCACATACATATATCACTGTACTTTGCTCATATTTACACGCACGTGCGTGCACACACACACACACACACACACACACACACACACACTCCTCTTTCTTTCCCTTCACCCACTGGTCTACTTTCTCCCCTCTGATGGTCCCCCTTCTGCATTCACATCTTTCATATTTCTTAAACTAGATTCCACAGGAAAGAAAATGGGATATTTGACCTTTCTAGTCTCCCATTGTCTTCTCCTGCTCACCTCTTTGACAGAGTAGAAACTAAAACAGCTTCTCTAAGACCTAGTTTGCCGGGGACTGGAAGCCCATTCTTGTGGCCATCATGTAACAAAGCCCTGGACTACAAACAAGAAGAGGGTGGGGCTATGTGACCAGATGTTCTAGGATGAGGAGGACTCTTTCCTCACTCACTAGCCCACTTCCACTCCTGGTACTACTTTTTTCTTTCTTAACATGTGACTTCTCACCCATGCCTAACCTGAAATGTGTACCCTTTACTTCTTCCTGGCAGGTGCCAGGATTTCCAGGTTGCTACAATGTTGTTGTTTTGTTTCGTTGCTGGTTTTGTTTTTCTTCTCTCTTTTATTTAAAAATATCAACTCTACTTCTTTGCATTTTTTAAACTCTAATGGCATTGCCCTGGAGCTTCATTTTGAGTCCATTTCTAAATCATTTTGTGAAAGAGATCCACACAATTCATATGAACCTCAGAAAGAACCCTCAGTTTCCACAGTAACACCACACAGTCATAACCCTTCTCTACTGTCATGTTTTACATGCTTGCCTATTAGATAAAACATTTGCTATTTGTCTGAGTTTGTTTTATTTTGTTTAGTACCACAATCTCAAGTTCAACCCCTTTTCCTATAGATAACTATTCTGGTTTGAAAGAAAACAGCCTCGTAGGGAGTGGCACTACTAGGAGGTGTGGCTTTGACGAAGTAGGTGTGGCTTTGACGAAGTAGGTGTGGCTTTGACAAAGTAGGTGTGGCCTTGTTGGAGGAAGCGTGTCACTGTAGGGTGGGCTTTGAGGTCTCCTTAGCTCAAACTATGATTAGTGTGACACACAGTTATTTCTGCTGCCTTTGGATCAAGGTGTAGAAATCTCAGCTCCTTCTCCAGCACCATGTCTGCCTGCTACCATGTCCCACCATGATGATAATGGATTAAACCTCCAAATGGTAAGCCACCCCAATTAAATATTTTCCTTTATAAGAGTTGCATGGTCACGGTATCTCTTCATAGCAATAGAAACCCTAATCAAGACAACGACTTAATTTCTTTCTTTATGGTTATACTACATACATTGCAATATCTCTACCTCCTGGTGGGACTAAGGCTGATTCCATAGCTCGGCTATCACGGATACCGCTGTGATAAACGTGAGTGCGAATGTATCTTTCTTATGCTACCTAGATCCTATTGGGAAGTTACTCTCAGGAGTGCTAGAACTGGCTAGTGATGTAGTTCTGTCTTTAGTGACCATACACGATGACATCCCCACCAGCAGGGAGCATATAATGAAGGATTTGTCTTTGATCCCAATGATCTCATCGCCATTATTTATTGGTTTGTTTGTTTGCTTGTTTGTTTTTGTGTTTGATGATAGACGTTCTGACTAGGGGGTGAAATGGAATTTCAATGTCTTTTTTTATTTCCGTTTCTCTGGTAACTAAATGTTTTTCATGCATTGATTGGCCATTTGTACTTCTTTCTTTTAAATCTGTTCACTCTTTCTCCAGGTCATTTGCTCATTTATTGATTGGACTATTTTTTCAATAAGTGTTGACTTTTTGTTCTTTATATGTTCTGGGTATTAATCTGTCAGACAAATAGCTACCGGCTGTTTCTTCACTCTGTTGACTGCTTCCTTTGCAATGCCTTTCAATCCTCACATTAATCCGAAGGATGTTCCCTATCATTAAGACTTATAAACTAGAGTATTGGAAATGGCTGTTGCTACAGGGCTTGTTGTATAAGCATGAGGGCCTAAGTTTGAGCTCACAGAACTCTTTGAGGCCCCATTCTCTTGTAACCACTCCCATTGGTCCATCAGGTAGGATTGCTGTCTAGAGTGAATAGGTGTTGGTTTGTGTCTCCTCAGGAAAAGTCTCACAAATAGCAGGTGTGCATGTGAAAGCCAGGGAACAACTCAGAAATCGTGCTTTATTCTCCTTCTTTCTTCACTTTTGAAATGAGTTTTCTCACTGGCTTGAGCCTCCCAAGCAGGCTAGGCTAGCTGTTCAGTCGGCCCCAAGGACCCACCTGTTTCTGCTTCCCCAATGCCACCCTAGCTGTGTCTTTTTGAAAGATGGGTTCTGAGGAACCAAACTCTGGACCTATTGAAAGCACTATTCTGACTAAACCATCTCCCCAGGCCCCACATTCCTCTTTTCTACTCCCCTGTCCTTCTCATAATACCCCATGGACAAGTAGGACAGTGAACTAGGTCCTTGCCCATCTCTTCTGATAAGTCTGGGAAAGCCAAATATTCACTTGCTTCTTTAGTGTCTTCTACCCCTAGAAATGTGTCCAATGCTGGGGGCAGTGGGGATTCTGGATAATTTTATTTTCCTGATGCTAGAGAAAAGCATATGGGATAACTTGCTCTCTTTACATAAGGCTCTGTCTGGAGCTGCAGAAGTTATATTGGCACCATGAGGACAAAACCAAGAGAAACTTGATTTTGACTCTCAGATCATGACACATAAATCAACACCAGCAGCCCACAGTCTTCAGGTTTATACGGTAAGAAAGAACAAGCTTGGTCTATCTAACTACCTGTGTGTTCCTAATTCTGCTTTTGAGTAAGTTAACAGAGCAATTGTTACTGGGAACCCACTCGTCTCTTTACACTGTATACTGTAGTTTTCTTTTGAACTTTGGGCACCTTTCCTAGAATTCAAAGAACTGAAGACTGGGAACTAGTGTCTTTGTTAGAGTTTCTAATGCTGTGAAGAGACACCAGGATCACGGCAACTCTTATAAGGAAAACATTTAACTGGGGTGGCCTTGCTCACAGTCTCAGAGGTTCGGTACACTATCATCATGGTGGAGAGCATGGTGACATGCTCAAAGACATGGTTCCATCCAGAGCTTTCTGGTTCGAGATTGTGTTCTCTTTACTTGTGTGTGGTGGGAGGAGGGGCAGGAGTTGACATGAGTTTCTTCCTCTCCACCTTATTTTGGGGTGCAGGGTCTCTCACTGACCCTGCAGTTCACCAATTCAGCTAGACTGGCTGTCCTCCTGTCTCTGTTTCTGCAACTCTGCCGTGTATATACTGGCCATGCCTAGTTTCGTTTTGCTTTACTTTGCTTTAACATAGGTACTATGGCTCTAACCCAGGTCCCTCATATGAGCATGATGAACATCCTCCCAACTGATCCATCTCTCCAGCCCTTTCCTTATTAATCTCGAGGAAGGAATCAATGCGGTTAGACTTGAGAAAGGGTTGTCAAAGACAGCTTGAGTTTGCAAGCACAGCAAATAAGAAGCCGCTGGTTATGTCATAGAGGAGTTAGTCATATGGGTCAGAATGGAAAGCCCAGAGGAAGCTGGTAATAGATAAATTCTTCCTGAATGGCTTTCATGTGTACCATCAATCCTGTCATCTCTCAGTCCAGGAGACTGAACTTGCTTCTGTCAAATCAAAGTGGTTCCTGCCCCTCATTCCATTTCTCCCAGATGCTTGCAAATTTATTCATGAAGGAGACCTGTGCCATAGGAAAGCACATTTAGAGCACTCATGACCACACAGAGAGACACATGAAACAAGGCAGCCACATTTGGAAAAGGGACGATCTTAAAAGGAGTAAGAAGCCATCTCTATGGATCAATTTAAAGATCAAGAAACATGACTGAATTTTCCCTGGAGTCATGAGATCAAAAAGTCAGAGATGCTCACTGTATCACCGTCCGTCTGGTGTCCACCGGAAAGTCAGAGATGTTCACTGTATCACTGTTTGTCTAGTGTCCACCGGAAAGTCAGAGATGTTCAGTGTATCACCATCTGTCTGGTATCCACCGGAAAGTCAGAGATGTTCAGTGTATTGTCCTCCTTGTGGTGTCCACCGAAAGGTGGACGGAAGGGTGGGGGCTGTGTACTGGGAAGAACAGAGCTAACGCAACCTCACCGTCCACTCTGCTTCAGCCTCTGAAAGCCATCGGCGTAATGACTACATGAGACAATGCACTCAACTCACCTGGTAAAGACTTGGAAGGATTAAATGAGCTAAGAGATAAATGTGTCAAACATTTAGGTCTAGGACTGGTCCTTGTATTGCTGATAAAAAAAAATAATTCGGCCATTACCAGGAGAGCAAGGGGCTCTTGAGACAGATATGACTTGAGTGCCCTGGGGAACAGGAACACGGATGTACATCCAAGGCACCACGAAAGCACATCTGGTGCTTAGCATAGGGATGTGTCCTAAGTCCCAGAATCTGCACTGAAAGACTGACAGCCTTTTTGCTTATCAATTCAAACTGGAAACCATGCCTACCTAAGTATACTTGGCCACAAACTTTGAAATCACGGAGCTCTTACTCAATCTTAGCACAAACACATAATAAAAATCATTTTTTAAGTTTGCTTCTAAATGAGGCAACATGGACTTTCAAGTATGTGTGATAGAGTTCTTACAGACTGTGACTACTGGGCCAGTGAGACAGCATGGCAGGTGAAGAGCTTGCCACCATGCCTCATGGCCTGAGTTCAATCCCCAGGGCCTCCATGAGGGAAGGAGAAAATTGGTTCCCACAAGGTCTCTGACCACCACACTTGTGCTGTGGCATGTGTGCCCTCATACACACACACACCACAAACACACAAATGTAATTCTAAAAGCTTGAAAAATGTGACTGTTTCATAACAGGCCAACTGTGAAGGGGAAACTCTCAGGTAGATATGCTTCCCTTTTTAATAAATATCTAGCCTCATCCCACTTTGAGAGAATACACTCGTCTCTTGGGAACTGTTATCTTGTTAGTGACAGCTCCCAGCTGCAACCAGCAGCGGCTACATGGAGCTAATGCCACAGTGTCCCTGTCCATCCCATAGAGCCAATAATAATTTGGCTGTTAAAAACAGCAGGAGCATTGGGGTCTCTCTCAGGTTCTAGTGGGCAACCAAAAGCAATGGCAATGACCTGTATCTTCTGAGGGTCTGGGTATATCATGAGATATACAACCCTTTCCTAGATAACTCATATTAACTGGTGGTCATTTTGTTCAACAAAATTGTAGTAAGTCAGAGACATTAAATTTTTCAAGATTTAGGGTGAAGTCAAAAGAGTTGAATCAAATATTTTGTGATCCATGCTTAGAAAGCTGAAGTGAAATCTGGACACTTGTTCAGTATCTTTAATCCCTGGGTTTGCCCTTCTTGAATCTCACTGGCCTGTCTTCCTAATTACCAATACTTTGTAAGTCTGGGTGTTCTTAACCTCATTATATATTTTTGTTTTGACATATATTCCATTTTATTTATGTGTGACATTCATTCCATTTTATTTATGTGGGTGTGTGTATGTAAACCAAGTGTGTGCAGATTCTTACAAGGCATAAGATCTCTGAACCTGGAGCTGCAGGCAGTTGTGAGCAGTGACCCTGGATGGTGAAAATGAAGATCAGGTCTTTCTCAAGAGCAACATGAGCTGCTGAGCTTTCTGGCTGTCAGATGTCCCTCTTTAAAAAAAATTGAATAAATAAGGGAACCACTTGGGACGCAACGTTTTCCCTGATTTAAAAATTCATAAACATGGATTAATCCGTACTGTACAAGATAAGAACGACTGCTTGTAGCAAAATGTAATGAAAGTAACAGTGCCAGGATTTGAATTCATTGGTTTGGAACACAAAGCCTATGTACCATGGTGCAGAGATCAAGAGCATAAGTCAGGGAGTGCACTGTTTAGAGGCAATTCCCATTTTTCATCGTTGGAGAACCAGAGTTCCAATGACTCTCAGTCTAATCAGACAAATGATACTTGGAACTCAGACTAGGAGTCAGCTACCAGGCAAGGAAGAGCCTGGGTCATGGTGATATTGAAACTTCATGTCAACTTGACAGAATCTAGATACATAAGAAGAATAACAATAAGAACCAATACAGTTCTGCCAATCAAAAATTAACAACCATCTGCAATTTGAGGTGCCATGTGATGGTTCAGGCTATGTAGAAAGACCCAAGCAACACACACACACACACACACACACACCTATATGTATATTCTGATATACTATGTCTATAGCTCTATCTGCACATATATAGGTATGTACGAATGTTTATGTATATATGCATATATGTATATATTATATATCTGCCATCTCACCAACTAATCTCATGTCAGCTAGAAAGAAAGCAATATATATATATACATATACATATACACATATGTATATCACCTCACCAACTCATTCAACTTGACTCTAGTCAAGCAATACATACATACATATGCATAGATACAAATATCTATAGTGTCTGTCTGCACATCCATAAATCTTTTGCCTCCCCAGGATAAATAAAATTTCTTCTGACGACATCAGCAGTCACACACAGCTGCTTTCGTGAGATTGTTTTAAACCTCATTTCAGCCTCCAACCTCCACTTTCCTGGTTAGTCAGCAGTAGCTAACCAGGCCAGTTTTTTTTTTCACCCAAACTATTTTATTCTGACTTGAGTCATTTGGTAAAGAACCCTAAACAGCCAAATGCATGTGGGTCAGATGTTAGCCTCTCTGAGATCACCAGGGTGTTGAGGTTTTAGTGACTGATCTGAATCATAATAAAACAATGTGTAGCAATAAAATGCTTTTTCTTTTTTTGTTAATTAATAAATAAATTTATTTATTTATTAAAGATTTCTGTCTCTTTTTTTATAAATTTATTTATTTATTAAAGATTTCTGTCTCTTCCCCGCCACCGCCTCCCATTTCCCTCCCCCTCCCCCAATTAAGTCCCCCCCCCCCAGCCCGAAAAGCAATCAGGGTTCCCTGTCCTGTGGGAGGTCCAAGGAACCCCCACCTCCATCCAGGTCTAGTAAGTTGAGCATCTAAACTGCCTAGGATCCCACAAAGCCAGTGCATGCAGTAGGATCAGAAACCCATTGCCATTGTTCTTGAGTTCTCAGTAGTCCTCATTGTCCGCTATGTTCAGAGAGTCCGGTTTTAACCCAGGCTTTTCCAGACCCAGGCCAGCTGGCCTTGGTGAGTTCCCAGTAGAACATCCCCATTGTCTCAGTGTGTGGGTGCACCCCTCACGGTCCTGGGTTCCTTGCTCATGCTCTCTCTCCTTCTGCTCCTGATTTGGACCTTGAGATTTCAGTCCGGTGCTCCAATGTGGGTCTCTGTCTCTGTCTCCTTTCATCACCTGCTGAAGGTTAATATTCAGGAGGATGCCTATATGTTTTTCTTTGGGTTCTCCTTATTTAGCTTCTCTAGTATCACTAATTATAGGCTCAATGTCCTTGGTTTATGCCTAGAAACCAAATATGAGTGAGTACATCCCATGTTCCTCTTTTTGGGTCTGGCTTACCTCACTCAGGATAGTGTTTCTATTTCCATCCATTTGTACGCAAAATTCAAGAAGTCCTTGTTTTTACTGCTGAGTAATACTCTAATATGTATATATTCCATACTTTCTTCATCCATTCTTCCATTGAAGGGCATCTAGGTTGTTTCCAGGTTCTGGCTATCACAAACAATGCTGGGAAAAGATCTTCACCAACCCCGCAACTGACAAAGGTCTGATCTCCAAAATATATAAAGATCTCAGGAAACTAGACCGCAAAAGGCTAACCAACCCAATTATAAAATGGGGCATTGAGCTGAACAGAGAATTCTCAACAGAAGAACTTCAAATGGCCAAAAGACACTTAAGGTCATGCTCAACTTCCTTAGCGATCAGGGAAATGCAAATCAAGACAACTTTAAGGTACCATCTTACACCTGTCAGAATGGCTAAAATCAAAAACACCAATGATAGCCTTTGCTGGAGAGGTTGTGGAGAAAGGGGTACACTCATCCATTGCTGGTGGGAATGCAAACTTGTGCAACCACTTTGGAAAGCAGTGTTTCGGTTTCTCAGGAAATTCGGGATCAACCTACCCCTGGATCCAGTAATACCACTCTTGGGAATATACCCAAGAGAGGCCCTATCATACAACAAAAGTATATGCTCTACGATGTTCATACCAGGCCAGTTTTGAGAGGCAGATAAGCTCCATGGCTGAAGAACAGCTCTGTCAGGCTCTCCTCACTCTGTCACCACAAGGGCGGCGGGGCTACCCTGATGGAATCCGAGCCTTCACAGTTAACCCCGTACAAAGTTAACCCACTAGATAGTTTTGTGCTGCCTCTTTTCAAGAAGCACAAGATGAAAGCCAAATGAGGAACCAAAGAATGTTCTGTTGTAGCTAACACCAGCTCTAGGCCACAACTAAACAGATACATCAGTGGCTTCCCAGTGACTCTGAACACCGCAGCAACTGAGCCCTTAGGTCCTCGATAGCGCCTTCCCTGAAGAATTTCCTCCTTCTGTCTATCTCTTGTTCTTTCACAAGTGAGACACACGGTCTTCAAAGTAACTTCTGACATCTCACTGTTACCGTAGACACCAAATCCCCGTAGAACTCCAGGGCTGTGCCCAGAATGAGGAGTCTTTAAATTCCAGAATCATCTACAGTCCCTCATCCTGGACAACATTTACAAAACTTGCTTCAAATTTGGCTCAAAAGTTGTGTAGTGGTCTTATTTTCCCCTTGTGGGATTAACACATGCCAGGTGTTTAGTACCTCAGTGTTTCTAATAGTGCGTGTGTGTATGTGTGTGTGTGTGTGTGTGTGCGCGCGCGCGCGTGTGTGTGTGCATGCGTGCGCGCGGGCGCGTGTGTGTGTGTGTGTGTGTGTGTGTGTGTGTGTGTGTGTGTGTGTGTGTGATATAAAAGATACTAGAAGAGGAACAGCAAGAGAGGCCAGGTGCTCACACGCTGGCCTTACAAGGACTTATGAAGCTACTTTAAAGAGCCAGGGACGGTGGCTCATGCTTGTAATCTCAGCTCTGGGGAGAAGCCAAGACAGGCAGGCCCTGTGCCAACCAAGTTGGTCTAATCAGTGAATTCCAGGTAAGGGGGAAAGAGAGACCCTTTCTTTCAGACAGTGGACAATGCCTGTGGAATGACTCCAGAGGATGCCCTGAGACCCTACACCCAAGTAAGCACTGCCACCCACCCACCACCACCTCCTCCCCCCACCACACACACAAAAATCGTTCTAGACAGCAGTAACCTCCTTCCTCTTTGCTCTTTCTCTCTGGCAGCTCCTTCACCCCTGGTCAGTGGTCCCCACCACTGGCGTGATGGAAGAGGATGCCTGCATCCCTCATTGCCTCCCAGGCCTTGCAGCTGCCTGTGGGGCTGGGGGCCTCCCAGCTAACGGGATGTGTAAATGAAGGAGCTTTAGACCTCTTCCAGGTGTCGTTCACATTTCCATCCTGGCTAACAGGGAGGGAATTCATCAACTCCACCCTGGGGTCTTTCTCTCATCTCTCTTCTTGCTGACAGCCATGTGATGTGCTGCTAGACAACACAGCAAGTCCCACACAACAATCCAGAGAACAAATCCCCTAGTTCTTCCTCCTATTGGAATGAGAGTACTTGCCTCCATAGATGGAAGGAAAGAGGAAGACATGAATAGAAAGAAAGCTGGGAATACAGGTATTTCATTATCAGATTTTTTTCATATCCTCTCTTGTTTTTACCCATAGCTCAGTCCCTGGTGGTGAGAACACACTGAGAATTCTATAGCATGAGATGTAAGCTGAAGAAGTGTGTGACTCCAGCACTCTTTGTCTACTGTGGAGTTCAACGCGACTCCCCCGCATTGCTGTGGAGGCTCCGATGATGCTAACGGTCCCTGCCTGTGCACTCTTGACTGCAAGTGCCATCAGAACCATCCCCCAGTGTGAAGACAGTCATTAGTAAATGGCTATGAGGGATGTCAATGGCGCTTCAGGCTGAGGTTCAACCACCCACTAATAAAGGCTTTGAACTGGATGTGAGGACAGCTGTCTGGAACACCTTCACCGGAGAGCGTTTTCCAGTGGTCAAGGACAAATCTCGCCATTCAGTGAAAACAACTGAGCAAGAAAAATAGCAACACTGCCAGCTAGAGTTTCTGAATGAGATCTTGCTCCGACCAGGCTTCCCTGCACAACGGTATCGGTGGCTCAAAAACCATTTGTAAGCAATTCACCCAGAAGCTGCAGCAAGCAAATCCAGGGAAACTGTACAAGTCTCCGTTCTCTCCGGAGGAATGGTTTCAGAGCATGCGACCAGGGTCTGTCTGTCAGGCCGGGGGAAGCTACCCGTGGGTACTGGACAGATCTCTTGATGAGGGGAATGTCCTTATCTACAGCATTCAACACAGAAGCCAGTAGATGTGTGACTTCCAAGCATTGAGACTGGGCCGGGGCAAAGGGGCAAAGTTGGCACTGTTATACTGACAGAGCTGCGCATGTCTAGTGACCACCATGGTGAAGGAGCATAGGAAGAGAGGAGGGCTGTTAAAGCATCGAGTGTCTGGTAAAATGTCATAGCTACAAAAGCTATAAGCTGGGCTCAAGATGCCAACTAGCACGCCACCTCCAATGACGTCAGTGAATGTCTGCACCAAGGTTGAGCTGAACTCACGGGGAAAGAGTGATACCTTGATCATTACGAACTTATGGTTCGTAGCACACGTGCAGGAAGTGGAGCTGGTGACACCACAGGTGTCCCAATGCCATTGCTGGGGAAAGATTAAACACTGGAGAAAATAGAAAGACGTCAAAGAAGAGGATAAGTCCTAAGACCATGAAGGAGAAGGCCACTCCAGGTTGTCGTTCTACTATTCTGCACTGGTGACTTTGCATCAGTAGTTGGGTAGGGATTCAGAATACGCACCTAGAGTTGGGTCACCAGCTGTCAGTGACTTGCTTATTGCTTTATTTATTAATTTATGCTTGTTTATTATGTCTCTCCACTGGAATGTGGGATGAGTGAGGATGTGAACCGGTCTGGACCAGAAAATAGAATTATATACAAGAGTATCAGTGAACATGGGTATTTGTACCCAGTCTTGAAGTCAAAACTGTATTAGAAAGGTGCTGGAGATATAGCCAGTTGCTAAATTACTTACCTGTCAAGTCTAAAGGAGATACAAGTTCCCCAAATTCCAAAAGGCAGGAGGGACAAATGGCCATCTGTGGTACCTGTTAACACACCGAAGGGCATGCTGGCCTCCAGACACCCTCCGTATCGCAAGCACCTGTTCTCATGTTCAAAATCCATGCTAGAATCCTAACTCTTTTCACCTGCTTCCCTACCCTAAACCAACCCCATCTTATAGGCTTCCCTCCCCCAAGTACTCATTCTCCTTACAACCCTGCTATTTCAGCTATTCTCATTCTCTCTCTCTCTCTCTCTCTCTCTCTCTCTCTCTCTCTCTCTCTCTCCCTCTCCCTCTCCCTCTCCCTCTCCCTCTCCCTCTCCCTCTCCCTCTCCCTCTCCCTCTCCCTCTCCCCCTTCATATCTACAATAAAATCCTTCTTAACCATACCATGGAGCTGTTATAGCATCAATTTTTATACATGAACTATTTATACCTAGCATATACAAAACCCCAGCCTCAATCTCCCAGCACTTCATCAACCAGCTATGGCAGTGCATGCCTGCATGCCTGTAATCTTAACAATTGGGATGAGAGATAGAGCTAGGGGATCAGGAGTGTAAGGCTAGCTCCAGCTATGCAACAATTTGAGGTCAACATGGACTACATGCAGAGGCCCCATCTGAAAAAGAATTTTACACAGAGACAAGACAGAGAATGCTTACTACATGTGATGGATTACGTTATGGTTAGAGAAAGATCTGAGAAAACAACAGACTGAAATAGACTGGTATCACAACTGAGAAAGTATGAAACCATGTCATCAGAGACTTGACTGCTGTTAGGACAAACAGGTTAAAATTAGAGAAACATTCCCTGAGACGTTAAAGGAAATTCTCAAGGCACTTTCAAGTGAAGAACACTGCAGGCAAAGGGAACAACTTAGGTAGAACACAGTGCATTCTGAAACACTAACAAGAGAAGGATCACTGGTAGGATGTCTATCACCAAGAGAGCAAGGAAGATAGGAAGGCAGGGGACATGCTCTAGGATACAGGGGAAAGTACCCCAGGAGGGCTGCCGAATCCTAGTCCAGCCAGCATCATCCCAGGGTGCCCGTCCCAGGAATGACTATGCTCCTTTGTACCATTTCATAGTCTCCAAAACACAACAGTGATTCTGCTTTTTGTTTGTTTGGTTTTGCTGGTGCTGTTTTTGCTCAATGACTTCAGTTGGTATCATTAAAAAATTTGAAAGAGTATGTCCACTTAACCAGCAAAACCAGAGAGACACAGAATATAATATACACCTATAACCACAACACAGACAGCCAGAAAGTTTGATGAGAGGCATTGTTAACACAGGTAATGACTGAGTTTAAGCTCCCACACTAGGTAGCTCTTAGAAGCATGAAAGTTTGATTTGCCTTTTACAGTTTAGGGTCCCAAAGACTCTAAGGGATCACAATTAAAAGAACCAGAGCCAGGGTTCCAAGTCACACCATCCTAGTTCCAGGCTTTCCCCCTAAAGGATGTCTCCCCAGTGAGGTTGCCATGATACGTAATGACTCCAGCCCTACCAACAACGTACTATCCGGGTGACGTGTATCTTGGCAGTGAAGACATTCTCAAACAAGCCTCCCTCCCCATAGGTAGCCAGGGAGTCCTCAGCTAGTGTCCCAATGCACACCGGCTTGGGATGTGCACCTTGCATCGTCAGAAGGTAGTGATGCTCAATTCCTGCCAATTCAGAGCCCTCTTGCTAATGATTTTAATCTAATTGTTCATAGGGACATTGGATCTAAGATAAGATAGGTCATGGATTCAATACCTCTTTCAACCTGATAACCCTGATACTCTTGAGAATCTAGAAGGGTCTATATGCTTGGTATGTGCCTTGTAAGTGGAGCAATCAACTGTTTTGATTGAATGTCAGAGTTATGATTCTAAGACCTGAAAAACGTGTCTCATCCAGGAGTTCACTGGTCAATTGGAATGACTTGGCTGCTCTCTCAGGAATTTAATACATGGGCCATCAACATCACTTTATTTATTTTGTGTATGTGCGGTATACGTGGGTTTTGTGTTTGTGTATGTGGGTACATGCATGCACCAGGTGTCCTCTGTCGCTCCCCACCTTATTTTGGGGGACACTGAACTAGCCTGGTTGGCCAGTCCGCTTTGGATATCCTTCGTCTCTGCTTCCCCAGGACTAGGGTTGAAGGTGTGCAAGGCCATGCCTGGGTTTTGTGTAGGAATTAGAGATCTGAACTTGGATCCTCACGCTTTGACTGGGGGTGAAGGTGTGCACGGCCATGCCTGGCTTTTGTGTAGGAATTAGAGATCTGAACTTGGATCCTCACGCTTTGATTGGGGTTGAAGGTGTGCAAGGCAATGCCTGGCTTTTACGTAGGTATTAGAGGTCCGAACTCAGGTCGTCGAGCTCTGACAGCATGCATTTTCCTGGCTGAACTGAGCCATCTCCACAGCCCAGTTCATCAGCATCTTTACTGGAGAGATGGTTGGTTCATCAGGTAAAAATGCTTGCTGCCCTTGCAGAGTACCTGAGTTCCAGTTCTAGCACCCACACAGGGCGGTTCCAGGCTCTCTCATGCCCTCTTCTGGCCTCCACGTGCAATTACCGCCATGTTTGGGTGGAGCAGCCTTTCAGGTTTTCTTTTCTGTTTCTTTGATGAAAGTCCACTCAACTCTTTGACCAATTTTAGGCGGGACATGAGCTGTTTCCATTCTTATTGATACATCTTGTTATTTTCACTTTTTAGATTTCAGAAACCCTGATAGATGTTTGAGGCTTACACCCATAAATTAGTTAAAAGTCCTAGGAGGGGATGGGAGAAGGTGTCCAAATGCAAGTGTTGCCATGATTTGCCAAAAGCCCCCACAGCCTGTAGGAGCCAAACTGGGGTTTATGCAAGGGTTGGCTGCTCCGGTTGCAGCCCCCTGCATACCCACAGCAATGCAGTTTAGCTGACAGAGATGGATGTCCTGCAAAGGAACACCTCAGACCTTCCAGCTCTCTGGAGAATTCTCAGCATGCCAACTTCTGAGGTGGATAAAATAAAGGCCTTGGAGTCCCACCACAGAAGGTAGAGGAGGCTGAAGGACTTAAACGCCCATCCTTCCTCTGCCATACAGCAGCTGAGCAAGCCCTGGGCTGGTAATAGTTACTTCTCAGGATTACTGGGGAGCATAAGATGAGATCACCTGATGTGAGTCTCTCTTGTGACTGATACATGATAAATGCCCAATAAACGTGAGCTCACCAAACGCCTCGGAAAAGGAAGCTTGAAATGTCTGTTGCTTTGTAAGCTCCTCAGGATTCCATCGGGGTTTCTGAAATCCAACCCTAAGTGAAAATAACAGATCACATCAGCGAGAACAGAAAATCCCTCCTCCCCCTAAAATAGGCCGAAGATTTGAATAGACTTTCACCAAAGAAATGTACAGGTTACAGAGTAAGCACACAGAAAGATGAAGATATCTTACTCTCCGCTTCTAAAACATCAGATTCGATACCCACAAAAGGCGCCTGAGGATTTCAGTCTTTTCTTTAACCTGTAGCCACCTTGTCTGGCAGGACACAGCACCCTTCCAAATGAGTGTGATTATCTACCCAGGAAAATGAGGTTCCACCCTGAAGCATGAGCAGTCACCCCCTGAACTAGCACATCCCCTCAAGCAATAGGGACTTCTCTGTACCAGCTCCCCAAACCAGAACTGAGACAATGATTAACTACACAGCTCTATTTATGCCAAGCTTTGAGACCAGCTGGGGACAGTGCCTCGGGGACAATGTGCCTGGGATCACAAAGAGTGACACAGGCTCCTTGTCCTGTAGCTGGTAAGTACAGAGGCCACACATCGTGAAATCTTATTGAACTATCCTCGGAAAAAGAGTTTTACTGCTTGTAAAACTTGGGAATGAGAAAATGGTGAAGGAGACAGGTATGTCTAGGGAGGTGGAGTATGGGTGGAGATACATGGGCCATGGGGCAGAGCTGCTTCAAACATTTGGGGGCAAGAAAGCTGGGGTCACTCACTGACCAGCATCACCAGGGGCCCAGTCTCACTTCACTGAACTAAACTTAAAAAGGTTTTATTTTGATTTGTTTTTTATGAGTGTAGCCTCAGAGGCCAGAAGAGGGCATCATATCTCAAAGACAAGAGACAGGGGTGGTTGTGAGCTGCCCTGTGGTGCTAGGGAGTACACCCAGGCCTCCAGAAGAGCAGCTGAGCCACCTCTCCAAGCACTCTGGGCTTCTCATGCTGTCTGAAACCTGGCCTTCAGAGGAATGTCACCTAGCCTCCAAGGGAGGAAGCTCCTGCTGTCCGGTCTCCGCTCAGTTAGTTTACCAAGGGAAGAGTGACGGCGAGAACCTGGAATTCTCTCTCCCCAGGAATGGCGACCCTGGGCAGGCTGTGCCAGTGAGAAAGAAAAGACAAAGCCAAATGCTCCAGCTCCACATCCCCAGCTTGATACAGGGCTGCAAAATGTCAAGACAGTGCACAGAGGAGGCCATGGCATTTCACAGGGCAGTGAGGATCACGAAGCCAAGTCATGTGGGGCGTATGGGAGGGGTGTGGCAAGAAGGCTGTTATCTGTTCTTTCCAGAAAAGGAGCTATATCCCGAGAGAAATGCTGTGTTTGTTCTACTCGGTGCTCAAGTGCTCTTTATATATTGAGCTACGCAAAGTCCTTTCTTGTCACACAATGAAGAGGATTTAATTCTGCTCTATCACAAGACACACACGCGTTAATTACTTTGCTGACTATTCGTGTGGACTTCCCAAGCATGGCAACTGTGAGGGGTATTCCAATTTGTCTTTCTGCATAGAAGCTCTACATTCAAGTTGCTCCCTGCCAGATGTGGTCTCAACAGCCATCTCAGCATCCCAAGACTCTCCTGGGTCGCACCTCCGGCACTCCTTCCTACTGATGCTGTGGGCTGCTGTCTCAGCAGCCCAGGGCCTCAGGATCACCACCGGCACTCATTGCCTCCCCGTGACCCTACGAAGAGCTTCTGAGTCTTTCTTGTTCACCCTTGACTTTGACACACCATACACCTGTGAAGTTCTTCCGCTGCATCCCTGCTCTTGAGGCCTGATCATGCGGCCTCCATACATTCCGCGGCAGGACTTACCCTCCTGTCTCAAAGGTCCTCACCACCTTGTCACTGTCCTCCACTGAACTTCAAAGCTCACACCGTGGTTCTGCAGTCCTAGTGTCTAATAGACGTCCCCATACACAGCGACAGAACAGAGATCCATACAATCACTAGTTACTGATCACTGATGTGAGTCAGCCACAGTGACTGAAGAACGTGTGTCCTGCAGAGATGGCTCTGTGAGTAAACACGCTTGAGGCACAGTGTGAGGATCTGAGTTCAAGTCCCTAGAACTCACTTAAGAGCACCAAATTCTTTAATTGCAGTGATCTTATGGGGTGACAGGAGACAGACTGGGGACTCCTCAAAAGCTGTGGGCAGACAGCCTGGCATATGCAACAGACAATGACAACACCCTATCTACAACAATATGGAGGGTGAGGCCTAACACCAGAGGCTGTTCTCTGACTCCAAACACATGCTGTTATGTGCATGTGTCTACACACACACACACATACAGTCACATACACACACAGTCACATATACACAGTCACATATATACACACAGTCACATATACACACTCACATATATACACATTTGTATACACACACACATACAGTCACATACACACACAGTCACATATACACAGTCACATATACACACAGTCACATATACACACCTACATACACAGTCACATATACGCACAGTCGCATATACACAGTCTCATATACACATAGTCACAAACGCACATTCTCATATACACATATTCACATATACACACATTTGTATATATACACAGTCACATATACACAGTCACACAGACATACACATATACACACATTCACTCACAGTCATACATGAGCTCATACAACTCGCATACACACACACACACACATGCTTGCACGCTCACATACTCTGACACATACATACTGGGCAGATTCTCCTCACACGTGAGAACTAAGGTTGCCCAGGGTAGAGCTCCTCAGGTCCGTGTGAGGACAGAAACGTCTGGACACATGAAGCTGCACATTAGAGAAAACACTTCAGGAGCTGACACAAGAAATCAATTTGCTTTAATTTTCCGGCAGACAAAGACAAGTTAAATTTTATCGCCACGGACACAACTGTCATTAAAGGTCTGTATGTGAAAAGATTAGGTCACAACTATGTCCATTCTTAGAGGGCCTGCTTGGCGGATGTATGTGCCAGCCTTGGTTTACAAGTAAATGAGAAAAAGAACCTTAATAACTCTAAATAAGTCATATACACTCAGGACTCAGAACACTAGAATTCCCGGAGAGAGAAGGGTTGTAACTCAGGCCATCCAAAAGTCTGTCCTAGGTTAAGGGGTGTGCAAGCCTCAGCTCGCTGCTGGTTAAGTACTAGTCATGGGAGGTTAAGGGGTGTGCAAGCATCAGCTCGCTGCTGGTTAAGCACTAGTCATGGGAGGTTAAGGGGTGTGCAAGCATCAGCTCGCTGCTGGTTAAGCACTAGTCATGGGAGGTTAAGGGGTGTGCAAACATCAGCTCGCTGCTGGTTAAGCACTAGTCATGGGAGGTTAAGGGGTGTGCAAGCATCAGCTCACTGCTGGTTAAGCACTAGTCATGGAAGGTTAAGGGGTGTGCAAGCCTCAGCTCGCTGCTGGTTAAGCACTAGTCATGGGAGGTTAAGGGGTGTGCAAGCATCAGCTTGCTGCTGGTTAAGCACTAGTCATGGGAGGTTAAGGGGTGTGCAAACATCAGCTCGCTGCTGGTTAAGCACTAGTCATGGGAGGTTAAGGGGTGTGCAAACATCAGCTCGCTGCTGGTTAAGCACTAGTCATGGGAGGTTAAGGGGTGTGCAAGCATCAGCTTGCTGCTGGTTAAGCACTAGTCATGGAAGGTTAAGGGGTGTGCAAGCCTCAGCTCGCTGCTGGTTAAGCACTAGTCATGGGAGGTCGATTTTCTCACGTGGGACAGGATGAGAGAGGAGATGCAGCAAGCCACTCCTTCCAACCCAGTGTTCTAATTCTGTTAAACAATAATCCAAGGTCAGAAAGGAAAAACTGGCTGATGGCTCACTGACAGAGCATTCGTTGCATAAGCATGAGGACCTGAGTTCAAATCCCTGGTACTCAAAGAGCCAGGCATATCTGGACATGCCTTTAGCTCCAGCATGCACAGGCAGAGACAGGCAGATCCAAGAGCTCACTGGCCAGCCAGCATAGAGAGAGTTCTTCAGGTTCATTGTGAAATACAGTCTTAAGGGAAGACAGTGGAAAGTGAGGGATAGAACAGGGTGCCCAACACATCCTCTGGCTCTGGCCACACACACATGCACGCATGCACACATGCATGTGCACACACATACACACACACTAAAGGATCAAGTACTCTTTCTTCTTGTACATATGTGAGCAAGAGGCTGCATTTTCATATCTTTTCAAACGATAGGGAGTATGGTGTTGTCAGAAGTTTGCTACTCCTGACTGAATCTCTCTCTCTTCTCCCTCCTCCTTTCTCTAGGAGAAAGGTAAGGATGGTGTTTGGGGCACTAATATCCATTTCAGTGGTCTCCTAAACACATCTCAGGATTTTCTAGGAAGCAGGTAACCGTGTCTGTGAGGCCGTTTCCAGAGACAAATGATACAAGGTCTCCATCGTAGTCAGGGGACTCGCCCCTTGACGGCCTCATAATGGGATGGCACGTTGGGGTGGTGATGAAGTGGACGTAGGACTTGGAAGAAAGTGGGCCACCGGGGTGTGTCCTGACTTCCCCCTTTTCTCTACTTCCTGGCCACCATGGCTGAACTGTTCTGCTAAGCCTTTGCCATGTTGGATGAACACCCCTGAAACGGAGAGGCAAAGTAAGGCTCTGCCCCCTTGGACTTCTCTTGAGTGTTCTGTCACATGACTCAGCTATATACCCAGAGGCTGGGACTATTTTCACATCCATGCTCATGAGACAGTGCCCTTCGTCATCTACTGCTCAGAGTTAACAAAGCCCATTGTAGCGCTTTTTCTTCACATTTTATGATTACTTTCCAGCAGAACACATTTTTGCTCCAACTGAATATTTCTCTCGCCTGCGACCAAACTGTAATATGTTTAAAAATTATTAAACTATTAATTTGTAAGTCTAAGAATGTGCTACCTATTCCTCCCAAGACATACAGTCACAGGGAAACCCACCAGCTTTATTGGTGTGTTCTGTACATCCCCAAGGCTAAAGGGGGACAGGTGTAAAGAATTCCATCCTGGTTGTCCCTGGTAACACGATGGGGCAAGTGAAGATAAGTCCTTTCTAACGTATCTGCCATACAGATGCCTGGACAACCACAGTAGTCTCAGTTCCATACCTCTGATAAACACTCTGATATAAACAAGCCATAGAGGAGACAGTTTATTTGGCTCATGACTTCATGACCATCACTTTGGATCATCAGGGCAGGCACTCAAAACATCCACAGTCAAGAATGTTTCCTTGCTTGCTCTCGGCTAGCTTCATCCTCATCTATCCTGTGGAGGACCCACCGCCTAGGGAATGGTGCTGCCCATGATGCCTGCGTCTTCCTAGATCAATTAGCAATCCAATCTGCCCCTGTGCCAAGACACACCCATAAGACCTCCCTGATCCAGATAATTCCTCAGTATACTCTTCTGCCAGGCAAGTCCAGGTTGTGTCAAGTTGAGAGTTAAGACTAACTAGCACAAACCCACAAGGCCGAAAGAACAAAATCAGGTCAGAGTACCAACCTGGCTTGACTGTAGAATTGTGGGTCTGTCTGCATCATAGCATGCCTGAGTCCTCTGGGAGGGGGACTTAAATTCTCAGCCCGTCTTCTTTTGTCAAAGTGTGGACCCCAGAAATTGTAATAATGATACTATTATTCACAACCTTGACCATTGTTACCTGAAAATTTGTGAATCGAAAGTTTTTGTAACTAACATCATTCAAGCCATACAATAACCCTTGGGTTTGACACTATAATTGAGCCTGTTTTAGATAGATGCGAAGACAAAGCTGTGCAAGGCCAGAGCCTACTGTACGTCCAAAGTAAATGAAAGAGTAAGGGAAAGCCAGAACCAAGATCCAGCTCAGGTCTCTCTGACTTCAGGAACAACACCAATAAAAGAAAATATCCACTTCTGAGCCAGAAATAAGAATCCACCTGGCTAACAGCACAAACATTTAAAGGTCTCTCTTGTTTCTCATGCCAGGAACATCACTCAGGGGTGGAGGTGCCTTGATTTACCAGCGTTCCCCTTGACTCGCCATGTGAGCTTTCACTGTCCCCTGCTGACTGGCAAATGCCATCTTTACCATTAATGAAAGCACAAGCGTTTTTCAGATGAAAGTGAAAAGCAAAGACGGCACTCAACACAGCCAACACCGCTCTGGCTTTGCCCAAGCCTCAACATCCATGGAGTTCGCCATATCTGAGGTGGTACCTCAGGGAGCTCAGACTTTGCACTTAGTGCACTGTTAAACCCACCAGAGAGAGCAGGGGACAAAAAGGCAGTGTGAGGTTAATGTTGACCATGAAAAATCCTCTCTGGGCTTTCAGATGTAAAGAGAGCCTTCAGTTCTATGAGGGAGGCATGGAAAACACTGATACACTACACACGCACTCAACCAGAGGTAGGCGTCAAGCTCAGGTATTTTCTCCACTGTGGTGTACATAGCCTGTATTTTATGCAATACTAATAAGCATATTTTAAAATATTAAAAATAGGGGAATCTGAGAAAAATGTTTATTTAACACTCTTTTAAAACTGTACCACAAATCGAAAATGATTTCAAATTGAAAGCTTTTAAAAAAGAAAGTCCAAATAACAAACAGGATGCTAGGTTCTCACAGCCGCCTCCGGAACAGTGTGGTTCAGACCTTGTCATTCACGGAGTATTGCTGAAAGGGGAAGTGGAGTCCACCAGCAACTGAATACTATTGGTAGCTCTGGTTTTGAGCTCTAGTCCAAGGTCATAAGAGGGGACAACTTGTCCTGCTCACTGAGAGCAGAGCAAACCAGGAAGCTTCCTTGTGGTGCTTCCTACCTGGGCTGCACCTACAGTGTGTGTGTGTGTGTGTGTGTGTGTGTGTGTGTGTGTGTGTGTGTGTGTGTGTAGGGGAGGCAGGGGAGGGGGAGATTAAGGGAGAAGATAAAGGAATGAGATGGAGGGGAAATGCAGGAACTATCCTCATCACCCATCTGGGACCAGGGGAAGGGTTTGCACGTGTGTATAAGTAACCTGTTAACATGGCAGGCAAAAACACTGGAGTGGTTTATAAGTTATACAAAAAAAAAAAATCAACGTTTTTTCAAAGTTTCATAAATACTAATTAAAGAGTTATTTGGTACAAACAGAACATTCCCACAAAGTTTTAAAATCAGAAAAAAAGATACCTGGTGCCCTTGGGAAATTTGGTAAGGAAGTTTTGAGGTCAGGTGTTTTAAATGGAGAACAGCTTCCAAGGATTCGCGGGTCTCTTTCTTGCACACTTTTTTAAATCTTCATTCTTAAAACTAGAAGAAAAGCGATCTACCCAGTCTAGAGTCTCCTCAGAGATGAAGAAGGAAACATCACACAAGGTCTCCGAAGGTGGTCACCACACTGCTGATTGGCACGGAGACAGAGGACAGCGTTTAGGAAAGACTCAATGACAAGGAAGCAAGACTGGTGGTCCATGGAGGGTCTGCTCTGACTCACGGACTCGGATCTCGTGCAACCTGGAGCTGCTGCAATGTTTCTTTCAAGAGTAGCTGCTGGAGAAGAACCACGTAGCCCTCCTACAGCACAGAACACACTGGATACATGATGGAACTCTGATATTAAAGAGGAAAGGGGGGGTCTCTTTTAGGCCAACAAGACGGTGGCATGAGTAAAACTGCTGCCAAGCCCGAGAATGTGGGAGGAATCCCCAGAACCCACCGGGTAATAGAACAAACCAACTCCTGAAAGTTGTCCTAAGTCCACACGTCTCTGTCTCTCTCTCTTTCTCTCTCTCACTCGCCTTCTCTCACACACAAACACACCCATCACACATGTCACACACACACACACACACACTAAATCTAGTATTCTAACCTCACCTCTTATTTCAGAGACTTTATGATGACATGCGATATATGATTATACATCCAACAATATAGAAATGGTCAATTATGAGTAGACCTCCCTGTTACTTTTTTAATAAGACAATGATGGTAAATTATCCAAGAATAAATCTTGGTCCCAAGGCAGAATCAAAACACAATCACTGAGCCAAGTGCGGTGGTGCAACCTTGCAATTTCAGCATTTAATAGATGGAGGCGGGATCAGGAGTTCAAGGTCATCCTCTGCGATACAGTGAGTTTAAGGCCAGCCTGGGCTACACCAAATCCTGTCTCAAAAGAAATCCAAAACAAGCAAACAGAAACAACTTTGATTACTCTTCCAACACTGTATTTTTAAGGATGTACCACTTACATCTTTATTAATGGTGCCCTAGTATGCAGGAAGAAAATAAAGAATTTTTCAAAATTGTAACTATTCTCAAGAATGCAAAGGAAACATTATCACCTGATGCAGTAAACAGCACTCAACAGCTTTTTGAAGTCCAGTGTGGTGTTCTACCACCTTACCCCCACGGCCTCATAAGCCCGCAGTCCACGTCATCCAAGGTTTCTTCCAGTTACATTTACCTAGAATAATTTAGACAGGCACCAAGGTCTCTCGACTCACAACCAAGATTTGCAAAAAAATATAATAATTGTAATTTGCCTTCATATTCATCAAAAGCAAAAGCAGTCATTAAGGTTTGAACGTAACAGCCTTCCTCTGACTCTCAGAGAGTCTAGCAAAGAGGGCAGCAGAGACAAGCCAAGGTTACCGCAGCCGATTTCTAGGTTCAGGGAAGGAAGCCACATATCAGACAAACAGCTGGAGGTGTGAGGGTGGGGGGAGTTATTTTGTTTCCACCTCAAAAAAAAAATTGCAGGCAGACATGCAGCAAATCAGATCGCTGGGATACTCAATTATCTGAACACACTGATTAAGTAAATGTAATCAACCGGCTTTCACTCTCCTCCTCGCCTGGTGTGTATTTCTAGAGCACCCTTTTCTCATTCCTCATAGCGGGCAGAACATTAAACAGTCGACACGGTGCAGCAGAGGGAAACACACACAGATTCTTTTTGCTGATGGCAGGAGTTTCTTCTCACGCGCAGGGCGAAGGAAGCCACGCTATGGAAACAGCAGCTCCGGCTGGCTCTAGATTTTAATTACTCTCCACACCAATTTTGCAGCGAAGGCTTAAAGTTCAATTAGGTAATATGATGCTCGGTTAGGGTTGTTTTCATAAAACTGGGCACCGGCTTTCAAGTAGTAAATATGTAGCCGTGACAGGATTAAATATTCATGAAATCAAGAGTGACTGGAAGGCTGGGGATATCAGACTATTAAAATTCATACGGTTTTCACAATGTAAATCTTGCATCCACTTGTACGGCGCCCCGTTCTGGTCTGTTTCGGAGTGTGTTCAGATCCCAACTCCTGCACAGTTTACCACTTAAATAAAAATATTGATTTTTGTGGATCAACAACAACCCTGGTCCTTACCTCAGGTTTCAAAACGCAGAAACAGTTTTAAGCATTTGCCCATCTGAAGTTGTTAAAAATTTGTCTGCAGACAGAACAGCAGCACTCTGTGTGATCCCTAGTCACTGTGTAATCTACTGGTGTCTTAGCAAAGGTCCAAGGAAAATCAAGGTGTTCGCAAGGAGGAGCACTTGAGGAGACGTGGCTTGTTTCTGCCTAACAGAAGCGCCTATCTGCCTGGACACTTCCTTACTTGAGACAACGCGGAAATAAAGTAGATTGACTCGCCTGGGTTCCAATATTCTGATTTGCTGAACCAACTTTTCCCCAATATTAGTAGCGGCTTTCAAAATGCTTTAACAAACACACGTGCGAACTTGTTACCGATGGAACTAAACAACTAGCTGCCATCAAACTAAACTCCTAGCGTGGGAAGAGGCAGCAACTGCCCAGAGATGGCTGTAATAAGCAGGCTCTCTGAATATTACCAAGGCGTCATCTTCTGTGCCATTTCCCCTACTGTACAATTTTCTCAGCAGAGGAAAACACCAGCAGCAGAGAATGGCATCGGAGCCATCTCTTACTGGAATTCAATTACCTAAAGAACTCCACACAGTCAGGCGCAGGTCTCCCCTGGTCTACCATGACACAGCAGGGCTGCAAAGGACTTGCAGGGTTCATCTGCCGCCAGGCACTTGGGTCCCTGCCCTCCTGAAGAGGAGGATGCCCGCTGAGGAGGACCACCTCCAGCCTAGAGCTCTATGAAGCAAGGCTGTCCAATCTGAACCGAGCCAAACTTTGCTCCCATCGGTAGATGCATGCCACCTCCCCTCCACGAGTCTAGGAAGCCACTCGCCAGGTCTTCGGACACACTTCCTCTAGACCCACAGCATCTAAAGCTGAAGTCTCCCGCGGGTTCAGTCCTGCCCTCAGCCTAGCATCGCTTGTACCACGACTTTTCCCCTGCACACATCACTGAACACCGAAACCAGAGCAGACTTCTTTCTGCACACGCCTTCCAGTTGAGAAACTCACTACCGGCGTGGATTCCTCCAAATCCCACGCCTTCTCCGCTCTGCCACCCCACCCCCCATACAAACGAGGTAAGGGGGTTGGGAGTGGAGGGGTTAAAGAGACAGCCACTACTAGTGCCCCTCCATCTGGTTCAAAAGATGTCACGGCCGCCACACCGCGGACCTTACCTTGCTCTCCCCCCTCTCGCTGTTGGGTCTCGCCTCTGGATCGTCGCTGTCCTCAGCGCCCGCACTCTCGCAGGGCACTTCATCCTGAGCCAGCTGCTGCTGGGGCTGCGGCTGGGGCTGGGGCGGCTGTGGCGGCGCCTGGCAGGCTCCGCCAGCCCCCTGGGAGCGGGGGATGGGCTCCGGGCGCGGAGAAACTCCCTCCACATCCATCTCCATCTTCCCATTCACTGGAGGGCAAGACAAAAGCGGAGCGGAGACTTGGCAGCGGCGCCCGGCGGCTCCTCAGCGGCCCGTGGCACGCATGGCTCGCCGAGGAGGGGCCGCCTCGCGCGCGCCCTCCCTCCTGCCACCCTTCGCCCGCACTCCCCGCGGCTCGGCTCCGGCGCTGCTGGGCGTCTGGGCCCGGGAGCCGGCGAGGAGCGGGTGGCCGCGTGTCCTTGGAGCGCTGGCCTTCAGGCGCCCCCCGGCAGTCCCGCTACACCGAGCGCATCCTGACGGTGGCAGGGCGCCTCCCAGCCGCGCGCCCCAGCCAGCCCTGGGGACAGCCCCAGGGACTTGTTCTCCTTATCCTCGATCCGGGATCCGCGATCCTCGATCATCTGGCATCTCCCGGGGCCCCCTGGGTGTTTCACCGCCCTTCCAACCTTCTGAACAAAGTTACTGGAAGAACAAACCAGATGGGCAGGATTTGCCTGGCGACACTGGCAGGGATAGAGAATGTCAGGTGTAAGTGGGATCTTGCTCCCCCAGCCGCTGACCAGGCACCGACCCTATCTGTCGCCCCCTTTCCAGCGCAGAGGAATGGAAAAGGGAGGGTGTTCTGACCTGTGCACGAGGTTGTCAGGGAAACTATGAGAGGGGCAAGGGGATTACTCATAGCTGGAGAGACCACCCCAACCCCGGGTGACTACTCCCTCCTGACCCTGGTTCTTCCTCTTCAAGCCACCAAGAGTGTCTCGAGGACCAGTCCTTCTCTGGTTGCTTGTGTGTGGCTCCCAGAGCCCGGCAGCCAGTCTGCCCTGATACTGGTGACCCTGCACAGGAGACAGCCCACTCTAGAGAGCTGGAGCACAGAACCAACCAATATTCATTCCTAGCTGGAAAAGACTTAACCTAGTCTTGAGCATTGGTGTGTGTCGGGGCGGTTAAATCGGGAAGGGGTGGGGCTCCATGGGATGGAGAGGGTGCCTGGGTCTGGACCAGCTTCACAGTGCTGAATTTGGCACCAAGATGTGCAGCTGGGAGGGTCAATGGAGGAGGAAGGGAAGTGGGGTGTAGCTGCCAGGCTTTTACTGCAAGGAATCCTGTGGTGGGCGCCAGGTGGGCACCTGCTCTCCCAAGTGGGCAGTTCTCTCAAGCAAAATGGGCAAATTTTAGGAGGTGAGGCTAGGGGCAGGCAGTGAAGTGCTCTGTAAATACATAGTTGGCAAGGAAAGACCTGGAAAAGCTTACACTGGAACTCCTTGTCAGTCACGTTGACCAATTCTGCTCTACTCACATAGAAATCAAGAGGAGTTGCTGGGCTATTATCAGTGATTCTGAGCCCTGCAGTGCCAAACGGGCTGAGCCAAGAGATTGCCTCTATTTCCAAGTCCTAAGAAGTGGAGATGCATGCCTCAAGGCTCTCTACACCAAAGCTGCACGACTGTGTAGATGCTCACGTGGGAGGCTTATTGCTCTGGTTCTCTGTGGCCTCACCCTGGGGCAGCTCGAAACATCCTTGGTATCTGGAGCTGGAACTCACAATGGTTGGGTGTGGGGAGGGCCTGGAAGCATGTGTAGCTAGTATCACAGCTCCAGAGAGGATTTCAGACCCTTACCTTTAGGGACTGGGAGCCCTCTGGAACGCTTCCACCAAGCAGCCACATCGCTGCAGATCCGTAGATCTCGACACTTCCGCCATCCACACCCCATACTCCTTCCTGACCATCACTTTACAAACTCATCCACTGCATCTTAACTACTGAACGGCCTGCCACTTGCTCAGCTCACTCCAAGCACCATAAAGATCACAGGTGGGAACCAAAGAGCCCTTGGCAGAAACCTTTTATGGGGTCTAAAGTCGCAACTCCAGGTTGCAGCAGCAGAGGCGGCTCCAAGCTCATCCTAAAACCAGGAAGGGCATGTGGCAGGGTCTGGCATATAAATGTGCACTGTAATTTGCAAGATCCATAGGCTCCAGATCACACTAATCACAAACATTCTGTGGAGATGCCCGAGAAGTCCTCTCTCTGCTCGAGTCAAAACAGCTGCAGGTGAGCGGGGGTCATCTGGAGTTCACCTGGCTTGTCTTGAACACTGTCTTCCCTACCTACTGTACATTGTTAGGAGTGGTTTGGGCTGGAAGAAGGCCTCCTAAAGGGGCCCTGATTCTTTTGTAGTATCCATGGTTACAGTCAACACACAACCCAGCTGCTGACGTGTTCCTACCTAAATCAGACAGTATGAAAAGTAGCCAGTGAAAGCCGGGCAGTAGTGGCACACGTCTTTAATCCCAGTACTTGGGAGGCAGAGTCAGGTGAATATCTGAGTTCGAGGTCAGCCTGGTCTAACAAGAGCTAGTTCCAGTATAGGTTTCAAAGCTACAGAGAAACCCTGTCTCTAGAAACAAACTAAACAAAAAGTAGCTAGTGAGAACAGTCTGTCCAACCAGCTGCCAAACAAAGGGCCGCCAGAAGGACAGTTCGGGGCTTAAGGCCACTAGGCCTAAGGGAAGAGTCTGTCATCTGTCACCCCAGGGATCCAGTGGCCTTCTCTGGGCATAAAAGGTTGCTTACAATAATGACTTAGCAGAAGTTCAATACCGAACAAACAGTCCCAGTGGCTTTAACAGGGCACAGGGACCAAGGTCTATCTGAGCCATCTCCAGGAGAGCAAGGTGACCTCTGCAGTTTCCACTTGGTCCTGGAAGTAGCTTAGGGTGTCATGGGCATTGCAACAGTAACTTTGCACATTCAGGATGTTGGGACAGTGAGGAGGCCAGGCGAGTCATGAAGAACCTGTTTAACATTAAATAGTCATTTACTCTGGGTTTTGAGTTCTAAAATGTCCCCGAATGAATCCAGAGATAAGTGAACTGCCCATGTATTTTCTAATAGAGAGTGGCCTTTTCCTTTAACCCCAATGTGGGACACATATGTGACTGATGCAACTGGGAAGGCGCATGGCCCACTGGGCTGCTCTGCAGCGCCCACAGAGCTTTAGCACGCCAACGCACATAGTCCAAGTGGACAAAGCCACACCAGGTTCATGGGCAGAATTTATCCTTTTCTGCAACTGCTTACTCTCCGGGCTTTTGTGTGAGTATGAAAGCATTTTAAGGCTGCTTTACTCAGTATAGACAGGTCTAAGAAAGCAGAGATTTTGGATGATGGCTTACCAGGCCTCCATTGTTGGGTTTTATTTTCATTGTTTCTAAAAAGCATCGTTTCAAGTTTATTTCCTAAACTGAGAGATCCTCAAACAGCACAATAGTGAGTTTACTTGTCCTGGATAGCCTAGACTTTTCAATGACATTCTGAGCCTGAGTGTTGTAATGTATGAGCCGAGACAGTATGGCTGGGGCCTACAAAATGGCTCTGTGTGTAAAGGCTCCTGCGGCCAAGCCTGATTCCACAAATCCAGTCCAGAAAACGTGGAGAAACAGACCTCCAAAGAGTGGTTCTCTGACCTCCTAACATTTACTGTGGCATGCCTGCCCCCACTTCCAAAATATTTATTACAAAATAATAAAAACATTAAGAAAGCAAAACTATATGCCTCTGAGGACGATACTTCTCTCGACTCTCTCTCCAGCAGCCACTAATAAATCAAGAGTCCTTACAGGGTTTTTATTAAGGTAAATCAGATTATCTGTGTAATGTGCTTAGAAAATCACGCAGCATACCGCATTGTCTGTTAGGCCTGGGCAGAATGATTGTAGAAATTGACCTTGAATGTGTATCTGAAGTCTTTGGTTCAGGAGCCAGTAAACAGGAGTTACTTGATTTTTCTGGAAGATGGTTGGCATCTTTGGAGAAGAGGGAGGGACTCGCCAGTGTTGTGCGCAAGGATCTTCGGAATCTGACAGATTTTTCTTCTGTAGTGCAGAAATAAAATTCACATGTCAATTCAGACAGGAGCTGGGAGAGCTGTTGAGTTAATATTCTTCCACGCTTGTTACTTCCAAAATGTGTTTGTGAACTTTTTTCAAAGCTCAGATGAAGATTAAATAAAAAAAAGAAAGAAAGATAAAATACTGTAACTGAATTTATTCTAAATTTAGACATGTACTTTTAAAGGTTCCTATTGTTCAATGCAAATACTATTTTCTTCTGCCCCAGTAATTACTTGGGGGACATGAAATTTTTTAGCATCTGTCATAAGTAAATATGGACTCAGAAAATATATTGCATTTCAGAACTGTTGATTGCACCTAATTACGCATGTAAATTGCTACCTCAAGCCTGCAAACGGCTTACAACATTTGAAATTTTTGCCCTCCAAGTAGTCTGAGGTGTTTGCGTCGTGTTCCGTGGCTTCCTGAGATGACACTTCACATCCTCATTAGCCATCCATTAGTGAGGAGTCTGCGAGGGCTGTGACCTTTAGCTGTCTCAGGAAGGTTCAGGGTGAGCAGACCGCCACTTTGAACAAAATTCACCCTCTTCCTATTTACACCTGAACACGCAATGTTGTTTAGAGTCACCGTGGCTACATAGTGTCCTTGGAGCACAGCTGGTTTAGTGAACCTGGAGCCTTCCAAGCATCCAGGAGTGTAGAAGACACACAGTCCTTGGCCTGCCAGAGATCGGTCACTCAGAATTGGAATCTGAGACCTCCAAGTGATTCCACTGAGTATGGGTTTAAGGAGGGCTGTCTAACCCATGTGTCCTGTTGCTCTTCCTCCAAGACTACCCAGAAAACGCTTTCATAGAAAACACAGCAAGGGCTATGAGGTGGCTCTCTCTGTAAAAGCACTTGCTGTAAAAGCAGGCTGACCTGAGTTGACCCCAGGAACCCAGCCTAGGAAGTGTGACAATGGCCAGAAGTTGTCTTCTGACACCTTTAGGTATACTGTTGTACACAGGCACCTGTACACACATGCATGCAGGTGAACACATGCGAATGCACACACATAATAAATCATGACACTTTATGCATACTATTGGCACAGGTACCTGTACACACATGTGCATGCATGTGAGCACACGCATGTGTGCACACACATACACACACTAACATGATAAATTAACAACAAGCCATTCTACAGCTCACACTCTCTATTCCTCCATGGGCCTTCGTTGCACACTGAAAAGCTTCATGAATTAATAGGAGCATAAGTGTTATGTTCCATCACCCTGGTGGCTGAATACGAAATGTGAGTTCTCCTAAAGTCCAAAGACATTAAGCACTTTGTCTTGACTAGTGAAAGCTTTGTGGAGATGTGAGAAGTCTGGTCATCTTTGTCTTTCTCCTTGAGATTGGCAACTCCAGTGTCTCCCTGCTGGGACTGCCAGTGTCTTGAGACATGCAACAAACAAGGACAAGTTTGTGTCTGTGCAAGGAAGCATCTAGTAAAACCTCAACAATTGAAATAAGTTTGCACTAAAATTACATACCCCAGTATTTTTAGGAAGTTCAGAGATCCCTAATGAACTTCTTTAAGCAATGTGTACATGATTCAACAAACTGATCTCTTCGGCTTAAGAAAGTCTCTCTATGGCTCATCTGAACTTTGCTATGTAGGTTTGTTGACTTCAAGACTGCACTCCTCCTACCTCCGCCTTCTAAGTGCTAAGATTACAGGCGTCAACAGGCCAGCTTAAAATGAACTGATTTTTTAAAGTATTTCTCCTTGTGTGCTGTATGTGTTATGTGTGTGCAGGTGCACACTCCTATGCGTGTGTTTAGGTGAGAAGTTAATGAAGGTGTCTTCCTCTATAACTATGTTTTTTAAAGCATCTGTTGGTGAACTTGGACCTTGTCATCTTGGCCACACTGGTCAGCAAGTCCCCATGTTGACCTGTCTGTCTTCCAAAGCACCCCTCACTGGAATTCACCTGGTCTCGTGTGGGTTCTGAGGGCCCAGACTTGGGTTCTCATGCTTGGGTCGCAAGCACTTTCTCCAGTCTTGGAATTGTTGTTGGACGGACTTTCTGGTGCAGAAAGCCTCATCTCTAATGTATACAAAAGTTGCCTGGAGGATGTGACAGTTCTCCAGGGCTGGGGCTGAGCCAGCACCTCCAGGCCATTTGACATCCACTGGTCCCTATGCCTGTCGTCTTCCTACCTTAATGCCTGGCGCCTGGCAGTAGCTTCCAAACCTATATCACACGGGCAACTTTTATAAGTCTCAGTTCCTAACGACTGAACGCCCCCCAAAATCAGGATGTCTGGAGGTGGGGTGGAAGCAATGATAGGTTAGGGGTACACTTGTTTTGTTTTCAAACAACCTGTTTTCTGTTACTCAGGCTAGCCTCAAACTCCCAAGTGCCTGGATTATAGGTACGCAATGCCACACAGGGCACATGGGGGTTCTTAAGCCTTACACCTGTGTGGTGACAATTGAGAATTGTGCCTTCAGGGAGTCTCCACTGTGGGCAGCAGTAGCAGCTGGGACCCACTAAGCAATGCTAAGCGCCCCATCTGGCCAGAAACTCAAGGGGATGGAGTCCTGCAATCTACCTTGTCATGGGGCATGATTGTGATGCCCCTTCAAATTTCAGGGCCATTACTGTGATCCCAGGTTCTCTATGGCTGCATCTTAGAGTCATTGGGAAGGTGTCAAGAAACACCAATCCTCCCCACCCCCATCAATTTGTGAAATAAAAATCTGAGGGCAAAACGGAAGCTGGTGATGTTAAAGTTCCCCCAGCTGATTCCAGCTGTGCAGACAGGGCTGAGCAACATTTCTATAGACTGAATTTTTATGTATGCAAATTGTGTTTCCATGGAGCGGCCGTTTCTTCTGAGTTTTTTTTCCCTTTTTTCTTTCCTTTTTTTTAAAATCCTTCCTTAATCTTCAGGAATGGAATGCCTGGAAAGGTAAGAGAGCACCAGCCCAATTAACACAGGTGCAAATTAGCCTGCTTGCAATATTTTCTGACAAACCATTCCCCTTTTCCCACCCACTTCCCCTCCTTGGTGACATGACAGCAGCTTCTCCTTGACACAATAAGGCGTTGATGTGACAGGACCCCATCGAGGTGGCACCGGCCTGTGGGGACTCAGGATTCTTCCCCTGTGTTTCTCAGCCACCACAGGAGACGGCCCCTGTGAACACAATTTGTTTGAAGAGCACCTTGCTGTCCAGACTGTGGTTCACAGATCAGCAGTGTCAACATCACCAAGGAATCAGTTCTGAGTGCTGATTTCTGGGCCCCAGCCCAGTCCTTTGTAATCAGCACCTGCGCGTTAAGGATCCCTGGTTGCCAGGAGGAACACTCGATCCTCCAGACGCTGGCTACAGTGGGCACCTGTGAGACACAGGGTAACTTTATGCAAAAACCTGACCCTACCTCCTCTGCCACCCTATTCTCCACTGACCCACCCGTCCTCAGCACTCTGCAAACCCCCCATCCTTAGTTTCTGACAGACATTTATTAGACACTGAGCATGTGACCTTGTCCCATGGTTCCTTTTCTCACCCCTCCTCCCATGGATCCTGTTTGTTCCCTGAGTCAAGTTTGTTGTGCTATTTAATCATGATTATGTATGACTGTATGCAACCCAGGAACCAGAAATGATGGAAACCATTCAAAATCTGTCTTTCTGAGGCTGGTTTAATTCATTTAATCTGATTGTCTCGGCTCCATTCATTTCCACAAAGAATATCACTCTGAGCTTGTTTACGGCTGGAAACTTCCACTACGTATACACACATTTCCCTATGCATGCGTGATGCATAGGCCACGAGGTCCCTTCCATAACTCAGCTACAGTGAACGGTGCCGCTGTGAACCCTGGTGTCCAGGGGGCTCTGGAATGTAACGACCTGGGGTCCTTCAGAACCGTCTTCAGAACTCTTAGAGACACCTCTCCAGTTGACGAGAAGAACAGATTGGCACTGCTTGTTCTAGGTGAGGTTAGCATCACCATCCGGGGAGCTTTCCTTGACAATACAAGTGCTTGCTCTCTGTGTGTTTCAGTAGGAGCCTCCCTCCCATATATGGCTGTGAGCACATGAATAGTGGCTAGTGTGGCTGAGAAACTGAATTTTAATTTTATTTCTTTCTAATTGATTTAAATTTAAATAGCTTCATATAGTTAGTGGCTCCAGCGTGTTGGACAACACAATTCTAAAGTAATCATCCTTCCTCTTGCTGACTCTTATTCAAGTTCCCAGGTTGAACACTTGCCCATCCTACTCCGCTTTTGTGTGTATTAATCCCTACTGAATTCACCAAGATGAAAAACATCTGCCTGGGCACCTCATTTGCATAATAAGTAACATTATGCTTATTATTTTGAATGAGAAGAGTTTAACTTGAATTAAATGCCACCAAAAAGTTGTCAAAACCTCTTTCATAGCATTCACAATCACGTAGCTTTAATTTTGCAGCCTTTTCAGATGCCAGCAGACACGGGGCACATCAATGGCTGTAAGGACAAGAGAATGCAGATGGAGTCAGGGTAGAAGAGACACAAAGACGTCCCCAGCTGCAGTGTCTTGGTGCACAACAGAAGAGCTGTGTGTGTTGACTCCAGGGTGTGAGCATCAGTCTTAACGTGGAAGAAGAATCACAAAGCAAAGGGGAGGTCATCAAGCCAGAAAGCACAACTAAAGCTCAAGCAGAGATGCACTCGACAACAAGCCCGGCCATAAGCACCTGACCTGCGGAACTGACGGAATGGGTCACCCTAAGATGGGACGAGAGGGAACGGAAGGTGGGAAAGGAAGCACAAACAATTTCCAGACAGACATCAGTCCCTTCCAGGCTTCTGCAGGGTGAGAGCAGCCCTGGGAACACTGTGTCCCATGATAAGCCCGGGAAGATGCTGGTGCCACCGATATACCTTTAACTGATACACCTCAGACAAGCAGAAGAACAAGAATATCCCAGGTGGGGGCAGCTCAGTGGGTAAAGTAGTTTTTACACAAATAAGAATCCCTGAGTTCAGATATCCAGTACCCACTCCAAACAAAGGCAGGCACAGGGCACCCACATCAGTACCCCCAGGACTACAGAAGGAATAGAGACTAGCAACTCCCTGGGAGCTCATTGGCCAGCCCGTCTAGACAGCCAGTGAGCTCCAGATTCAGTGAGTGGCCCTGTCTCAAAACATGTCAGGCAGTGATGGAGGAAGACATGCAATATCAACCTACAGCTTCCACATGCACATTGCTGTACACATGAACATGCGCGCGCGCACACACACACACACACACACACGCACACACACACACATCAAAAAGGCTAATCCGACCTCTATTTAAGAAATGAGAAGCATGTTAAAGTCACCTCAACCACCACACACACCCTTGATAGAACACACACCGCTTGTGAGCTGGAGTGGTCACACCCGCCTTGTGAAAGGAAGATGTCTCACTCTGGCCTGTGCATCCCCAGCGGAGATTTGGTGCTGTGAAATTCACAGTGATTCCCACAAAGAAACGTGTAGCTAAGGGCAACAGCCTCACTTCTGCAGGATGGTCACTTCATAGCAACAGAGCCCAATAAATAGGCCACGGCTGTCGTCCTCAGGGAAGAAAATTCCAGGGACTCCAGACAGCGTGACCTCAGGACAGGCTGGAAAGCATCATGACTTGCATGCAGGCATCTTCAGATCTACCCACCTCTCTATTCTCCGACACTGTAGGTTTCTTCGCAGTCACCATCGATCCACCTTTTAAAAAAAAGAGTCAAAGTGAACAGAGTGAAGATAAAAGAAGACATGAAGGCCCTCAAGGTGGCTCAGAAGGCAACGGCAGCTGCCACCAAACCTGACAAACTGAATTCTATCTTTGGGTTCTACCTGATGAAAGAGGAGAACACACTCCCGCAGCTGTCCCCAGATCTCCACAGATGTACCCACAGAAATCGCTAATAGGCAGGGAAAGAACTCGCTAATGGGGAGGTGGCTTGACTGCAAACATGAGCACACTGTGTCACACTATGTGAGGACCAGATCCACACGGTTCTCCCCTGGCCTCCACAGGCATACTGTGCCTTGTGTGTCCTTCAATCCATGTTACAAATGCACACACATGATAAACAATTTTTAAAATGAGACTCCCCACCCCTGCCCCAACTCCAAGGACTCCACACTTTCTCTAGGCCCCTATCCCATTTTCCAGGACATTTCCATCTGAAGAGCAGAGAACAGTTAGTCTTCCCAGGCAGCAATGGAGCAAGGCTGTCTCAGTGGGACCCCTTTGACTTCCTGAACCTTCCACAGGACATAGGTCTGCAGAGCTGCATCTGGATGTGGTAGAGCTTCATGACACTGACAAGGAGGAGCATCCCCTGTACTCTCTTCTGGTTGTGGCTACTCCCAGAGCTCTGGTGTGGGCCTTCCACCTTCCTCTCTCTATGTTTGTTTTATTTTTTAGATTCTTTACTGCACACCAGAGACACGGGAATGAAGCAGGCGGGGGAATTCCATTGAAAACAAGAGCGGTGGGGCTGGGAGAGCTCCAGCTGGGTCTATGAAGCATGCGGCTGATGACTAGAAAGACCCTGGTGTGGTGGCATCTATGCTCATAATTCCAGTGCTGGAGAAACAGAGACTGGGGGATCCCTGGGACTTATTGCCCGACAGCTTCGCCTCTTTCGAAAGTTACAAGATAGTGGGAAAGACCTTGTCTTAGGGCTCTACTGCTGTGATAAAACACCATGACGAAAAACAACTTGGGGAGGAAAAGGGTTTATTTTATCTTACAATTCTGAGGTCACAGTCCATTGCTGACAGAAGTCAGGGCAGGAACTCAAGCAAAGAAGGACCTAATGTAGAAGCCATGGAGGATGCTGCTGACTTGCTTACTCCTCATGGCTTGCTTAGCCTACTTTCTTACAGATTCCAGAACCACCAGCCCCTGGGGGGGCACCACCCAGAGTGCACTGGGCCCTCCCACATCCATCATCAATCAAGAAAATGTAACACAGGCTTCCCTGTGGGCAATCTGGTGGAGACATTTCCTCAACTGAAGTTCCCTCTTCCTAAATGACTCTGGCTTGTAAAACTAGCCAGCACAGCCCCTGTCTCTGCAGGAAGAAGCAATACTGATGAAGTACGGCTGGAGGGATGCGAGCAGGCTTCCTGACACGGCTGCTTCTTCTTCCCAGCATACACTGCAAGGAGAACTGATGGGATGACATGGTGGCAGGTGTCTAGACAGGACCAGCAGGGGAAGGGGAGGATCCAGGACACTAGAAATACCAGAATCCTGCATCTTTTTAAGGGTTTCTGGAGTTTGGTTTCTCCCAGCCCGATTTGCAAAGCTGTTTTGTTCCCTTTCCCTGCAGGTTGGTCCAATTCTTTGTATCTTGGGACAAATTCAGGAATTCCCTGGCCAATCACCAACAACCCTGCTCCCCCACTGCCCTTTTATATCTGAGGTTGTCCTGAGACTTTCACATGCACAAGCACACATATGCATATGCACTTGCATACACAGATGCACCACCTGCTCATATGCCCCCTCACCAACCACAGAGACATGGGGTGTACCATAATGACTAGAGAATCAGGAAAGCAAAGGCCTTATAATGAATGTACTTGAATGTCTCAGCAACCAGAGTGCTTCCCCATGAGCCTATCTATAGACAGTTCCCATAAAGCACCTGGCACACAGTTATTTTCTGTAGGCATGGCAGGACCACACTGGTCTCGAACTGATGACAGTCACTTCTTCTGCCTCTCCTAAGTGCTGGTGTAACGGCATAAATGAATGCAGACAGATTGTAAAAAAATATATACAGCTTTAATGGGGAAATAGACTTACAGTACCACGGTTCCCGCAGAGAACAGGAAGCAGAAGGGACGGCTGGGCACATGCCCGGCAGATTTATATGTAAACATTAGCCCGAGGTGAACACGCCCCCAATGGGCTGGGCTGAACTTGGACTTATCCCTACATGCTGGGGTCACAGGTGTGCCCCACCACACCTGTCCCTTCTTAAACTGTGCGACAGAGCCAGAGAAGGTGCAGGACTGAAATAGCCCTTCTATTGCTCATAAGGTCTGGGTTAGAGGACACTGTGTGTAGGCAAACAGTCTTCCTATTTCTGACTAGTCTAGGGCCAAGCAGACTAGTCTACCTGGTCACAGCAGTGAGGGCATATGCCCCGAAGGCAGCTGACTCCTAAGGCAAGAGAAACGGCTGGCAAACAACGCGTGTTTGTTCCAAGTTCACTAAGCAGGTGAGCCAAGTCTCCTGCAGCAGAGGGAGTGGAAAGCTGAGTGCTAAACTTTCTATACCTATAAACAAACGAAACCCCCAAAACAAAAACATCAGAACTAAGAAGGCCTACTTCCCCCAAGAGAATCCTACATCAATTTTAGCCCTATATCGTATATCCCAGATCCCAGTTTCTTGTCTACCTGGTGAGTCCTGTGGCAGAGAATTCTGGGAGGCTGTCTTAGTCAGGGTTTCTAAGGCTGCCAGAGAACACAGTGACCAAAAGCAGCTTGGGGAGGATGAGGGTGATTTTACCTCACAACTTTTAGGTCACAGTCATCGCTGAGAGACTCAGGGCAGGACACAGAAGCCAGAGGAACATGGCTCACTTATACACCCCAGGTCCACCTGTCCAGGGGTGGTACCACCCACAGTAGGCTGGGCCTTCTACACCCATCATCAATCAAGGCTTGCCTACAGAGAATCCAAGAGGAGATGCGTTCTCAGTTGAGGTTCCCTCCTGACAGGTGACTCCAGCTGTGGCGGGTTGACATGGAAGCCAACAACACAGACGATGACAAGAATTGCTTCTTCCCCTGCCTCTTTCTCGCTCATTGGTGCTGCCTGGCTGCTATTCCACCAGCAGCATCTCCAGTACACGCTGCTCAATCACAGAACTAATTCCTGGGTCTTCCATCCCTATACAAAATGGGGAAGAGCCAGAGCCCC
Source organism: Microtus pennsylvanicus (assembly GCF_037038515.1). NCBI lineage: Eukaryota > Metazoa > Chordata > Mammalia > Rodentia > Cricetidae > Microtus > Microtus pennsylvanicus. Next base: position 6,578,308 of record NC_134581.1, on the reverse strand, counting down.
CAGCCCAGCTCTAGCTCTCATTAGTACCAGACTCCACTCTGCTAAGCTGAGCCTGCAGTGGAGGGAGGTGCTTTGGTGGGTACCTTTCATATTACAAGTACCGAATAAACATACATTTTCATAATATGGCCTTTTAAACCAGAAATTATCTTTTACCTGCTCATATAAGCATATTTTAGAAGACCGACCTAATGCAGTATCTTGTGCATTGTGGGAACTAAATAAATGTTTGAGAATGAATATTAAAAACCTTTTATGTGAAGGCAGAAAAATGACTTTGCATCTCATATTGGAAAATTTTATCTTTGGAGAAAGTAAAACAAGGATAGGCTGCTTTGGGGACTGGTGAGATGATTCAGTGGTTAAAGACGCTTTCTACCAAGCCTGACAACCTGAACCCCATCCCAGGAACCTACAGGGTGGGAAAAAAAGCTCCCACAAATTCTCCTCTGCCTGCCACATGGATGCTATGGTTCCAGAACATATAGGCTCCATACACAATAAGGGAGAGGGGAGGGAGGGAGGGAGGGAGGGAGGAAAGGAGGAGAGGGAGGAAAGGAGGAGAGGGAGGAGAAAGGGCTATTTAGAAACCAGGCAGGCACTGACACTTGGTAATCATGGGCTCACATATAGCTGCCAGCTTCACATAGTTATTAGTAACCTTTCACAATTACATTTCCTAAGTCCCCAGTCCCTTGTTTATTAAATGAGGAGCTTCTAATTCCTCCCAGCTCAAAATGTCTCAGAGAACAACCACACAGGCTTTCCAACCAGCTAAGCGCACTCCAAAAATATCAAACTATCAAACAGGAATGAGAAAACCTTTGTCAGTTTTAGAAACGCCTTCATTAAAATCATTCATTACATTTATTTATTTTATGTGTGTTCCTGTATGTGGTAGGTGCCCACATACCACTGCGCACGCATAGAGGACAGGGGAAAACTTGTGGGAGTGGGTTCTCTCCTTCCATCATGTGGGCTGCAGGGACCCAAACTCACACTAGGAAACAAGCGCCATTACCCACTGAGCCCTCTCAGGGGCCTGGCCACCTACTGCCTGGTGACAGCTCCATCTTGCTGTGACTGTTTGCTTCTGAGGGAGCTCTTTCTCTGTGTGCTTTGCTGTCCAGTTTGGAACCAGAGTATAATAAAATTGAACCAAAGCAAATAACTTGGTGAGAAGTTTTGGAAAGTTGGGGTTGTGAATATGGAATATAAGTAAAATATCCACAGAGGCAGCAATGACTGTGAGACATGAGCACACGTGAGAAACGGGAAGGGGGCGGTGATGAGTCACGAGGCCTGCCTGCCTCTGTCCTAGAGACAGGAGAATGGCCTCTGGGCGGGAAACTGAATTCCAGTGAGTAGCAGCATACCTTTTTATGACCGGAGTGTGCTCGGGCTCCTCAAGGGTCTTGTACATGCTTAGGTATTATAGTCTGAGGAAATACCAGCCATCTGATGCTTCTTACCGCCCAGCCTGTCTTTCTCCCCACCGCATGCTGGCTTCCCGCTCTCTGCTTGGTTTCTTGTGTACTGCGCTCTCGCCAGTGCCCAGTCCTTGGTCTTCACCGTCCTTCGTCCCTTGTTTCACTCTGTTTCAGGAGGCTGCTCATTCCCTCCACTTTTCCTCTGCTGTTCCCCTCCCTGACTCTTCTAAAACCTTTAAGTGAGTAGGTCTCCTTACAGATTCTTCCTCTCGACAGCTCACAAAAGCACAGTTGCTGCATCTTTAGAAGTCATTTTCTCTATCCATCACCAGAAAGATCGAGGACAGCATTAAGTATATTACGGGCATCTCTTGTTGTACCAACAGCACTCCGCAGTGAACCTCAATACCACAATGGGCACAGTCCTGATAGGAGCAGGGCCAAGGACTTGAGGGGCCTCTCATGCTCTTCTCATCTACCTATTTGTAGACCAGTGATTGTGGGACATGCAACCTCACTCCAGAACACAGTACCCTCCAACAGTCGGGCCATGTAACCAATCGCCCCAGAACACAGTACCCTCCAACAGTCGGGCCATGTAACCAATCGCCCCAGAACACAGTACCCTCCAACAGTCGGGCCATGTAACCAACGGCCCAGAACACAGTACCCTCCAACAGTCAGGCCATGTAATCAATCACCCCAGAACACAATACCCTCCAACAATCGGGCCATGTAACCAATCACCCCAGAACACAATACCCTCCTACAGTAGGTCCATGTAACCTCACCCCAGAGCACAATACCCTCCTACAGTCAGGCCATATAACCAATCACCCCAGACAATGGTACCATAAACAGTCACATTGCCTACTCATCTGCAATCAGCCAGGGTCTGATGAAGATGACACACCTCCACTCCATGTAGCAACAGCTGAAGCAATGATAGTGGACTCTCGAGGCTCCATGGTGAAGAAGACTATATCATTTGGTGGACAAATTTGCACAGGCTGTTGGCTGGGAGCTAAGAAGCCAGTTCATTTCCATGTGAGTTCACTAAAGCCATTTGAGTTTCCTTGGAGCATGGTGGCTGGCTTCCAAGAAATTACTAGAGCAACACAGAAGCACAAGATAGTTGTATAACTGAGTCACAAGATACCATCTCTGTTGTATGGAGGCCACCCGGCTAGCTTAGACCCCAAACAATCGCACAGAAACTGTATTAATTAAATCCCTGTTTGGCCCATTAGCTCTAACTTCTTATTGGCTAACTCATACATATTAATTTAGCCCATCTCCATTAATCTGTGTATCACCACATGGCAGTGGCTTACCAGCAAAGTTTTGGCATGTCTGAGTCTGGCTGTGGCTCCACGCCCTCTCTCTCTGCCTTCCTTCTCCCCTAGTATTCAGTTCAGTTTTTCCCACCTACCTAAGTTCTGCCCTATCAACAGGCCAAGGCAGTTTCTTTATTCATTAACCAATAAAAGCAACACATAGACAGAAGGACTTCGCACACCATTTCCCCTTTTCTGTTTGAATAAAAAGGGAAGGTTTTAACTTTGACATAGTAAAATTAAATATAACAAAAAAGGTATCAAAGAAGAATTAGTTATAATATTTATATCTATTTTTTATCATAACTAAGGAAAACTATAACTATAAATTCTTCTACTCCATCAGACTCCAGGAGGATATAATATTACCTAAGTAAACAGGAAGTACATTGTAAGCAACTTGCAAAACTCTAGAATTGACAGAGACATCCCATTGCCTGGACAGTGACCCAAAGTTTTTCTGTAACGTTGGGGCATCCATCTTCAGCCTACAGGCCCATAGTATTAAGCAAACTTTTCCATGAAGCAGGAAATTTCAAAGACAGGTCTGCCTATATTGGCAGGTTGTCAGTCACTTTCTTCTGTGTTCTGCAGAATGTATCGCAGACTCATGAAGTAGGAACCCCAAAGGCCCTTTCTCACCTTTAGAAAAGTTCAGCAATCATTTCTTTGTAGATCCTGCATGTCCAGTTCACCTAACAAACTCCATAAGGAGCCTCTTCAATGCCCATCTTTCTCTTAAAGTAGACTGGTGCTCATGTCATGAAAAGTCCTAAGTTATTAAAACGTTTTAAATGAAATATATCTTTATACATCTAGAAAATCTAACTAACATGACTATAAGCTTGAGTCTTATAGATGACTATCTATTAACTTATATTTCTTAATTATACATTACATTTTTAAATGAGCTGCACAAACACAATATCTTAAGAGCAGAAATAACAAATAACAAAATTGTCCTTAAGTTTGTGTCAATAAACCAAGATCCATACTAATGCAAATATTTATAGCATATTTCCCTTTGTAAAAAAACATTTATAGACAATATTTGGGAATATGGGCATAGTTTTGTCCATACTGCTTCCTGCTGTTTGAGAACACTGTTAATAAGGTCTTTCATGGTATATACTATGTGCTAGCTTCATCTCAGTCAGCACTTGGGCAAAGTAATTTTTTGAGGGTGTTCACAGTGACCTTTTAGGAGGCCTTGTTCCATCAAACCACACCAGTCTGGAGGCAATCCACAGGTTCTCATCCTATGTGGAAACAAGAGACTAACCTCTTTTCCAAAGCAATATATCCTTAGACCCAAATTTGGAAGCCATGATACCTTTATAATATACATGCTGGTTTAGCTTAGGAGCCCATACAATGAAATGTCTCTTTGTACTTAGCTCCTTCACAGTCAAAAATTACAAAGAAAACACAATAATATATATAATCCAGACTTACTGTGAATTTTCCATCTTTACATGGCTTATTCTTTGTTTACCCTTTTTAATCCACTCTTTTTCTTTCCTCTTCTAAGCCTACATTTATTCAACACTTTGACTCATCTGGATTTGTCTTTATTGCCTATCTGTAATTCTTTACTGTCCAGTAGCACTTTTTAAAATGCTAAGTTCGTCTTAAAGATTAAGCTGCTGTGGCATTACTAGGTCAGATATGGTACTGTATGCTTGCCCTGCCCAGTCTAGCATGAAGGAGCCACTTGCGCCTCTGAGCCATGCACACTGCCCCACTTCAAGGCACACAGGCAGTCCAAGTTGCCATCAAGCAAGCTGCAGCAGTCTGCTCACAAACCCCATCCAAACATTCCATCTCCCAAAAGAACCAGAGTTTGTGCTGGCAGTGTGGCCCACCCAGAAAGCCTGCATTTCAAACTGCACGGCTTTTCTGTTGTTGCTGAGTCAGAAAAACCTCTCTTAAAGGAGCTGTGGCATGCTGCCAGCAAGCAGCAAGAAGCCGTGTTAAACTCTGTACTTTTGTGTCTAGAATTAAGCTCTCTCAAATTTTTAAGTGGATTTTAGTTCACCACATAGGGGCCAATTTGTTGTACAGAAGCCACCTATCTAGCTTAGACCCAAAATAATCACACAGAAACTATATTAATTAAATCACTGCTTGGCCCATTAGCTCTAACTTCTTGTTGGCTAACTCTTACATATTAATTCAACCCATTTTCATTACTCTGTGTATCGCCATGTGGCAGTGGCTTACTGGCAAAGTTTTGGCATGTCTGACTCTGGCTGCAGCTCTATGGCCTCTCTCTACACCTTCCTTCTCCCAGAATTCAGTCCAGTTTTCCCTGCCTACCTAAGTTCTGCCCTATCAACAGGCCAATAAAAGTAACACATAGACACATAGGCAGAAAGACCTCTCATACCACATCTCTGCTACACTTTGTGAGTCTAGGTAAGTGCAGGGACCCACCCAGGTTCCAGGGCAGGGGACATAGATGCCACCATATGAGAGAGAACTGGAAGCAAAGCAGAAGACCATGCCATGCAGGAAGAAACACTAGCAGCAAGCTGCAGTGTCATAATTCCCCAGTAAATCACAGCTACAATGGTGACTTTCAAATCTTGTGTGTGTGCTTGTGCTATGCACATGTATATAAGGTGTGCATTCCTGTGTGTGTATGTCCAGGCCTATAGTTGGTTTGCTTTTTACTTGTTACTCTTTACTCTTTGGGTGACACACCATCCGACTACCAAAAAATCACACAGGGACAACTTATTATTTCTTATGAATGCCTGGCCTTAGCCTGGTTTATTCCTAGACAGCTTTTCTTAAATTATCCTGTCTACCTTCGCCTCTGGGCTTCTACCTTTCTCTATTTCTGTATATCTTTTCTTTCCTTCTTATTCCATATTTGCCTGTGTGGCAAAGTGGCCCCCCAGAATCCTCCTCTCCTTCTCCTTTCCTAGCTCCTCCCTTCTCTCCTCTTTTCCTCCTTCTATCTATTCCTACTAGCTGGCAGCACCACCTATCCCTCTCTTGCCTAGTTATTTGCCATTCAGCTCTTTATCAGACCAATCAGGTGTTTTAGGCAGGCAAAGTAGCAAAGTTTCACAGAATTAAACAAATGGCACATAAAAGAATGCAACACATCTTTGCAACGTTAAACAAATATTCCACAGCATAAGCAAATATAACACATCTTCAAATAATATTCCACAACACATACCTGTGTGTTCAGATTGCATATCTGTGTGTACAGCTGTGTATATTGGTGTGTGTGGGTGTGTATACCAGTGTGTGTATGCCTATGTGCATACCGGTATATACAGGTTACATGCCTATATGTGTAGGTGTGCATACCTATGTGTGTATGCCTATGTGCATACCGGTATATACAGGTTACATGCCTATATGTGTAGGTGTGCACACCTGTGTGTGTGCTTATGTGTACATGCTTGTGTGTGCAGGTGCTTATCCTGTTGTATCCAGGTGGTCATACCCACCATGTAGGTGTGATTCTTGTGTGTTATCTGTGTGTACAGATGCACATACTGGTGAATGTATGTATGTATACCTGTTTGTGCTTGCCTGTATGTGCAGGCCTGTGTGCATGTGTGGAGGACAGAAGCTGATGATCGGATGTCTCTCCCTGAACCTGGAGCTTGTGAGTTTGGCTTCCAATGGATGACTGGTGGTCCCTGGGATCCACTGCACGCCAGCACAGGAGCTACAGATTTCTTTAATAACAGCCAGCTTTTATGGAGCTGCTGGGAAGCCAAACTCCTATCTTCACGTTGTGCAACAAACACTTGACTCACTGAGCTATCCATTTTTCTGTCTGTCTGTCTGTCTACCTCCACACCTTGACTTGCGAATCTTTATAATCTTTGAATCTTTTCTGAGGCAATTTCCACACTTCTAATTATCCGTTTAAATTTTTGAAATAAATGAAAGGTTTGGAAAGCTTTTTATAAAACCAAGCTTCTCCCTGCTCTGTGGTGTTTGTGCTATGAGCGTTCTCTCCAGTCTCCGAAGCTGAACAGCTCATGTGCAGTGCCAATTCTTCTCACCTTTGTCTCCTTGTTTGCAAACAAATGCTGAGACCCACTAACTCAGTTTCATTAAATAACGTACTTGTCTATTTGCCCATTACTTTAGTAATGGAGAAACAACTGTACATACAACTGTCCCTGCATTCATCCCCCAGAACCCATATAAAAAGGGCAGGCCCAATGGCTCATGCCTGTGACCCCAGCACTGGGGAAGTGGAGACAGGAAAGGCTCACTGATCAACTAACTTGAATCAGTGTGGCCAGGTCAGAGACACCTTGACTCAATCATTGCATGGTGGAGAAACTGAGGCAGGTTCTCATCAACACGTGTGTGCAAACATGAACGCACACATTACTATAAAAATATTGCAAATACAGTAAGGGCACAAAGGTGGCAGAAGAAGGGATGTGCCACCAGATCTGGAACAAGTGCGGGGAGAACGGCCCACAGAACAAAGCGAATCCTGGCCTACACCAAAGGACTAGCAGGGGCTGTTCCGTCTGAGCTACTCTTTACAAAGCAGAAGCCAAATGAAAGTAAACGCTGTGCCATTCTTTTCAGATGACCATCAGCTGGCCTACCAAGAGGCATTTTCTAAGCGTTGACAGATACCCCAAGCTAAATCTCTATTTGAGTGTTTTTCTCTGTATGTTCTTGTTGGCTCAGCCAACAGAAGTAAATTAAATTGATAGCAATCAGTATTGCTGAGCATTCTCGTGACTGAGGGGCAGTGGAGAGGCTGTATAAATTCTCTTTTCTGAGTACATGGTATGTGTATGGATACAGTGCATGGCACGGTGTTGAGAGATTTGAGGAAGCCTTGGAAACACAGGGGAAAGCAATTGCTCACAGCCTGCTGTGCAGGTGTGTCGCCAGCTTGGTCTCGGATGCACGTCCTGCTGTTAGCTGGGCTTCAGCCTCTGCCCTCTGTCACAGGAAACGACAATTTTGGGCACTCTTGCTAACTCCCCTGTAGTGACTTTGGTCCATGGGAGGCAGTAGCACGTGACCACAGGGCAATCTCCCAATGGCTGTCTTCCTGTGCCTGCCCTGGCTCATAGCTCCCATGGCTATCTTCTCCAGTCAAATAGGCTACGGGTATCACAGGACAGCAATCCTCCTGCACTGTGCGTCTAGATTCTGGAACTTCCTGTCTGTGAACTTCAGGCTGGGAGGTCTCTCCATCCTGGTGGTCCTCTCCTTTGTGATCAGGACATGTCACAGTCTCTTCCATTTGAAGGGAAGGAGTGCTGTGTGATTCCCTGACTGGGATTTGACTAATAGACACCTAATGTTTTAAAGCATGCTAAAATTGACAGAAAACAAGAGGTATCATTTTCATCCTTTTAGGTGGACAGATCAGCAGCACTAAGTGAATTCACGGTGTCATTACCACTATCCATCCCTAAAACTCTCCTGCAAAAGCAACCTCTGGACCCATTAGCAGCTCCCTAGTGCCCGTGTCTCAGTCCAGTAAGGGCCACTCGGCTTGTTTCTCAACGACTTTGTCTTCTTTCGAAATTGTGTTTAAGTGGGATCGCACGGTTCTTACCCTTTCAAAGCTGGCTTCATTTAACATAGTGTTCCCAGGGTTCCTCTATATACACATACTAAAACTTGGTTATAGTATGGATGAGAATTTTATAATATATGCTATTTGTATAGATATGTTTAGATATGATACACATACTTACACACCACAAGCTTTTAATGTAATAGCCACATACATTTCACTCTATAACTGGTCTTTCAAAGAACACCAGGGTTCCTCCCACATCTGAGTTATAGCACTAACGCTGCTATACATGTTGGTGGACAAATGTCTTTTTGAGTTCCTGCTTGAAGTTCTTTTCTGTGAAGAACCTGGAGTGAGAATCCTGGATGACATGAAGACCCGACATCCCATTTTCCAAGTGGCCACACTATTTTACATTCCCAACAAGCGTATGAAAGAGCTCCAACCTCTCCACGTTTCGGCCAACACTTCTTTCCTGTGGTTTGCTGCTTGGCATCCCAATGAGGACTGCAGGGTGCTTCTGCATCTGAGATCTCCACTTATTTATGCTAGGAGGATGGTCATTGATGACAAAAATTGTTCACTCAGCCATGCCTCCTAGACGCAAGGTGAGCAGTAAGTGTGATGCCTGGCCATGCTGTATTATTAGCTATTTCCATGACAAATGTCCAGCAAATTCTGATTGTCAGCTGCAGTCTAGAATCATCAGAGAGGCAAGTCTCCATTGAGGGATTGCCAGAGCAGACTGGCCTGTGGGCGTGTCTACAGGAAGCCATCTTGCTTGTCAGTTTCTGTGGGAGGGCACAGCCCACTGTGGGCAGTACTACCATAGGGTCCTGTGCTGTCTAAGAAAACTGGTTAGGAAGGAGGGAATAAAGGAGTCAGTCAGCATGGTTGCTATGGTTTCCACCCTGGCTCCACTTTCCTCCCTTGAATTTGTGACCTCCCTTCCTTCCTCTCTGTCTTAGTCAGGGTTTCTATTGCTGTGCCAAAACACTGTGACCAAAAAGCGAGTTGAGGAGGAAAGGGTTGGTTAGCTTCCATTTCCATACTGCTGCTCAAAGGAAGTCAGGGCAGAAACTCAAACAGGGCAGGAGCCTGGAGGCAGTTGCTGATGCAGAGGTCATGGAGGCGGGATGTTTATCCCCATGGATTGCACAGTCTGCTCTCTTACAGAACCCAGGACCACCAGCCACAAGGTGGGGCTGGAGCCTCCCATCAATGCCTCACAGCTGGATCTATGGAGTCATTCTTCTCAACTGAAGTTCCGTCCTTTCAGATGACTATCTTGTGTCAAGTTGACATGAAATTAGCCAGCACACCTTCCCTCATCAATGACTGTGGTCTGGAAGTGTAAACCAAATAAACCATCTCCTTCCCAGGATGCTTTGGTCAGAGCATTTTGTCACAGCAATGGAAAGGAAAGCAGAGCAACAGGTGTCAATAGGGACCTCACAGGCACCCAACAACTGACCCCAGAAAAGATATCGGAGAAGATGACCGAGTCCACCCCAGCCATTCATGTCGTGCCTCCAGGGCTTTTTTCTCCTGCTCTGCCCTCCCCTCTCAGTCTGGTCATCAAACACCCTCTGAGAAATAACCTCTGCGTGGAGCAGCTAGGAGAATAATGCCTCTCCCATGTGTTTACTTACAGTTCCGATTCTTCCTTTTAAATATTTGATGCTTCACATCTTGCTAGCATGTTTGTAGAGTTAAAACTTCATATGCTTTTGTTGACACAGTATCAGGAAAGAGATGAGCATGTACATGTGTTGCTGTCCCTGGTGGCTAAACTCCAGGGGTGGTTAATTAGGAAGGCAAGTCCCGGAAGTCCGCTACAGAATGTGAAAATCTTCACTCCACGACCAGGAGACCTGAGACTTTGTGAAGTTCCTCGCATGATGTAACTCCTACGGTCCCTGATGTCACTGTCACTGAAATGGAATGGAAGTATCTGACAGCTTTGGTGTGCTGGGAGATCGCATGGCAGAGCTATGTGGAGTCTGTAATGTTCCTAGTCACATCTGTAAGTATCCTTCAGGAGAGGAGAGGATGCATTTACAGTTCTAAATCCCAAATTTAACACATGAGCGGATCCCCTGGAAAGGTCTGAGGCCTGCTCATGCCACAGAGGGCGAGATTCCATTTCAGGTTGAGACCGAACTATCAGCACAGAGATGGCAGTCTGGAGGTGTGAATCTGCAATCTCAGCTACTCAGGAAGCAGAGGCAGGAGGATTGCCAAGTTCAAAGCTTGCTTGAGCTGCTGAGTGAGTTCAAGGCCAGCCTGGGTGATTAAGGTGAGCCTTGTCTTGAAATAAAAATGACTGGGGGTATAGACTACTGGTAAGTCAGGTCTCCCTTGTCCTTCAGCAAACTTTCAGCTCCACCTTGTCCAACTAATAAGAATTCAATTGTTCTTAAGGGCCTCCCAGTTTAAATAAGTTTCCCTGAGTTAGCCCTTCCTCTGGTTCCCCAAACCCACTGCATTAGGAAACCCCTCTTGCTCTACTTCAGCTCTCCCATTTGGTGTAGGAAGGTCCCTCCCTCCTGTGCTGTTCGGAAGATGATGGGGACTTACTAGGGCATACTGGGCACACACAGTTGCATTAGACTGGTGCTTGTGAATGCCAATGGGCTCTCTTTGACAGCAGAGTAAGGGGTGACACTGATGTAACCTACTGCAAGTCACACTGTCCAGGTCCCACGACTGTCGCAGCTTGGATGTGGAATGCCCCCGCAGGTTCTAGTATTTGAACATCTGGTCCTCAGCTGGTGGCAGTGTTTAGAGGTCACAGAACCAGCTGGTGGAGCAGATCATTAGGGACTGGCTTTAAGGCTGTAGCTCAGTTTGCTTCCATCCAGGCTCCATATGCTGAGTGGAAGGCCCAAAGCTGCTTCCTGCTCCTCCTCCAGGGCTGCCTCAGCTGCCATGATACATCATGTCCCCCAACAGATTTCTTCCTCAACACATCTCACCTCCATCACGTTGCTTCTGTTAGGTATTTGGTTACAGTCACAACACGATCACTCAACATATGTAGATAAAAGAGTCTCGAGTATCTGTGGCAGTGGTTCTCAACCTTCTAATGCTGTGACCCTTGATACAGTTCCTCATGCTGTAGTAGCTCCAAACAAAATAATTTTAATGCTATTTCATAACCGTAATTTTGCTACTGCTATAAATTGTAATGTAAATATCTGGTATTCAGGATATCTTATATGTGACCTCTGTGAAAGGGTCATTCCAAGCTGTAAAGGCGTGACGACCCACAGGTTGAAGACTTTGCACCCTGAATGCCAGTTCTAAACTTTGCCCACTCTGAAACACTTCCACGTATCTTCCTTGACATTTTTTTGTAGAATTACAAGCAAACAAACATCCACTTGAGATAGCAATCAAAAGATACTGTTTTGGTATTAATCTATTTTTCTTGTAACGATTTCCATGACTGTGGAGGTGTTAGTAAGCTGGGCAATTAGATCTTTCCATGTTCAAGAATTAACCACATTACTGGGAGATGCTGAGCCACGGTACAAGGTGGCAGAACCCAGAGAAACAAAAGGAGAATCCAGAATGAAATGTAAGGTCAAGTCAAAGCTGGAGGAAGGAAAGAGGGCAAGCTACTTTTCTCCAGTAAAGATATTTTAGGTTGTAAGTGATGAAACTAACTTAAACTGTTTCAACAACAAAGAAAATGTATAAATGTATTGATCTGTGCAGCGGAGATCTGCAGAGGTAATCCAATTTCTGCAGCAGTGTGCAGTGGGCTCTGACTATCTCACTTCTATTCTCTTGGACTTTTCAGTCATTCTTTACTGTGTGATCTTTGTGGCAGGCTGGTCTCGCCCTCAATGAACTAAATTAGTCACCCACACTCTTGTGAACTGAACACCGTGGCTGGGGGTTGCTACAGTCTGATTGACACAAACTAATCATGTCCTGCCCCTGGGTACGGTGGAGTGGTCAGTGCCAGCAGAGAGAGGGCCTCACAGGAGGGGAGCTTGCCTTAGCTAGTGATTCTCTCCTTCCTATGTTTCAGGTGCCTAAGAACAGCTCCTTAGAAGCCTCTGAGAAGTCACTTCCGGGTTTTAATTACTAAGACAAGGTCAGGGACGGGTATCACATGTGACAGCTTATGCCAGCAGATCACCGCTCTGTGATAAGAAAGAGGCAGCCAGGGTTGTTGGGTTTGGTTTTTGATTTTTTTTCCCTTCAAGCAACAAATGGACTATTTAGTACATGTCTGCTCTAAAGACCAAACAGAACACCAAACACTTCATTAAATAAAACAGCTCATTTCCTAAGGACCGCACGGTGAACACGGACAAGATGTTCCCGTACTGACTGATTCCTTTGATAAGAACAAGAAGTTACATGGTGATGTTGAATAGGGAGGGAGATGAGGGTCATGGCCCTCGGGAAAATGCATTATATAACTTATCAAGACCACAGTGCAAATGCCATGTGTTTTGTTGTGGTTTGTATCAAGAAATTCTCTCTGGAGAGGTCATTTAGTCCATACAGTACTGTAAGCAGGTCTTCACTAGATTCAAGCATTTACAGAACAACTAACTGGCAAATAGTGTGGCAAGCAGGGATGCAAATTTAGCAGACACGGTACTGGTTCCTCAGCATTCTCCATGCCCAAGAATCCAGGTGACACCCAAGACCGTGAGAGGGGAGGTCAGTCCACAACTGGGATGCTATGAAACAGGGTCTTTAATGTCCCCAGGAACACCTCCTAATCAATGACTGATTAAGTAGTCAGCGAGGTCTAATCATGTCTCGGGGTGTCTCACAGAGGTGCTGAGCAGGACTCTGCTGTTTCTCATAGCACTGACTTGTGCGAGCCTCACCTTCCTTCTCTCCTTCCCACTGTTTCAGCAGTGGTTCTTGGGGTTCTCTCCTGATCACCCTCCCTCAGCTTGGATGGTTGCCTTATGACCCCTTGAGCAGCCTCTGGAGAGCAGCACCCTTCCTGCCTGCCTGCCTGAGAGCCTGTGAATACATTCTAGAGAGGCAGGCCCTGTGTTAAACAACACTGACAAAAGTAAACGAGAGAGCGAAACTGTTTATTTCAGCTCACAGTGCAAGGTCACAGGTCCATCATGGCAGGGGCGTCAAGTCAAGGCAGCAGGAGCCTAAGTCAGTGGGCACATCACACGCACAGGCAGGGCTCAGAGCAAAGGATGCTTGTGCTCACTGTGCTCAGCTGGCTCCCCCTTTCTACACAGTCTAGGTCCGCAGCCCAGGAAACGGTGCTGCCATTTTTCATGCCAATCTTCCCATCTCAATTAACCTATCAATACAGCCCCTCACAGCCCAGAGGACGGCTGGGGTGAACCCAGGACCTGTCAAGATGGCAGTAACACTAACCCTCCCACGTGGTAACCAGAGTCCCTGGGTCTGAAGGACTCCTGGGAGAAGTCAAACATGGCAGTCTTGTTGTCAGCTTTTCCTGTCACGCTGTCAGCTATGCGGAAGTGATATGGTCGTCATCAACAGTTTAATATAAATGGAAAGCTGAGGAAAAAGCTGGTTTTATACTCATAAAAATATAGACGCCAGCGTTCTTTCATTGAATATAGCCATGGTGTCTGGAACATCAGCAAGGATAGCCCCAGCAAAGGCTGCTGGTGCCAACACTGCTGACCCATGGAGCCAACAAGAACAGTGACCCGCCTCTGATACTGCTTCTTAGGGGAGATTTTCTCTATCAACCCCCCCCCCTTTTTCACATTTTTTATTGATTCTTTGGGAATTTCACATCATGCACCTCAACCCCACTCATTTCCTAGCCCTTCCATATCTGCTCTCTACCCTTGTAACCTTTTGTTTTCACATAAGAAAATAAAAAATCGAAATTAGCAATAAATCTTGCTATGGAAGCTGCAGTAATCATTAGGTGCGGCACATGGTATATCCTTTTGTCCAAATGGCTTTATTTGCAAATGTTCATGCAGTGGGTCATTGGTCTGGTTCGAGGCCTCTGGCGTCTGCTACACCATCAGTGCTGGACCCTCACTGAGACTCCTCTCTGGCATCTCGTTATTGCTGTGTCCTTCACGAGCTCCAGCAGCTCAGAGGTGGAGTAAGTGCTGGGTGTGGCCGATTCAAAGCCCTAGATCTGGGCCTGGGTGATACCTGAAGTGATCAACCCGTCAGCCCTCCCACATCCAAACCACCAGTGTCAGCTTTTCCTGGCTGCCCAGGCAAGGGGAAGGGGCGGGGTCAGCTCAGCATGGCATTCAGTCATCATCATGTCCTCAGACAACAGCGTAGACCCAGGACATCCACATACCACTGTGTGGTAATAACACCGTGTAAACGGAGGCTGCTCATTTGTTTCCCAGCCACCCAGACCCAAATAATCACACAGAAACTGTATTCATTACAACACTGTTTGGTTAATGACTCAAGTGTATTTCTAGCTAGCTCATATATCTTAAATTAACCCATTTCTATTATTTTTCACTTTATCACAAGGCTCGTGGTTTGTTAACTCTTGCTTCTTGGGCATCTACATGGCATCTGCCTCCTTCAGCAGCTAAATGGCTCTGCCTACCCTCTCTATATATCTCTTCTAGCCTGGCTATATTCTGCCCTGCCATAGGCCAAAGGAGCTTTATTCATTAACCAATAAAAGCAACACATATACAGAAGGACCTCCCACATCAACACAGGCCATGGACAGGCCTGCTGTGGCAGGGTCAATGACCCAGACACGGCCCTCAGCTGCAGCACAGGTCCGGACACCACCATGGGCTCAGGTGCATCACAGGCCTCTCAGCATCTCCAGATCTGCCTCTCTTCACAGTGCAAATGGCCCAACTTCTCCTCTTCCATCTCCACATCATGTATTTGTTCATTACAGTGGTACCCGTGGCCATGGGCCGAACCCCTGTGCTCTCTCTGGATGCCCTTTGCCCCAGCCCGTGCCAGCATGGCAGTGGGTCAGGCCTGTCCTCTTTTTATTTTATTCAGACTTCTGTTGCATTCTTCTAGCACTATGTGAGGTTTGAAAGAGATTGTTTTTAAAAGGAGCAACCCAGGACTGCTACACTAGGGAGTGAAAACTCATTTATAAGATAATTGGAACCATTTTTATTAACTCTAAGTTAATGGATATTATATATTCAAGCATAGGTTGAATAATGAGTGCAAGATTACTATGGCTTTAGTGTGAAATGTCCCATGTAGGCTCATGCATTTGTACAGTTGGTCCCCAACTGACGGTACTATTTGGGCAGGTTCTAGAACCCTTGGGAGGAGGTTCTACCAGTAAGAAGTGGGTTTCTGGAGGGTGGAAGTTAAGTGTTCTGACCCAGCCCTGCATTCTGCCCAAGCTCCCCTGGTTCCTCGTTGGCACCATGTAACAAGCCACATCACAAGCTCTTGGCACTGAGGATCAAGCCAGTGTGAGCATCACGCCTTTCCTATCACAGTAGCCTGTATCCCCATAACCACCAGGCCAAACAAGTTCTTGTTCCCTGAAGTTGTTTCTGTCAGATATCTGATCCGCATGGCAAGCCAAGTGACAAATACAGAAAATAGGTGCCCAGAAGTGGAGTCACCGTGGTGATAAAGGTGACGTGTGACTCATAGCCTTTGGAGCCGGTAGAGAAATGTGGAGCAGTTTGGATCTTCAGGCTAGTGAGGCCCAGGAATGCTGGAAGTAGAGCTTACTGGGTCATGAAGAGAGCTTGGAAGGTTGGGAGGCAATGGAAAGGCAGACAGTGAAAGCCTGGCTCATGAAGCTGCAGAAAGGAACGAGGACAACACTGAGGCCTGGACTGAAGGCCACATGTGTCACAGTTCAGCCGAGAATCTAGCTATATGCTTGCTGTCCATGTCCTAGAAGTATGGAGGCTGAATTCAAAACTAATAAACTAATTTATTTGGCAGGGGAAATTTAAATACAGCACAGCACCCAGCCTGTGGCATGCTTACAACTCAAGAGATTTTACACAGATATTTCTAATCAAAAAGTGGACACAAAGGTGTGAAAATGTGTGATTTTGCTAGAACATGGGAGTGAGCACACTTAAACTCAGAGTGGCTGCAGACAGAGAAGGCAGTGGAAAAGCACCTGGAACTGGAAGTTTGCTGTGTGTACTGGGGTAACAGGAACCCTGACTTGAGGGCAAGACCCCACCAATCAAAGGCTCTGAGTCCATCTGATCCAACAGCACTGGGGTGAAGGGCTGGGAGGGGTCCCCAAGGCCAGGTTCAGCAACACAGGCACTTACGGGCTGCTGCCTCTGTGGAGAAGCAAAAGATGGTGGTGGGAGGGAATAGGTTACACCTCACACTGACAGCATCGTGCACATTGTGCTGGTTTAACAGACACGTAGAACATAAGAGGTACCGACTTACACCGAGGTTCTAGACAGGCACTGAAGCCAGGCCATGAACAGCAGGCAAAGAGCTGCAGAGAGGCCCCAAGAAGCCAATGGGTGAAGGTCTGAAGGTGAATCCAAAGTTGCAATGGGGACTACAAAACTGAAGCAGCAGAGAACATGGAATAGCAACCAGGCATGGAGGAAAACTAGTCCGAGAGAGAAGCAACAGGGCAGGGCAGGGCAGCTCATGACCACTGTAGCTTAGACAGTACAATCAGGAGCCCTCAGTGCTGGACATGGGGCAACAGTTTAGCATTTTCTCTGTTGGATTTTGATCTTGCTTTAGACATGTTATTTTCTGCTGTTCTGTTTCCCCCTTTGGAATAGGAATGTTTACTATGTGTCATTGCATATTGAAGGCATGTTCTCCTTCCCATATTTGATAGGAGGTCATAGTTAGGAGACTGCCTTGAGTCTCAGATAAGTTTTAGAATTTGATCTTTGGCCTTTCAAATTATGCTGAGATTGTTAAGACTACAGAGATTTCTGAAGTTTTGAAATGAATGCATTTTGCATTATGAGATGGCCAAGTACGTAGAGGGCCCAGGGGTGGAACTGTGTAGTCTGAGTCATAAATGGCCATCATAGGTTCATATATTTGAGCACTGCTTTAGGAGGTTGTGGAGCCTCTGGGAGGTGGACTCTAAGTAGAGGGAGTGACCCTCTGGCCACCTTCACATGACGAGTCTTACAACAAGCCAATCCCAGGTGATGTGCCTTCCCTGCCATTGGGACCGTATCCCCTTAATCCACAAGCCAAGGAAAAATCCTTCATTCTTTAAGTTGCTTTTGCCACAGCAATGAAAAAATGTAGTTTTTCATTTCTACATATTCAAGTACTGTGAGGTGTTTGAAAGACAGGGGCTTGCCTGGTCTCCCTCAACCTTAACTTTCTGACATTTTTTTTCCTACAGAGGAGTGAAAACCTCAGGATAGCATGCAGCTGCTGTTCCAGCAGTGATGTCAGCAAGATTCACAGACAATAAGACAGAAATGGGCTTTAGGCAGACTGAGCACCTGTGTATAGAGTGGGACCCTGTGATGCAGAAAGACAACACGTATGTTGTCCTCTCTGCATGCGTATGGCCTTGTGGCCCCAATGAAGGGTGGTGCAGCTGCAGACTGTGGGTTTGATTTAGGATGAACATACACACACATGTGTTCTAGAAGAACACCTAGAGCTGCAGACTGTGGGTTTGATTTAGGGTGAACATACACACACACACGTGTTCTAGAACACCTAGAGCTGCAGACTGTGGGTTTGATTTAGAGTAAACATAGACACACACATGTTCTGGAAGAACACCTAGAGTAACTGCTGTGGCCGAATGCCGCTGGTCCTGCTTTGAAACCCTTTGAGAGTTTCAAAATCAGCTCAATGGATAATGACAAAGTGCTAACTTTGGTGACACCACTCGCTGAGGATGAGACCGGGATGTTGTCAGGTGTGGTGTCAAATGACACACTGGGAAGAAAAGTGGAAGGGGCTGATGTGGCAGACTCTAGGCCCTGAGAGCAGCCTGTTGTTGTAATTGGCATTCACCACACCTAATCCATTAGCTATTCCTGCACAAAGCGCAGGGAACCTTATTCATGTCTTTTTAATGAAGGAACCAAAAGAGGATCAAGGGATGAGCTAAAGGAAGCAAGAAATCTTTTTAGCTGAGAGATAAACCAATTTTATCAACAGTCAGATTGATATTGTTCTACAGCATGGAAAGCTATATAGATATAGGTCCTGCTGCCTCTAGTCAGGACCACCTACTATGCTGATCACTGTTAACAAGAGAGCAGAAAAATGACATCTATATTTGCAAAGGGGTGTGTCCTGTTACCCCACTGAAGCCTCACAAAAACCTCAGTAGTTGGGAGATCCCCCCAAAAAAGCCTCATTCTTTCACAAACTAAGAGCTTGGGAACCACCCAAATCAAAGGACTGACCAAAGGCCACTTGGCTGATAAGGGACAGGAATGGAAGGCACGCTCTCACTCGCCAGTATCCCACCTTCCCATGTAGACTTGAGGCACAAGAAATAAGTCTAGTGACCAACTCCGGCCAGCATTCACTTACGCATTGACCAGTTCCTTATGCAGGGATGACCACACGCTAGGCTCTGGCCTATATGCTGCGATCCTTAGAAAAGGAAAGACTCCTATCTCAAGGGGCTTTTGGTGACTAAGGGACAGTCTGACCTGGCCCTCGCTTACTTCACTCCTGTCCTCTTTGGACCTGTCTCTCTCTTTAGTGGGATTGTTTTCTTTTCATCAAACTGGCTCCACATCACTTAACTAAATCAGCTATGCAGCCCATTGTGAATGGAGCATCACTGCTCAAAGTACCCCAATGTTATTGATGGGAGTCAATCATGGGATAATGGGGGCTGGTTTGTCCTGCTGAGCTGGGGATTTAATTTCACTTTTTAAGTTTACTACCGTCACTTCCAGGCAAAGCACATTTTGTCTGTTATAGTTTTGTTTAAAAAGGAGTAAGGTGAGTCAAAGAAATGAATAAAAAAAAGTTAGTGAGAGGCCTAGGAACCACCCAGAAGCTCGGCAAAAGTTCTGCCCAATAGAACTTTCAAGTACAGTAGAAATGTAACTGTGCTGTCTCATTTGGTACCTGTATATTTGTTGTTTGAAACGTGGCTAGTGTGCCTGGAGAACAAAATTTCACATTTTGTTCTATCTTAGTGACTTAACAGCCACAGGGACCTGGTGGCTCTCACACCGAGCACAACGGTTCCCTGAGGTAATTGGACAAGGAAGCAATTGGCACACACTCTGAGTGGAAGGTCAGGGTGAGCCATTTGTGCAGAGGAACAATCCCATCTTCTAAGCAGCCAGCACTTGAGTTCCTTCTGAGAAGAGAGTTTCCTTCCTGGAAGACCCCCATGGTGAGCTGGTGAAGCCAAGAGGAGGCTTCTGAGAACAGGTTTCATGCTGCCACTGCAGGGCCCCGAATCCAGGCACCAGTGACGTCATTCTGATGATAAAATTCCCCGCTCACTGTGGCATGCTTAGCACCATCTTGGACCATTAAAAAAGACTTGTGTGACCACCTGCAATCCCAGCACTCTCATCAGATAGAGGGAGGAAGACCAGGAATTTTAAGGCCATCTCCAGCTACCTGTCAAGTTTGAAGCCTGTGTGAGCCACTCAAGACCCTGTCTCAAATGAAACAATGAAAAGCAAAACAAACAAACAAAACCCCACCCCAAACAGAAGCAAAACAGGAAGAGACTTGCGGGGATGTAGAAAGCAGAGAAAGACTTGCAGGGATGTAGAAAGCAGAGAAAGACTTGCGGGGATGTAGAAAGCAGAGAAAGGCAGTAGACCCCGAGGTAGGCTCTGTGTGTGTTCTGGGTAAATAACAAGTGCTAAGGCCAGGGTGTGCAGCACAGGAGAGGTCAGAGCCCCGAGAGCTGGCCCTTCCTTCCGCTCAGAGTTATTGTCAGTTCATGACATAAAAATCCCCTCCTTTGGTTCACCTTCTTACTTAGCTTCTTTAGAATCACCAATTGTAGGCTCCGTGTCCCTTATTTATGGCTAGAAACCAATTATGAGTGAGTACATCCCATATTCATCTTTTTGGGTCTGGGTTACCTCACTCAGGATAGTATTTTCTATTTCCATCCATTTGCATGCAAAATTCGAGAAGTCATTGTTTTTTACCACAGTGTAGTACTCTAATGTGTATATATTCCACACTTTCTTCATCCATTCTTCCATTGAAGGGCATCTAGGTTGTTTCCAGGTTCTGGCTATTACAAATAATACTGCTATGAACATAGTTGAACAAATGCTCTGGTCATATGATAGGGCATCTCTTGGGTATATTCCCAGGAGTGGCATTGCTGGGTCCAGGGGTAGGTTGATCCCGAATTTCCTGAGAAACCGAAACACTGACTTCCACAGTGGTTGCACAAGATTGCATTCCCACCAGCAATGGATGAGGGTACCCCGTCCTCCACAGCCTCTCCAGCAAAGGCTATCATTGGAGTTTTTTATTTTAGCCATTCTGACAGGTGTAAGATGATATCTCAAAGTTGTTTTGATTTGCATTTCCCTGATCGCTAAGGAGGTTGAACATGACCTTAAGTGTCTTTTGGCCATTTGAACTTCCTCTGCTGAGAATTCTCTGTTCAGTTCAGCGCCCCATTTTTTAACTGGGTTAATTAGCATTTTAAAGTCTAGTTTCCTGAGTTCTCTATATATTTTGGAGATCAGACCTTTGTCTGTTGTGGGGTTGGTGAAGATCTTCTCCCAGTCAGTAGGTTGCCTTTTTGTCTTGGTGACAGTGTCCTTTGCTTTACAGAAGCTTCTCAGTTTTAGTAGGTCCCATTTATTCAATGTTGCCCTTAATGTCTGAGCTGTTGGGGTTACACATAGGAAGCGTTCTCCTGTGCCCATCTGATGTAGAGTACTTCCCACTTTCTCTTCTATCAGGTTCAATGTGTTCTGACTGATAGTGAGGTCTTTAATCCATTTGGACTTGAGTTTTGTGCATGGTGATAGATATGGGTCTATTTTCATTCTTCTACAGGTTGACATCCAGTTATGCCAGCACCATTTGTTGAAGATGCTTTCTTTCTTCCATTGTATACTTTTGGCTCCTTTACCAAAAATGAGGTGTTCATAGGTTTGTGGGTTAAAATTCGCGTCTTCTATACAATTCCATTGGTCGACTTCTCTGTTTTTATGCCAGTACCACACTGTTTTCATCACTGTAGCTCTGTAATAGAGTTTGAAGTCTGGGATGGTAATACCTCCAGACAATCCTTTATTGTATAGGATTGTTTTGGCTATCCTGGGTTTTTTGTTTTTCCATATAAAGTTGATTATTGTCCTCTCAAGATCTGTGAAGAATTTTGATGGGACCTTGATGGGGATTGCATTGAATCTATAAATTGCCTTTGGTAGAATTGCCATTTTTACTATGTTGATCCTCCCAATCCAAGAGCAAGGGAGGTCCTTCCATTTTCTGGTATACTCCTCATTTTCTTTCTTCAATGCCTTAAAGTTCTTGTCAAATAGATCTTTCACTTCCTTGGTTAGAGTTACCCCAAGATATTTTATGCTGTTTGTGGCTATCGTGAAAGGTGAAGCTTCTCTGATTTCCCTCTCTGCTTCCATATCCTTTGTGTATAAGAGGGCGACTGATTTTTTGGAGTTGATCTTGTATCCTGCCACATTACTAAAGGTGTTTATCAGCTGTAAAAGTTGAAAAACATATAGTTATCCTCTTGGCTATGGGAAGTAGACAAAGTTGCCGGGGAGAAAATTGAGATCTTGGGGGTGGGGTGGGATGGGGGTAAGGGGAGATGGGGAGAGAAAAGGGAGAAGGGGAGGAAGGGGGGAACTTGGGGGAAAAGGAGGATTGGGATAAAGGAAGGTTGGATAGGGGAGCACGGAAACACAATTCTTAGTTAAGGGAGCCACCTTAGGGGTGGCAAGAGACTTGAACCTAGAGTGGTTCCCAGGTGCCCAAGCCGAGGTCCCCAGTTAATTCCTTGGGCAGCTGGGGATAGGGAACCTGAAATGACCCTATCCTATAGCAATACTGACGAGTATCTTGCATATCATCATAGAACCTTCATCTGGTGATGGATGGAGATAGAGACAGAGACCCACACTGGAGCACTGGACTGAGCTCCCAAGGTCCCAATGAGGAGCAGAAGGAGGGAGAACATGAGCAAAGAAGTCGGGACCTCGAGGGGTGCACCCACCCACTGAGACAGTGGAGCTGATCTATTGGGAGCTCACCAAGGCCAGCTGGACTGTGACTGAAAAAGCATGGGATAAAACTGGACTCTCGGAACATGGCGAACAATGAGAGCTGATGAGACGCCAAGGACAATGGCAAGGGGTTTTGATCCTACGTAATGTGCTGGCTTTGTGGGAGCCTAGCCAGTTTGGATGTTCATCTTCCTAGATATGGACGGAGAGGGGAGGACCTAGGACTTACCACAGGGCAGGGAACCCTGACTGCTCTTTGGACTGGAGAGGGAGGGGGAAAGGAGTGGGGGGAGGGGGAGAAGGGTGGGAGGAGGGAGAGAAGGGGGGAGGAGGGGGAGGGAAATGGGAGGCTGGGAGGAGGTGGAAACTTGTTTTTTTTTCTCATTTTCTCAATAAAAAAAGATTTAAAATAAAAAAACCAAATATCCACAGATACAAAAAAAATCCCCTCCTTTACCCACGTAGTAAAATAACCCTGCTACACAAATGTTTCTGTGAACAAATTCTACTTGAAATAAAAAGAGACGAAGACTGAAGGCTTCCAGAGTAAAATGGTGTGATGAGACAATTCAGGACCACGCAGAAGAGACTCCATTCTTGGGGTGGGGGCTGCGGAGAGATTAGAAGGGTCTCGGAAAACACAGCGCTGGAGGTAGGCCAGATGAAAATCTGGAAGAGCAGAAAGCCAACACAGCGAAAAGGTGTGAGTTGTACCGAATTCCAGTTCCAACTGGAGGGAGGGGAATCAGAAGCCACATCCCAAGGTAAGGCAGAGGCCCCATTGAAGAGATACAGACAGCCCAACCTACAGGACAAGCCCACGGTTCTCTCTAGCAGTGAATCCACTTGCTGATTTTGAAAAGACAATGGCTTCACCAGTGGAATGGGTCAGCAGTAGGGAAGAGGTTCATTTCATCACTCTCAATGGTACCACCATGAGAGAGAACCTACTGTTTAAGACAGAGCTACCCTGTGGGCTCACAGTTGAAGAGCCTGGGGGTAAGCCAGCCTGGGAGACAGCCACAGGACAGTGGTCAACAGCAAGGGAGCCCTAAATCAACACACTGAAAAGTTCAGGTGGCAGGGTGCTCAGCTCAGGCAACAAAGGTATCCTGCACCTAGCTCCAGCCTTGGTGTCAGGAAGTTCATTACTCAAGCCTGATATGAGTGGGTGGCACAATCTGCACAGCCATCTCTGATGAAAGGTTCTCTGCTGGTTGCACTGGGAACTCTGAAGCATCCACAGGATACTGGATTTCCATGGTCTCCTCCCTCGAGCAGGGTGTTAAGTGTTTAGTGGGCTTTGCAAACAGCGTGACCGTTAGCCCCTCTGTATAGCTCTCAGCACTAGATCTGCTCCTCTCCTCCACTCCAGACAGGTTCAGTATGACCCCTGTCTATGAAATTAATCACTTCATAAGGTATGAATTTTGGAGTCGTGGGAGTATGGGCAAACTTGCGCTGCCTCATAGACTGCAAAGCTATCTGTGGCCAGTAGAGGCTCCTTGTACACAAAGACAGCTCTGCGGAACGTCTGGCACTTGTCCAGTCAAGACTCAGCAAGAGCCTAAATGACAGAAGAGTCCTCCAGCTCAGCTGCCGCCAGCCCTGCCTCTGCCTGGCAGACTCCATTTTAGAGGTAGAGGCTGCGTGCACTTCTTCACAGAGTCTGCACTTCCCAACTTCACTTTCTTCTTTTACTAAAAGTTAGCAGGACTCCCACTCTATCTTCCAGCTTAAAAGCTTTTGTTTTTATTCCTCTCCCAACATTTATTTTATGCATTTTTCTTTATTGGACAGTCAGATGTCTTTCAATACCAGGCTCTGCTCCTCCCCGTCTGCCTCCTTTCTGAACTTCGCTAATTCCATTCACTCCTTCGTTTATTCGTTTCATTTATTCTCTTTTCCTTTCATTTCCTCCTCTCCCTATTCTTTACTTTATTTCACCTACACGGTACTTGTACACGTAGCCCAGGGTTTGAGTGTTCACATGTTAGAAGCTTTACTCTTCGTTTGGGAGGTGAGGCCCAGTGGAGAAGATAAGGTCATGGTGTGATCATGAGAAACTTAATGCCTGTATCATTAGGAACAAGCTCATTCTCGTGGGAGTTTGGCTCTGTGCTGGCGAGGTTTATGTCAACTTGACACAAGCTAAAGTCAGATGAGGGGAGGGAGCCTCAATTAAGAAGATGCCTCCATACTACTGTCTTAACTGTGGATGGTGACATCCCTGGGCTGGTGGTTCTGGATTCTATAAGAAAGGGGGATAAACAAGCCATGGGGAGCAAGCCAGTAAGCAAAACCCCTCCATTGCGTCAGCATCAGCCTCTGTATACAGCTCCTGCCCTGTTTGAATCCCTGTCCTGACTTCCTTCAGTGATGAACAGCAGTTTGGAAATAAATCCTTTCCTCCTCAACATGCTTTTCTGGTCACGGTGTTTCATTGCAGTGATAGATTTCCTAACTAAAGAGACTCTAGCTGACCTGGGCATGGCAAACATGGTTGTGGCAGACCTTGCCCTTCCCTCATTTTCTCTTCCTTGCTAAAAACCATAAGATTCCTAAAGCTAGCCACCAAGGTCTTTTACCTTATTTGGCCACTTCCTCCTCCTGAGGCTGACTGCCAAGGTCCAGCTATCAAAGTACTGAAGTTCAGCAATCAAAAGAGCCCCCTTTCGGTTGTCCTAATTAATCTGTCCAATTAAAATTAAACACATCATTCTAATACAGGCTTCCCCCTTTTATCT
The DNA here is from genome assembly GCF_037038515.1 of Microtus pennsylvanicus. Lineage (NCBI taxonomy): Eukaryota > Metazoa > Chordata > Mammalia > Rodentia > Cricetidae > Microtus > Microtus pennsylvanicus. The sequence goes on along the minus strand of NC_134581.1, from coordinate 6,553,117 downwards.
TTTTAAACTGCCATTTATGTATGGGCCATGTTCGTCTCCTGTCAAAGCAGAGGCAATCATTCGTTCTGCCTCTGGGATAAATACCTCAGTCCCTTTTCCCTTGTTCCCTTCCCCTATGCCCTGACTTTGTCTCTTATTTCATGACCTCTGTCCCTCTGGGGGAAATAAATCTCCTTTGTGCTGGGAACTTGGTCTTGGGGGTCCTGAGCAGATACCATTCCCTTCACTAACTAAGACAAGCTCCTTGCTTACATCTCTGTTTTGTGTGCCCACTTGCTTGTCTGCTTTCAGGTACAGTTGAAGCAACATGAGGTCCTTCGTCCTTCACAGAGGTCAAGAAAATACCAGTGTTGGCATCTTGGACTTCCTAGCCTTGGGAACCATAAGCCACAACAGACATCTTTCTTTGTAAACTATCTCACCTAAGGTATTCTGTTATAGTAACATAGAACAAGCTAAGAGAGACCGTATATACCTGTGAGAGGCTACGGATTCACAGGAAGGGTGTTGGAAGGCCCAAGACAGTTACAGGCCTGATAACAATTAGGAATAGCCAGCTGGATGGTCAGGATCCACACATTTGTTGGTGCTCTGAGAACTACTGCTGACTGGTAATCAGAATTTGAAGTCCCAGGGCTCCTAATGGTTCATATACAGGTTACAGGAGAACCTGGGGAAATCCAACCAAAAGGGCCACTGTCTCTCACCACTGCTCTTTCTCCAATGGTTTTTATCTTTGTAATATGCATTTAGTGATACTGGGACTGAAAGATGGTTCAGTGGGTCATGGCAGTTGCTGCCAAGCCTGATGACCTGAGTTCAATCCCCAGGACCCACACAACAGGAGAAAATCAACTCCTGCATATTGTCATCTGACCTCTACACACACACACACACACACACACACACACACACACAGAGAGAGAGAGAGAGAGAGAGAGAGAGAGAGAGAGAGAGAGGATGTTATCTCAAATAAATAAATTCCATTTCAATGCTTTAGTCAAAGCACAACAAATTTAAATGATAGAAACACATTGGTTTTTATCAGTAGATGGTCACACAATGATATTAATGAGCATAAAACTTCTTTCCTATTTTAAATAATTAAAATAATAGAGAAATTCTGTCTGTCATCCAGATGGATTTTAAGTCTAAATAAGCATATAAGGGAGATCGCTGTGTGCTAGTAAGTGGACTGAACAGTGTCTCTCCCAAACTCAAGACCCAGCCTGCACTAGCTACCTTCCTTGCTGCCAGTCAAATGCCTGACAAGAAGCAACACTGGGGAGGGAAGATGCAGTCTATCACGGCCAAGAAGAGGCGGCAGCCGGAACAAGATGGCGGGACCTGGCGCTGTGCGTGTGCACTGTGCAGTGTGGTCTACTCACGGGAGAGCTCACCAGTTTGGCCTTACTGTCTATTAAAAATTCCAGAACCTCCCAAAACAACATGACCAGCTGGGGATGGAGTATTCACATGTACGAGCCTGTGATGGGTGCTCCTTCTGGAAGCCATAGCAAGCCCCAACCTCTCATGAAGAAAGTGACGGACTCGAGCAAGGTGATGAAGGGGAGGGTCTGACTCACCTCTCAGCCTCTGATATGACTGTGTCTGGGGGAAAAGAGACTGAGTCGAGCATGGCCATGAAGGCGAGGGCCTAATGCAGGACAAGTGGAGGGACACACAGAAATGTGTGCAGAGAGGAACCCAAATGAGGATGCAGGGAGATCTGACAGCCAAAGACAGGAACCTGCCCACTCCTTGACCCTGAACTTTCAGGCTTCACTACTGTAAGAAAGCAAAGTTCTAGTGGACAAGACTCACAATGTGTGGGATTTTGTTTAAGGAAGCCCTAGAGAATGATACAAATAGAAGAGAATCCCCGTGTGCGCGCGCACCTGTGTGTGTGCGTGTATGTGCCTGTGCATACGTGAAGGCTTGCATCAATGACCCACTCTTTAAAGTGCTTCTCAAAAAGTCCTGCACATACTGATTCGGTTTGTTGAAGGCTTGGACCCCAGTAATACAACTACTGGGAGATGCTGGGGTGTTTAGGAAGCCACACACAGTAGAACAAAGTTGGTAACTGGGGGATACCATTAATGGGGTGCTGGCACCCCTTTCCCTTCCTCTCTGTCTACCACCTGCCATGAGGTGAGCAGCTTCTTCCTTCACATATTCCCTGCCAAGAAATGCTTCCTGGTCACAGGCCCAAAGACAACAGAGCCAGGGCACCAAAGACGAGACCTTTGAAACCAGGCAGCATTTGTCTTCTTTCCTCCTTTCTCCGCTCATTATCTTAGTGATCTCTATCTATCTATCTATCTATCTATCTATCTATCTATCTATCTATCTATCTATCTATCTATCTCTCGCACACGCACAGAGAGAGAGAGATTCCTAGAAGTGAATATACCAAAGCCTTACTGTATTTATAGATGATTTTAGTTTTCTTCTTATGTTATTCTTTTCTGTGAGTTATTTATATTGTAATAAATAATTTTAAAATGTTTAATATGGTCTATACACTCATTTATGAAGTTTAATGAGTTTGTTTGCTTGTGTGTTTTGGATATAGGGTATCCAAACAAAGATTTCTTGCTAAAATCCTTATTCTAAAAGCTGCTCTGTCAACCCATGTATGAGAGATGTGAGGTGAATTTGCACTTGTTCATCTGCCTCTTAAACAAGGTGGAAGAGCTCTGCACGGATGGCCCACACAGTCTCCAGTTCCTGCCCTCACTGACGAAAGAAATGGCTCCAAGACAGTCCCACTCTGACACTATAAGGCTTTGATGCTTAGGGGTTCAGGCTCCGGCACATGCACACATGCACACACACCTGACTATGCCCTCTCTACCCACAAATCATCATTCAGGTAGAGCAAAGAAGACAACCCTGAGGCTCTGGAGCTCCAACAAGTACAAACCTCACTGTGCCAAGGGATGATGTAGGGTCACCTCGGCATTTCATCCAAAGGAAACAGAATGTCACGACACTCTTGCCAGTCTCTTGTTCTTTCTCTGTTTTTCTTGATCTGATTCATTAAATATGGATGTAAGTCTGATGACTGCCATGCTTGTGAGCAGACATGGAGCAGCAGACATCTGGAAGGCCTAAGTGATGAGAACAAAGCATTGCCAACAGCTGGCTTTCAGGTGGGTGTGCTGGAAACCCAGATGTGTGATCTCCTCAGAAACGAATAGAGTATGGTGAATAGAGTATAGTAAATGGTCAACACACAGTTGATCTGAAAGACTCAATCCCCAGCTCCCTCCCTTCCGCACCTATGAGCTCCTGAGAGGGAAGTGGGGAAGGGCATGCAGGCGCCCTGGAGCTGCTGCTGCCCCTAGTTCTATGATTGCTGGGCATTGATCTGGAAATGCGACTGTCTGTGTGCTGTGGTTCTCTGACAACGAGCTTCTCATCTAATTCCAGTTTCTGTACAAGACCAGCTGAGCTCACACCACCATGCTTGAATAGAACGTGGTTGGCCCCACCCCACAAGTCACTTTGAGCCTCATACCAAAGGCTCCAATTGTGGCTATCTAATCAGTCTTCTGACCATCTACATCAGCCCCCAGAATGACCCAGAGAATTTGAGCAGCCATAGAGTAGCCCAGTCACAGTCCACATCAGACCATCTGGTGTCTCTGTCTCCTCCAAGGGTAGCCCAGGAAGACCATCTGCTTTGATGCTCTGTATGCCCTGCCCAGAGAGGCGAGAGCTGAGGCCTGCCACACACCAGCAAGTCATTGTCCTTGTGCCTCTGTGTGAACCAACGAGATTCCAAGATGCGCTGTTGCTCAGCTGCTCTCAAACTGGCAGAGCCTGCTTTGCATTCTCAGTGAACATGTCGGAATATTCCAAATGCAAATTAAACTTTATGGGTGCCATAACCTTGGCCATTTATTGCAGCCGATCCAGTAATTGCCTGATGTTGCAAAAATATAGCCAAGCCTCCTCTGGTTCCTCCTCCTCTTCCGCTATTACATATCCAACTGGCATGTTGACTAAGCCTGTTCCCTTGAACCAGTTCTTTGGCTAATGCTTTTAGTGAAAGCCCTCTGCACACGAGCAATCAGAACCAGGCTCAGCAAGAGATGTGCAGGAGAACTGAAAGTCTCATACATCAGTACACTGAGTAGACAATAACCAAGAAACAAGTGGGGTTAGCATGTGAAGGGAATCGGCTTACATAAAATTGTAAAGAAAGTTAGAAAAATAGGTCAGGTAAAGACAAGTGGTGATTATAAAATCTATAGTGATCAAATTATTCAGTTGAAGGGGAAAATGAAATTTGTAAGAAATGGGTGGGCCTGGAAATGTAATATTCGGGGAAAAATTGATAAAATGAAAACCATATGCTCATTCTCATAGGCGGCTCTTGGCTTACAATGTAAACACATTTGTATGTAAACAATCGTAAGTGTAAGTATAGTGTAGCATTTAGAGAGGGAATAGAGGGTAGACCCAGGGCACAGAAGTCAAGAAAGAGGACGTAAGGCTAAGACTTTCCTACTTACACCTCTGCCACGGTTCCTCTTTGTCCATTTTGTCTTGTTTTTCTTACTATGGATAAGAATTCAACCTTCTAGACACTAAAGCAGAAAGAGACAGTTTTGCGGCCCAAAGAATCCCATATGTTTTCTCCCAGGCAGTGACCGTGGAGGTTGGGCCTTCTTTCTCTTTCCGCTGATCATTCGTATGCTGGGAATGAGAAACCACTGGTCACTAAATGCATTTTTTTATATTGGCCCATTTAGAAAGAGTGATTTTTAAAAAAATATTTTTGGAGGGAGGTTTTATAACCTGAAATCTGAAAATTTTCCATTTTTTGTACAACCTTCTATTTAAAAATTCTATTATAGTGTTATTTAATGTTTTCAATATATAAAATAACATGTTTTTAATATGTGGTGATATTTTGTTTGTGATCTCACAAATAAAGCTTGCCTGAAGTCCCGACTGCAGAGCTAAGCCACTAGTTAGCCATAGAGGCCAGACAATGGAGGCACACACCTTTAATTGCAGCACTAGGGAGACAGAGGGTGTTATTGAGTCAAGGCTGGGCTGCCCATGGATCATAACCCCAGACTGTGAGGAACAGAGACGTGGGGCAGAGCAGGACAGAAAATGCCAGTGTCCTACAGATGCTCAGGTCTTCTGTTTTGATACAGCTTCCCCCTAGCCCTGGTACCTGAGCCTGTGCTAGCAGGGGATGTTTTGGGATCATTCTTCCATGGTCTTGGTGACTACTCTTGGGCTTCTCCCACCCACGTTAACCTTATGAAGCCAACAGCAGCCTGGCTGTTCCTGGTGTTCTCTCCAAGCACACACTTTCATTTATCATAATCTTCCAGGCTGAAACAATTCTAAATCTTTAAGCTACCCTTCCTCTTTAACTACAGAGTCCACCTTTAGTTTGCTTATTTTTCTTCTTTTTTTTAAGAGGAGCAATGTGATACTCTGCACAGTTGGAGACTCCCTCTGCCTAATACCCTTATTTGGTGCCTTTCAATTCTGTTTCCATAAAACATTAAGACGTTGACATAATTCAACCAAGTTCTTTCCCCCTTCGTAAGAAAGCCAGCCTTTCCTCCAGACTCCCTAAGAAGCCCCTCGCTATGGACTACGAGCACATCAGAATGGCTATTTCCCCCCACATGACAGTCCAGCATTCTGGTCACAAGCACTTAGAAAATCTCGAAGGATGACATGACTTCCCACAGCTCCCCCAGAACCCCTCTTCCCACCCAGATCTTGATAGCTTAGGCTTTTTCTAGCATGTGTAATGGCAGAACAGCAGAAGTAGGCAAGGTTTTTATAAAGTAGCCTTGGAATTGACTGCGATCACAAAGTCTATTGCTGAGCAGTGCAGCTGTGCCAGGCTCTACCCAGGACCTGTTTCCAAAGAGAAATTTGTCATGGCAACCCCCACCGCTCCGGCACCACCATCTCTACTGCATCTTCATGGCAACCCCCACCCTCTCAGGCACCATCTCTACTGCATCTTAATCTGTCTGCACTGCTGCGACAAAATTAAGAAGGCTGGGTAGTGTACAACACAGCATGTCTTCACAGGATAAAGGGAACTGAAAGACAATAAGCCTTCTGATTGTTCCCTCTGGCTCTTATCATAAGGTAGTAATATAAGACCTCAACTCAATACCAGCATAAAGGGTGTGTGTGTGTGTGTGTGTGTGTGTGTGTGTGTGTGCAGTATATTCAAATTACTGGCTGCATCTTTGTGCAGTGTGAGATTTAGGCCAAATTGAAGGGGACAGAAACAATGGTATGTAAATCTGTGCATAGGATTTAGAAAACATGAATGGTTTTGCTTACTCCTTTGTACATCTCTGTCTTTGCCATGAGAATGATATGTTTGCGTGTATCCCCTGTCCCAGGATGACAGACTACACCAACATCAGAGTGCACATCCAACCCAAAGATGCAGAGTGATTCCAGAGAGGAACAGACAACCCACAAATACGTGCCTCACAGTAACGGATGCTTCTTGTTTTAGCCAGAGGTCTGGGGTGACTTGCTACCCAGCAGAGGCTGACAGACATAGAGCGAAGGAGTCAGATCCTCAAAAGTTAAGTTTGTGGCTCATGTTCAGATTCCCGTAACTTGCAACAGCTCCAAATTACTGCACCTCTGCCTATCCAAATCCTGAGACAAATGGAACAGTATCTCAGGGGACCTAAACCTCTTGGTGCTCAAGGCAGAAAGCTTCCAAGAGGATTGCTGCCACCACTGGGCCATCTGTCCAGGACACACATGGGGAGTGATTCTGTAGTGATCTGCCTCTCTTCGTTCTACTGGGTGTTAAACACATCCCTTGGCACCAAAGGTGACGTCAGCAGTCCAGAAGATGAGGTGATCATCAAACCAAATGCTGCCCTCAGGTCTGTTTTCTTTTCAGCACTGATGGAATCCTTTCTGAGATGTTCTCCACTCAGCGGAGCTGTCATCGGTAACAATGTGTGACCTCCGGATGCTACGTCCTTATAAAAGGCTGCCTCTCTGTGTAAGCTGGCGCCTGATCCTTTTCTACCCAGGAAACAGATGCTCTGTGTCTCTGGATCCTAACTCTCCAGTAAGGACTCAATCATGCCCTGTGTGCTCCACAGGGTTTCCCACGGGTTCCTCCATGTGCTTTTAAAATACAGACAAACCACACTCCCTGAGTCCTCTTCATCCCCACTCTTGTTTACTCTTTCTAAGAATTTAATAACTAGAATGACTTTTCTTCAGGAAAGGGTCTGTGGTGATTATCTCCTGCTTTTGCTGCTATTGTAAGGTTTTGAAGTAATACCTCAGAGTAGCTTTCATAGTTCTCTGAGGGAACAAACCATACCATTATTGCGGGAGGGGGATCACAATAATTCTGTTTGTAAAGATGAAGTCATTTTGGCTTTTTGGATGCCTGGAGTGATAGCATTTTTAAATATGTATATTTATGCTGTGTATGCTGGGGAGGTGGGGAGGAGGGAGTGCTGGTGCATGCGGATGTCGGGTGATGATTTGTAGAGGTTAATTCTCTCTTACACGGTAGATTCCCAAGACTGAACACAGGTCATCAGACCCAGTTGCCTTTACCCACTGACCCATCTCATCAGCCCCCCCACACACACACACTAAAAGAAAAGAAAGGCGTTGAGCCAGCGAACTCCATAGAAGCAGGGTTGAGCCAGAGACCTGGGCCAGAGCAGACCTGGGACATTGAACTCCATGGGAACAGGAGCAGATCCAGACCAGGGACATTTGTGGAGCAGGACTGTGTCAGCGACCTAGGCTGGAGCAGACCTGAAACAGTGAACTCCACAGGAGTAGGCATAGAGGAGCAACCTTTGAGGGAGTGGGCTTGAGACAGAGACCTCTGCGGGTCCAGGCATGAGTCAGAGACCTATGAGGGTGTAGGCAGGATCCAGAGACCTCTGCGTGTCCAGGAATGAGTTTGGGACCTTTGAGGGAGTAGGCCTGGGCCAGGTCATCTGCAGATCCTGGCATCAATCTGGGACCTCCAAGGGTGTTGGCAGGAACCAAAAACCTCTGCATGTCTGGGTGTGAGTCTAGGACCTCTGAGGGTGTAGGCCTGAGTGAGGTCCTCTGTGGGTTCAGGCATACCCAAGTCGGGGACCTCTGAGGGAGTAAATCAGAAACAGACACCTTTGTAGGACCAACCCCAAACCATGGACCTCTGCAGAAGTAGATCCAGACCAAGGACATTTACAGAAACAGGTCTGAGCCTGCATCCCAGGCCAGAGCAGGCCTGAGACAGTGAACTTAATGGGAGTGGAGCAAACCCCAGGAGCACCGAGCGACTTCCAGGAACATGAACTGACCAACAGAGTAACTGAAACTGTGGCACTGACTGCATCAAGAGGAACAAATCTCTGAGCCTTGGAGCCACTAGCACCTGGAAGACTGATCACCAGAGTCACAGGCAGCCCCAAGTACACCAATTAGAGGAAAAGAAGGGTACACAAGGTAAGAACACACGCAACACCACAGAGAGCAACACGACACCACTAAGATCTAGTGACCCTACAACAGCAAGACCTGAACAACCAAATAGAGATGAGGCAGAAGAAAATGACCTAAACCTAACTCCAGGAGAATGTTTGAGGCCCGCAAAGAGGAAATGAGAAATTCCCTCAAAGAAATGGAGGAAAAGACGAACAAAAAATGGAAGACATCAACAAATCCCTTAAAGAAAACAAACAAAAAAAAGCAATCAAACATATGAAAGAAACTACTCAAGACTTGGAAACTTAGAGACAATAAAGAAAATGCAAGCATGGGGAATTATAGAACAGAAATCATGAGAAAATGATCAAGAGCCACAAATGCAAGATAAATAGCAGAATACAAGAGATGGAAGAGAGAATCTCAAGCACTGAAAATACCATAGAGGAAATAGACTTATCAGTTAAAGAAAACATTAAATCTAACAAAAGCTTAACCCAAAATACCCAGGAAATATGGGACACCATGAAAAGGCCAAATCTAAGAATAATAGGTATAGAAGAAGTTCAACTCAAAAGCACAAAAAAAATATATTTAACAAAATCATAGAAGAAAACTTTCCCAACCTAAAGAAAGATATGCTTGTGATGATACAAGAAACTTATAGAACATCAAATAGACTGAATCAAAAAGAAAAGTTCCCTCACCACATAATAATCAAAACACTAAACATACAGAATAAAGAAAAAATATTAAGAGCTGTAAAAAAGAATTCCAAGTAACATATAAAGGTAGACCTATCATCACAATTATACCTGACTTCCCAGTGGAGACAATGAAACCCAGAAGGTCCTGGTCAAGCATTAGGCAGACATTAAGAGACCACGGATGCGAGCCCAGACTACTATACCCAGCAAAACTTTCAATCACTATAGAAGGACAAAACAAGATATTCTATGACTAAACCAGATTTAGCCACAAACCCAGTCCTACAGAAGTACTAGAAGGAAAACTTCAACCCAAGGAAGTTGGCTAGATCAACAAAAACACAGACAATTGATGATCTCACAACAGCAAATCCCAAAGAAGTAAAAAACACACAAATTAACATCACTAACAACAAAAACTAAATTAACAGGAGATACCAATCACTAGTCATTAATATCCCTTAGTATCAATGGACCCAGATCACCTATAAAAAGACACAGGCTAACAGATTGGATAAGAAAACAGAATTCATCCTCCTGCTGCATACAAGAAATGTACCTCAACCTCAAATATAGACATCGCCTCAAAGTAAAAAATTGGGAAAAATTTTCCAATAAAATGGATGTAAGAAACAATCTGGTATAGCTATCCTAGTATCTAGCAAAATAGACTTAAAACTAAAATCAATCAAAAGAGACAAAGAAGGACATTTCATATTAGTCACAGGAAAAATCCATCAAGAGGAAATCTCAATACTGAACATCTATGCCCCAAATACAAGGGCACACTCATATGTAAAAGAAACACTTCTAAAGTGTATATCATACATTAAACTCCACACACTAATAGCGAGAAACTTCAACACTCCACTCTCACTGCTGGACAGGTCAGTCAGACAAAAAATTAACAGAGAAATAAGGGAAGTAACAGATGTTATGACTCAAATGGACTTATTAGACATCTATAGAATATTCCATCCAAACATAAAAGAATATAACTTATTCTCAGATCCTCATAGAACTGTCTGAAAAATTGAGCACATTGTCAGTAACTAAACAAACCACAACAGATATAAAAAAAAACATGGAATAACCCTATGTATCTTATCAGATCACCATGGCTTAAAACTAGAATTCTACAGCAACACTAATTTCAGAAAGCCCACAAACACATAAAAATTAAACAATGCTCACCTGAATCATCAATGGGTCAAGGAAGAAATAAAGTTAGAAATTAAAGCCTTCCTAAAATTAAATAAAAATGGCCATACAATATACTCAAATGTATGGGACACAGTGAAAGCAGTGTGAAGAGGAAAGTTTATAACCTAAATGCTTACATAAAGAAGCTGGAAAAATCCCACATTAGTGAATTAACAGAACATATGAAAACATTAAAACAAAAAAAAAAATCAAACTCACCTAAGAGAACTAGAAGGCAGGAAATAATCAAATTGAGAGCTGAAATCAACAAAATAGAGACAAAGAAAACAATACAAAGAATCAATGAGACAAAGAGTTGGTACTGCAAGAAAATCAACAAAATAGACAAACCTTTATCCAAACTAATTAAAAGGCAGAGAGAGAATATTCAAATTAACAAAATCATAAATGAAAAGGGGGACATAACAGACACATAGGAAGTCCAGAGAATCATCAGGTCATATTTCGAAAACCTGTACTCCACAAAATTGGAAAACTTAAAGGAGATGGACAACTTTTTAGATAAAAATCACTTACGAAAATTAAATCAAAATCAGATAAGCAAATTAAACAACTATAACTGCTAAAGAAATAGAAACAGTCATCAAAAGTCTCCCAACCAAAAAAGCCCAGGACCAGATGGTTTCAGCTCAAAATTCTACAAGATTTTCAAAGAACTAATAACAATACTCCTCAAATTGTTCCACGTAATAGAAACAGACAGAACATTGCCAAACTCTTTTTATGAGGCTACAATTACCCTGATACCCAAACCACATAAATACATTACTAAGAAAGAGAATTACAGATCAATCTCACTCATGAACATTAATGTAAAAACACTAAATAAAATACTAGCAAATCGAATTCAAGAACACATCAGAACCATCATCCACCATGATCAAATCGGTTTCATCCCAGATATGTAGGGATGGTTCAACATAGGAAAATATTTCAGCCGGGCGGTGGTGGCGCACGCCTTTAATCCCAGCACTCGGGAGGCAGAGGCAGGCGGATCTCTGTGAGTTCGAGACCAGCCTGGTCCACAAGAGCTAGTTCCAGGACAGGCTCCAAAACCACAGAGAAACCCTGTCTCGAAAAACCAAAAAAAAAAAAAAAAAAAGAAAATATTTCAATGTAATCCACCATATAAACAAACTGAAAAATAAGATGACATGATTATCTCATTAGATGCCAAAAAAGCTTTTAGCAAAATAGAAAATCCCTTCGTGATAAATGTCTTCGAGAGGGCAGGGATACAAGGAACATACCTAAACATAATAAAGGCAATATACAGCAAGCCAACAGCCAACATCAAACTAAATGGAGAGAAACTCATAGTGATCCCACTGAAATCAGGAACAAGACAAGGCTGTCCAGTCTTTCCATATGTATTCAATATAGTTCTTGAGGTCCTAGCTAGAGCAATAAGACAACAAAAAGAGATCAAGAGGATACAAACTGGAAAAGAAGTCAAACTCTCACTACTTGCTGATGATATGATAGTTTATATTAGTGACCCCAAAAATTATATCAAGAAACTTCTACAATTCATAAACACTTTAAGCAATGTAGTAGGATACAAGATTAACTCAAAAAAAATCAGTAGCCCTCCTTTACACAGATAATAAATAGGCTGAGAAAGAAATCAAGGCATCTCATTTTCCCCTTTCCCCAAATGGAAATTTACCTTTGTAAGAATCCATAGGCCCTTCTGGGATTTGAGATAGATTAATGGTGAACATTTTGAGCAATCTTTTAGAGTCTTTTCTCAAGGGACCCAGTGTCTCCTTCTGTATACTTGCTAAGGGCTGAGAACTAAATGAAGAGGTGTAAGTTTGTTTTTATGATTCACAATTTAATTGACTTAACCTAAAACTTTTGTGCTTAGACAGATTAAGTAAAACTTGAGTAGAGGTCCTATCTACCTTCTGAGAATACTCTTCTAATTATATCTCTGTTGCCATGGTAAGCATTCTAACTAACAGCAACTTGGGAAGGAAAAGGTATCATTTTCTCTTACAGGTTTCAACTCATCATTGAAAGAAGTCAAGGCAGGAACTTGAAGCCAGACCTACTTGCCATTCCATGCCATTACCTCTAACCAGGTAACTCAACACAGCCAAGGAAACATAGCAGAACCCATAAAGAAATGTTACTTGACAGCTCACTTGTAGGTTTGTGCTTAGTTAGCTGGATTTCTTATACAGTCCAAGACCATTTTCCTAGGAATACCACCTTCTACAATGGGCTAGACACTCTTTACATCACTTGATAATCAAGACAACTCCCCATAGACATAGTCATGGGCCAATCTGATCTAAGAAATCCCAAAATTGAGACTCCCTTCTCAGATGATTCTAGGCTGTGTCAAGATGATAATTAAAGCCAGCTAGAACAAAGACTATAGTTAATAGTCCATGATGATCACTGCTTTGTTCTCCCATCCTTTATGGTAAACATGACTTCCTGGCATTGGGTGGCTAGGTACTGCTACATGGTCTCTACATCTCTGGGATCCCATTAATCCCAACCACTGGAATCTTCTGTATAAGACAAGGCCTGTAGTGAAGTGACCATGGACATCTTCAACGGAGGGAGGAAGTCATTTACAAATTTATCTCACAAAGTACTGTTGTAAGAAGCATCTTAAATGAAATTATCTTTAGAATGTATGTGCCCACATTCCAATTTCTCTTAGATACTGAATTTATTCCTCTACATTCAAGCGGAGCATGTCTGGGCATTTCGAAGATGGCATTTCTAAGAAATGGCTCAGCAGGTAAGGGCCTGCTTTTCAAAAGGTCCTGAGTTCAATTCCCACATATTGGCTCTCAATCATCTATAAGATCTGGTACCCTCTTGAGGAAGAGACCTGGTCAGTTGTCCTCATCAGCCTAGACCATGAAACCCAATATAGACAAGTTCAACAGAACTGCCATATACCATACGTGCTTCAGCACTGCCAGGGCACAAATTTCATTCATTCATTACACTTTGTGGTCAAGTTTTAATCAGTCATAAATTTCATCAGAGCTCCCCTTTCTAGCTTCAGTTTCAATATTAAACACAGAATATTTGCTTAGTGAGTTCATATCAATTAATTTAACTTGTTTCAAAATTATGTGCCTCCAACCTTCCCCCCTCCCCACCCCAGACACAGTTTCTCTGTAACTTTGAAGCCTGTCCTGACACTCACTCTGTAAACCAAGCTGGCCTTGAACTCACAGAGATCCACCCACGTATGCCTCCCAAGTGCTAGGATAAAAGGTGTGCACCACCACTGCCCAGCCATTCCTCCTACCTTTATCCCACACTTCCACTGGCCACTTCCAAATGTGTTTCCAGTTTTAGCTGTATAAATTAGATAGCTGGAATAGCTTTGGTTTTGGTTTAAGAGTATAGTTTACTTCCTCTTGGGTCACAATTTGTACCTTACCTTGATGAGCCTGTGAAATAGTTAAGTTACAGCTACGGATAAAAAGAACTCCTTTACAAACACACCCAGAAATAATGTTAACCAAACATTTGGGTACTACAAAGTCATTCAAGTTGACACAAAGAGTTCTCCATCACCTGCTGGAGAAATGGTTCAGCAGTTAAGAGCATTCATTGTTCTTCCAGAGAATCTGTGGTTCCCAGCATCCGCATGGTGGTTTTTAACTGTAACTCCAACTTCAGGGGATCTGACACCCTCTACTGGTTTCTATGGACACTGTCCTCACATAAACACAGACTCATAGACAAAAGTAAAAGTAAAATAATCTTTAAAGGGAAACTGATTGTTCTCTCCATATTTCCTGATCACTGGGAAGCCCCTATACTGTGAATCTGGGCTTCTGTCTTTTGTGCTTTGCCACATATATTGTATCAATGTCCTGTGTGATAAACTTATGCACTGGTAGCTTCATTTGTCCAAAACTTCGTGTTGGACCTAGGTGCATGTTTCTGAAGTCAACACAAGCTTTAATTTCATATCATCCATCGGACCTTGAGTGACAAAACCTTGTCACCAGTCAGTTTCTTTGTCTGTGAAACACAAATCGTAGTCCCTAGTTTGCTAGACAAGGTTATTTCAAACTGAAACATTCAAGAGAGAACCAGGCATATCTAATGAGGTTTAGCAGATGTTAAGTATTATTGATAAAAAGTAAAATGTGTCAACATGAATACACACTGAGTTTGGTTTAAACTGAATAATGAGACCTCCAACTCATCTTTCGCGTCAATCACAAAATTTTTGCCAGAAAAAAAAAATTGAATCAAACAAAATTTAAATATGTATCAAAGAAAAACATTTAAATGCCTTTGCCTAAGCATCATTAGGATAATTTTAAAAACTGGGATACAGATTTGAAGAGCTCATTGTTTTCATAACTTATAGAAGTATTTATAGCTGAGAAAGACTAATTGCAAACCACGCTGCACCATACATTTTAATTTGCTTTAATGAAATGTACAAGAGTTCGTCTCCAGGTGAACTGTTTGTTATGTGCACGTCTGTTCAGTTATTTCTAAGATCTTGCTTACAATTTGAATAGACTCTTCTTAATGACAAAGAAAAAAATGTATGGTAATTGTTTTTCCTGTAGAAATGTTAGAAAAAATAACAATGAACACTTCTTCCTACAAGTAAATCCTAGTCAAACAGTTGTCTTTGTTACTTTCTGGCTATATCTCCATGGCTGTTTCTTCACACACACACGCACACACACACACAAACATACATACATGCAACACACATACACATATACATACATAAATATACACACATGCATTTAATCAGTCACTCAAGCTCTAGAGTCTGTGTGTGTGTGTGTGTGTAAGCATCTGTTGATCTTTCTATCTGTATCTCTTATTCTATTCTACTTCAGTCCACTTTTCTCATGCCTTTCTTTCTGAGTTCATTAATTTTCCAAGATAATGTTTATAAAAGGGAAGAAGCAAGAAAGAAAACTCAAGAGTTTATATGTGTAAAGAGAGTATGCCAACCACTACCATCTGAGCAGTGCAAGTCACACAATGACCTGGGACATTGAATGGAAGCTTAAATCGTGCTATCCATGTGTTTGTCTACATGGTTAACAGTACTGGGGACTAAAGAGTGTTTTGTACCTGATAGACAAGAGCCTTACTCCTGAGATACTTCCCAAGCCCTTCACCTATTCTTTGAGACAGTGTCTCAACAAATTACCAAGTCTGCCTATACATGTAGTCAAAGGCCTATACCACTGTGCCTGATGGATGTTTATCTGGGGTAAAATGTAAGATGAAATATTCAGATGTTTGAGTGGTCATTTATTGGTGATCACCACCATGCTGCTATCACGGTAGCATCCATCATTCATCTATCATAAAACTCACTTGTAATGAGACAAAAAAAATAGACAAGCCTATTACAGAAATGGCAGACACTTAGGGTAGAATTTTTATTAGCTCCTCTGTAGGGAAACCTCATTAGTTGTTGATGTGACATCTTCTTACATCTTAATAAATGTATATCGAATGAATTTTATTCTTTCATGCCATGTCAGTCACCTCAAACATATCCATGTTATCACAAAACTGTATAATTTATTAATGGGTACTAATGGCCTTAATGAAGGCAGAAAGTGGCAAGGAGCAGAAACAACAGTAGATTACAAGTGGTGCTTTTCCTAATTCTTTAATCCCTCCATAAACATTAGCCCATATTGACTCATTGGCTGTGTTCATCTTTATACAAGGACAAATGTTCCTGAACAGCTCTGTTTAATGTAGACTAGTGCCTACCATTCTGCCCAAAGAGATCCAAATGACAAAGGTGCAATCGTGGAAGACTCAGTGACTGCAACAGTGAGGTCTTGAGCAGAGTGAACTCACCACCAGGCACTGCCTTTCTGCCTGTGTCAAACCTTTCCAAGTCCCTGAGCTGTGCACGTATGGTTCCCTCTACTGCGGGACGCTCTTTCCCAGATATATGCATAGATCTTTTCTCAGGTGTCATTAGAGAAGGAGCTCGGACATAAAAAGTGTTGGAGGAGGCTGCTTGTTGGTTCCTAGCTGCCCCATCCCTAAAGTAATCACACAGAAACTGTATTAATTAAATCACTGCTTGGCCTATTAGCTCTATTATTGGCTAGCTCTTACATATTAATTTAACCCATTTCTATTAATCTGTGTATCACCACATGGCAGTGGCTTACCAGATAAAGTTTTATCCAGCTCAGGTGGGGCTACATGGCTTCTCATGACCCTGCCTCCTTTCTCCCAGCATTCAGCGTAGTTTCACCACCTAAGTCTGTTCACCTATAGCTCTGCTATAGGCCCAAAGCAGTTCCTTTGTTTATAAACAGTAATCACAGCATACAGAGCATATCGAAGGGAATCCCACATTCAAAAAAGCACTTCCTGTCTCTTCCATTCTTGCCTCACATTTCCCTTGGGCTGGACCTTATCTTTTTTGTTTATTACCACCTGCCTTCCCCATGAGAATTCACTTGTTCCCTTTGTGTGTGTGTGTACATCTGTGTGTGCTCATGTGAGTTTTAGAGCCAAAGGCCAACCTTGAGTGCCATTACTCAGGAGCTATTACTTTGATTTTTGAGACAGGGTCTCTCATTCTCATTAGCCTGGAGCTTGACAAGTAGGCTAAGAATCTGGTTAGCAAGTTCTAGGGATTCTTGCCCCTGCCTCCCTACTGATGGGGCTGTAAGAATGCACCACTACTCCAGGCTTTGGAGCACTGGTTCTGGGGGATCAAACTTAGGTTGTCCTGCTTCTGAAGCCACATTTTACTACTGGGCTATCTCCCCAGCTTTATGGGGTCCTTTTGTTTACTGCTTTCCATAGCCCAAGAAGAGAGTCTGGTTGGTGTTCCATAAATATTTCTTGCTTGATTGGGAGTTCATTATAAAACATTAGCATTATTTATTGAAACTAATATTATCTCAGTATCATAGAAGGTCATTTTCTGAAAAGTAGGTTTTCCCTTTAGATGTGTAGCATCTTTTTGGTGAGATGAGCTCATCATTTATTAATTTTCTATTTATGTACAATAAATGAGCCCCTGACAACAGTGGCTTAAGGGACACTTATGCTTAACAGGGTTCCTGTGGGTCAGGAGTCTGAAGGAAAGTGCTGAGAGATTCTGGTTTACCTTCTTTTGGGTGCTTGCATCAGGATGTCGGCCTAAGATCTTGTCATATGAAGGCTTTACTGGGACTGACTGATGGTCTTCCCATAAAGCAAACTCCCATAGCTTTCAAATTGGTACTGGCTAAGGGCAGGAGGCCTCTTTTCCCCCTACTTGTGGCAGCTGAATCACTCAAAGGCAAATGACTAAGCCTTTGAGGCTACCCAGCCAGTCTTCCATCTTAATGGTTTGTGAAAGTCAGCGTTATTCATCGTGGAAGAAAACTGACTGGATATAACATCATAGAAATAACAGAAAATGAGAAACACTAAGGAGACTGCCCACCCTGCGCTGAACTAAGGAATGGATCACACAGGACCACACACAGGTGAGAACTAAGTTGAGAACAGCTCAAGGCTTAGGCACTGCTGAGGACTTGAACTTGTATAACTGGGGCCCCTAAGTTGATAAGAGTCAACCCTTGTTTGTATTAGGACAGCTATTCCAAGCATCTTAATAACAGAGACTGTATTTGTTCATCTATTCAATGATTCTAAGTCCATAGAGTGAACCACCTGATTAGGACGGATCAAATCTGTATTAGTCAGGTTTCTCTGGAATCACAGAATTTATGGAATAAATCTCTGTCTCTCCATATATGTGTGAGTGTGTGTGTGTGTGTGTGTGTGTGTGTGTGTGTGTGTATGTATTGGAAATATATGTATGTATGTATGTATGTATGTATGTATATGACAGACTTACAGGCTGCAGTCCAGCTATTCCAATGGCTGGCTCACCTAGTCTTCTCTATACGCTGGAATCCTGAAAAAGCAGGCTCCAATCCCCAGTGAAGGAATGTATGTGCTGGCAAAGACAAGCAGGCAAAAGAAAAGCTCCCTTCATCCATGTCCTTATATAGACAGCAGCAGAAGATGTAGCCCAGATTAAAGGTGTGCCTTTCTGCCTCAAGATCTGATCAACAATGGTTTTGATAAACACTTGCAATGTGATGCAAGTGTTGGGCACGCACCATTTGGGCAAGGGATGGGACTGTGACTCAGAAAATCAAATCCCAGATGAAGGCTTGTATGGTGGTTTGAGTAAGAACAGCTCCATAGGCTTATATATTTGAATGCTTAGTTGCCAGAGAGTGGAACTGTTTGAATGAATAAGGATTAAGAGGTGAGTAGGTGTGGCCTTGGAAGAAGTATGTCAGTGGGGTTGGCTTTGAGGTTTCAAAAGCCCAAGCCAGGCTCTCCTCTCTCCTCTCCCCCCTCCACCTGCAGATCAAGATATAGCTCTCAATTACTGCTCCAGCACGATGTTCCCTGAAATGATGATAACGAACTAAGACTCCGAAACTATAAAAAAGGCCCCATTTAAATACTTTCGTTTATAAGAGTTGCCTTGGTCAAGATATCTCGCTCAGCAACTGAACAGAGACAAAGAGTTTGGGAAGCAGCCCCAGAAGCAAAGAGCTTCTCTGACCTTTGCCTGAACCCATCTCTCATTCTTAGTGTCCCTCCAGGTAAGCAGCAGAAACCAGAACCCTTCTTCCCAGAGTGAACCTACATGCCTTCTTTTCAACGCCAGCTACAAACACTGAGTCAAATCCCCTGACTTCCCCACCTACAATGCTCTCAGTCACCAAGCATCAGTCTGCTTCCCAGATTGGTGAGGGAGCCTAGAAAGGTCAGTAGAGTCGCGAGCAAACAGATTTGAAGCTGACCATAGACATAAAAGAGACTCATTGAAATTGGCCAAACCCAAGGTGACTGAAGTACACACAAAGTGCCAATGTTCCTGCTAGATTGGCAGGAAACGTCTAACCAATATAAAGGTGATATCTGTCAACATGCAAGTCAGGGTCTTTGCTATAGTCTAGGTAGGGGGGTCCATAAAGTGGAAACACATCTAGCCCTCACCTCTAAAAGCCTACACAAAAAATGGGTGTTTTCTGCCATGCCCACAGTTCTCAGACGTCAGCAGCAGCTGTCTGGATGCACTACAGACCAGACCTTTCAGCTGCTTGAGCTGGTTAAAAATGCATTATCTCTTCACCAACAGGATTCTGAGAGCAGATAGAATAAAAGAGGCTGCTCCGGCCGCACGATGAACTTGAAGTAATGAGGTCTATAAGTCGACTTGAACAGACGGAAATGATATTAAGCTCTCATGGAGGACAAATGAAAGTATCTACCTCTAACGTCTCTGACAGGCAGAGACCCTTTGCCATTTAAAACTCTGCTGCCGTGGTACATTATTCCCAGGCAGCTGAGAGTTTAATAAGACTTTGTGCAGACACCTCACCTGCCACTTCTGGCTGCCTGCTGGCAACCCTAAGGTTCTTGATGTGGAGGCTGACAATCTGGGCAGACATCAGGGCAAGAGATTCCCCCAGATACGGGGACACAAGCTGGCACAGTAACATCTGTCTGCTGCCCTCTCATGCATGCCAGTCCCAGAACGATCTGATTCACAGTCAGTCCCTACACTCAGGTTGGAGTTTAACTCCAGACATACTCAATCTTCTGCACATAAAGTGCTGCCCTTTGCTGGGATGTCAAGGGCTTCCTTGCACAAATCATGCCTGGTTTGTCCGTCCTTAACTCTCTTCACACCCCCTACCCTGCCCTCCACTCACTAAGGTTACCTACTGGCTCCCCTTTCTCTCACTGGTGGGCTACAGCCCTTCAGCAGCTTTCTTTTCTCTATCTCAGAGTCAGATTGCACCCTCCCTGCCTTTCTCCCTAGTGAGGAGAGTTGATAACAAGGCAGGCTGTGCCGCTCCCTCCCGCTAGCAGCTGAGAGCAGGCTCAGCTCCCACTCCTTAGACCAGGAATAACCTGAAGTTACAGCTAGTCTTTACCAATGCCTTCCTGATTTCTGCCACACAGGATAGGTCAGACATCATCATGGAAATGAAACTGGACCACCCGCCTCAGTATCTGTGAGTTGGAAGCCTTTGTCCTCTGGTCCTGAAGGGTCTGTCTGTCCTTTCAGAGCTTCCTGTGTGACACCATGCCGCTGCTTTCCCAGGGTTCTTCCTCTTCAAGGCGTGCTCATGGTTGCCCATGGTTTGAGGCTCTCACCTGATGAAGCTCATTCTAGTGAACCCACATTAAATCTCTAACACTCTGGCCCACCATCTTACCTTCAGATACAGACATCGCTGGCACTGCTCATGGAGCCCTTGAGGAACGGTGCTCATCTCACTCCTCTGTGGCACAGGGGCTTCATACAGAACAAAGCTAACTTCTCTCGCTGTGTTTTCAGTTACATGCTCCCAACCTCACCTACAGAGACACTGAGTCAACAGAGAAGTGTCCAGGACTCTGATATTCCAGAGAGACTTGCTGACTGGGAACCATGTTGAATAATAAAACCTGTTTCCAATACAACGAGACAATGGACATCTTTGTCCTTTAACAATTTTATTATATAATTATATCTTAAATATTTTCTTATAACTTAAAATATCCAGACATGTACAAAGCCACATTCTACATGTGTTACATTTGAGTTATCTCTGAGACTGGTAACAGACCAGGCAGCCATTTTAATAGTCACATTTGAAGAAGGGCATAAATAATTATTGTACAGCATCTGTTAATAAGTTTAATAAAAATTCTAAATCAAAGCAAACAAAAATATCTACAAATACAAACATCAGGATTTTAAAATATAAAATTCTAACATCCTAACTTAAATGTCGCTTGATAGGCTCCCAAGGCCATGGACAAAGGATAAATTTATAAGAAATGTTTATTTTGTCTGCCTATTTAACTAAAAATTTTAAAGTGTTTGACAGGAAAATATAAGATTGCTAGTGTTTTTATAATTAACTTTTGGAAATAATTGATTAACTTGCTAAAATTCAGATATTAAGGCATCTATCTTTTTTAAATTGGTAGTAATGTTCTCAATACATTCTCCAGCTTTTAGTCCTGTCCCATCCGTCATCATACAGTCCTCTTCATGGTAGCTCTGAAACGGACTGTCCGTGGGAGCTTCCAGGTGGCACTGAGACAGCTGCAAAAAGAGTCATATAGCTCATCACAGCTGCAGAGGTCTGCTATAGGATCATCATAACTACAGAGGTCTGCTATAGGATCATCATAACTACAGAGGTCTGCTATAGGATCATCACAGCTGCAGAGGTCTGCTATAGGATCATCATAACTGCAGAGGTCTGCTATAGGATCATCATAACTACAGAGGTCTGCTATAGGATCATCATAACTACAGAGGTCTGCTATAGGATCATCACAGCTGCAGAGGTCTGCTATAGGATCATCATAACTACAGAGGTCTGCTATAGGATCATCATAACTGCAGAGGTCTGCTATAGGATCATCACAACTACAGAGGTCTGCTATAGGATCATCACAACTGCAGAGGTCTGCTATAGGATCATCACAGCTGCAGAGGTCTGCTATAGGATCATCATAACTGCAGAGGTCTGCTATAGGATCATCACAACTGCAGAGGTATGCTATAGGATCATCACAACTGCAGAGGTCTGCTATAGGATCATCACAGCTGCAGAGGTCTGCTATAGGATCATCATAACTGCAGAGGTCTGCTATACGGATCATCACAACTGCAGAGGTCTGCTATAGGATCATCACAACTGCAGAGGTCTGCTATAGGATCATCACAACTACAGCAGACCTACTTAGTTACTGAGGAGCTTAGTTCTCTTCCAGCAGAGCAGTGCGCACCGTTTTCTGTGGAGGTGGTCAGGTGATATGGTCTGTATGTAGTATGAAGTCTATTAAACATGTTTGTGTAAGGCTAAGTTGTTGCTCAGGTTGTCCCTCTTCTCCTCTTATATTTGTTAGTTTAAACCTTGCGACAGAATGATCATACTAAACCTGAATTTTTTCTATTGGTTTGTTTTTTGTTAAAAATATCACATGGAATATATATTAAAATAGTTTCAATTACATATTCTGTGGTTAGTCTTTTGTGAATATCTTCATTATCCACAAAAAAGTCCTTCTGTGGCTTAGTTGGGAAGGGCAGTAGGAAAACACTCTGCCCACACACATACTAACATGAGTTTCAGTTTCAAGGTTCACTACAGCTAAACCAGCTTCTCATGTAATTGAAAGATGAGAATATACATGTAGTTCAAAATATAATATGTAGCTTTAATCCAAGCAATTATATAGTAAACCTCCTTATTTGCATATGAATTATCCATTGAAAAATGAGGTGGATTTATAAAAATTCGGTTAATTTCTCCATGTTGCCAAGTCAGACGTGGATGGTCAACAGCGCTAATACTGGATAAAGAAGAGCATGCCTGGGAAGAAAGTCCAGATGAGGAAACTCACCTGGCAGAGCACATAGGAAAGAGTTTTTAATTGTGGTGTATGCTCGTTCCATCTCATTGCTGGCACCAGTGCTTAGGAAATATCAGAAATCTGACAGGCAGCAATGAAGAAAACAGCAAGTTTACACCTCTGAAAAGGGCTCACACAGTCTCTGCTCAGAGACAACATAGTCTGGACACTGGAGTTATCTGCTGACTTTCTTTGGTGTGTTTAGCTTATAAGAGGGCATCTTTTAAACATTTGTACATACACACATATTTACATCACCATACATACAAGCATATAACACAGTCCAGTTTTAAGTAGAAGAAATATTAATTCTCTGCAGAAAGAATAAAAAGAGGAAACATCCCAGTGGTGTGTGTAATCATTTCTTTACTTTTGAGAAAGAAATTGCTACTGCTTCAATGGCTGGTTTCATGGCTGCTCTCCTCATTAACAGTAAAACCCCCTAAGCATCCTGGGCCTGTCAGGAGCTCTTTGTGAGCAGCCTGTGGGAGGCACTCATCTGGCAGTAAGTTAAAATAAGTTAACTTCCACTGTTCCTAAACACCTTTTGAAGGCACAGAACAATACAGGAGTCTAATACAAAGAAGACCTTACTTGGGTTGTATTAAAACTATGTATCTTATCATAAGAAATAAAAATCATGCCGGGCAGTGATGGCACATGCCTTTAATTCCAGCTCTCAGGAGGCAGAGGCAGGTGGATCTTTGTGAGTTCGAGATCAGCCTGGTTTACAAGAGTTAGTTCCAGGATATGCTCCAAAAGCTACAGAGAAACCCTGTCTCGAAAAACCAAAAAATAAAAAAAAATAAAGAAAGAAAAAAGAAAAATCAAAGGTTATTTTTATTCCATCAAGTTACTAATGACAAACCAGAAGCCAATTATGTGGCTGTAAAAACTCAGAATATCACTAAAAACATCCAGGTTGTATTTTTGAAAAGACAAACTAGGACTAGGAAAGGAAAGGAAAGGAAAAGAAAGGAAAGGAAAGGAAAAGAAAGGAAAGGAAAGGAAGAAGGAAGGAAGGAAAGAAACCAACTAACCACAAAACACATTGCATAAAACCATGCAGTGTTCAATTAAGCCACAATTGCTAGAAAAGAATAATTTGTGTATAAATTATACATATGGAAGACCCATGTCACCACTCTACACATCCTGTCCTACAAGCACAGCCCTTCCGTGGGAAGAAGTCATCTATAAAGGAGCCGCTGTGGAGAATTTAAAAGCCAATTCACAATCCGGAGATCCAGGTAGAGCTGTGCTGTTGGAGCTGCCTGAGAAAGCTTCCTGTGTTTTCCAACTCAGCAGGAGCTGATGTTCATTTCCTCTAACACACTAATCTCTAGGATGATAAATTCTGTATGCAGTCCTTAATTTTTAACTCAGTAAGAAAGGTGTTAAAGATTCATCTTTAGCTGGGCATGGTGTTGAACACTTACAACTCCAGCACTTGGGAGTTAGAGCTGAGGCAGGCAGATTAATGTTTGACGCCAGCCTCAAGTACACAGACAACCTACACTAGCAAGGAAGACCCTATCTCAATAACAGATGGAGAAAGCTCAGATCATGTCTTCGTACTTGCTAAGGATCCAAATGAAACTGGCAAACCTATAAACTACCTGCCCATTTCTAAACCCAGTTCTTAGAGAGAGGTGCTGTTACTGTTGGGGATGTACTGGCCCAAAGAGAAAATGTGCGAAACAAGAGATGAACTCTTACAAGAGTTGGTTTTCTCTTTGGACTACCACTGCCCACTGTCACCTCTGACACATACCCCAATTTGTGTTACCTAATTCTTAAACAGTTCTCTAGAGCAGGGGAAGAATAACTACCAAGTGACACAAGAACTCAGTAGCAGAACCGGCATTTACATTGTTTATGTTACTAATAAATAATAATAAAGCAATTAAATTCAAACGGTTACACTAGAGATTCAGTTGGTGTGCTTTCTGACTCTGGGCACACTATGTATCTGAAAGAATTAATGAAACCTTATGTAACTTCTAGCTGCCATTCATGTTGTAATATTTAGAGAACAACTACACCATAGGGTCAAGTGTCTACACTGAGACTGATTTTTATTACACTGATGGACCCCATGCTGCCCGTTATAAACAGCCTGAGCTTATGACCACAGATTCTCACTTCATTTATGCAGATACTGGACAGTGAGAACACACGGCTTTCTGAATCTAGGAGCTAAAACCAGGAGCTCTTGCTCTGCTGTCAACACTGAGGTTTTGTCTTACGATAGCCAGGCATGCACTTGTCTCAGCACGACTGGACAAGGAGGGTCCCACCAAACTGCTCCCCTTTTCCAGAGACCTCCTTCACTTCTCTTACCTGGAAAGATCACAAGCAATGGGAGAAGTCTTTTGCTGTTAATCTTAGACTGTCAGTCTGACTGATTAAGAAACCTCCACAGAATTAATGATATTTAGAAAGCATGTCTGCCAGTATGGGCATTTCTAGAGATAGACCATGGGGGCTCTGAGCTAACAGACTTGTAACACAGCTGAGCTAATCAGGTCACAATCCAAAGATGCTAACAGGAGGGAGGTAGTGACAGGTAGGAGGTAGCGACAGGCAGGGTGGGGCCTAGCTTTAGGAAGTAGGGATCATGAGTGCTCTGAGAACTCGGTCTGCCAATAGACTTGGGGTACCAGCCTTAGGGTATGGCTTCTTGTCCATATGCATGCCTGCCAGAAGAGGGCACTAGATCTCATTCCAGATGGCTATGAGCCATCATGTGGGTGCAGGTAACTCAGGACCTCTGGAAGAATAGTCAGTACTCTTAACCTCTGAGCCATCTCTCCTGCCTCTAGTGATAAACTTCTGAACATAGTTTTTTGTTTTTTTTTTTTTGTTTTTTGTTTTTTTTGGTTTTTCGAGACAGGGTTTCTCTGTGGTTTTGGAGTCTGTCCTGGAACTAGCTCTTGTAGACCAGGCTGGTCTCGAACTCACAGAGATCCGCCTGCCTCTGCCTCCCGAGTGCTGGGATTAAAGGCGTGCCACCACCGCCCGGCCTTAACATTGTTTTAACCATGGCTTGAACACAGCTTTATCTACAATGAATCTATAGGGCTAATAGCATTCTATAATCTGACCTTTGAAATAATGTCTCCAGAGTTGGTGATTCAAGAATAGCCCGTTAGGGGTTTCTGGAAAATATTTCAGTGGCAGTGAACCAAAGTTGTGCTGCAAACATCATGCTAGTCCCTGTTAAGGGAATGAAAAGGTTCTGACTAGCCAGGCATGGTGGCTCTTACTTAAAATTCCCAGCACTTGGGCTATAGAGTAAGACCATTTTAAGACAAATATAGTTTACATGATACTAGATCTACTAAATGAATCGCATCAACATGATTGTTCTAATATATATGCTTCATATAGTTTTTATCTAAAAACAAGACTAAAACATTACAAAAGCAAAACATATACTTGTTTTGCTTTGTGGTGCTGGAGCCAGCAGACAAGGCAGGGGCTCTGCCACTAGACCTTTGGTTTGGTTTGGGGATCTCAATATGATATCCAGGCTGACCCTGACTTAGAGATTCTCTACTCATTAACTCACTTCCTAAATGCAATCAAAGTTGATATAAAATAAGTACTAGACAGTTGCTTTATTCAAAAGTAGTTGCTCTGTTTGGAATAAGTGCTCTTAAATCTATTAGCAGTTATGTTTGACCAAAAAGATGTTTGAGCAATCCTGGCAAACTTTTTACCACCTCCATCTATACACCGAAAAGCTTCAAATCACGTCAAAACAAGCATGTGCATCTAAATGATCTTATCAGTTTTTCTAATCTAATACCTACATATACAAAGAACTGCACAGCTATCGCAGCATATAATGGTAAAAAAAGATGCTTGTTAAACAGAATATTTAAAACATTAATGCTATCAAGCCAATAAAATATTCCAATCAGAAATTATAATTTTCTAATTTGATTTGAATCACTTTTCAAATAATGCATCATTTCTGACACCATTTCTATCCAACCATGGAAGGTTTATCATATTTCTATGTAAGTTTGCTACTTATGCTACCCCAATTTCCATCTACCCTGATGCCCTAAGGCTGGTACTCCAAGGCTATTGACTGAACCCTTAGTTCCCACAACATGTGTCCATAGGACTCTATCTTCTCTTGGCCCCTTCCTGCATTCTCTTTCCTCTGCATCCCGTCTCACCAGGATATGAAGAGCTCTGCACCACGATTCCCTGCCATGATGACTTACTCTCTTTTAGTCATTTCTGTCAGTTTATGGCCACAATGGCTAATACAAGGTCTCTCTACAATGGTCCACCTCAGCCACAGGACTACTCTTCATCCTCCGTCCCAACCCGAAGACTGGAAATTAACGACCATCTCTGCTTATACACACATTTCTCCTAGGAAAGCCTATATTCTGATGGCTCAACAGCTACTGGTTTGTTAGCATCATGGCAATCAATGCCTCAAATTTCAGATGTAGGAAAAGGTATCTTATATAATTAAACTGTAGAGTCAGTTACAGATCCTGAGGCTGCCAAATGGTAACTCTTCATACCAACCTGTTCTTGTCCTGGTTCATTAGCTCTTGCTGTGGGCTCTTGTACCTGCTGCAGCATTTTCTCCAGTTCTTTCAGTAAACCTTCTGTCTCAGAGACAACTAAAGGAAATCATGAATATAGTAAAAGCTACATCTTTGATTAATTCCATCTAATTCAAAATCTTAACTACCCAGAAATAACTCTTCTAAATACTACAGGATTAAAAATAAAAAAACAAATGTTCATAGTTTAAGCCGGGCGGTGGTGGCGCACGCCTGTAATCCCAGCACTTGGGAGGCAGAGACAGGCGGATCTCTGTGAGTTCGAGGCCAGCCTGGTCTACCAAGGGAGTTCCAGGACAGGCTCCAAAGCTACAGAGAAACCCTGTCTCGAAAAACCAAAAAAAAAAAAAAAAAAAAAAAAATGTTCATAGTTTAAAAAATTTTAGCTTTAGTTAACTTAAAAATTACAGATTTCTTTTTGGCTTTTTCTTACATACTTAGTTTCTGTTATCATTTGTTTTTTATATATGACCCCCGCTTGTTGCAAAATTCTATTATGAATTTCCAGGTGAAATTTTTAAAATTCTTTGAAAGGGATAAGTAATTTTTTTGATATGTAGAGAGTATAAAATATCTTTGAAATATAAGAAGCTCATTAGAAGTATTTTTGTCTTATTTGGGTCCAAAGCATGAGACTCAATTATGTCTGAAAAGCAGACATCACAACCAAGAGCAATGGACAGTTGATAGAGGGGTCAGTTTCCTTTAAAGAATGTGGCCCCATAGGCCCACCACGTTCCTGGAAATGGCCCCACACCCACCAGCATTAGGAGTGGACAACTGGATTATTAGGAAAAAGACACAGTCAGGAGAGCAAGGACATGGGGAGTGTGGTGGTGAAGATGACCGAATGCCTCACCTCCATGGGTGACATTAAAACTGATGCTTAACAGAAAAAGTCACATAGCTGAGTGGCTGGGCCCAATGCAGGCTCATCCTTCTTTTCCACTTTCCTGTGCATGGGGCTCTCCAAGGGAGAGAGTGCCTCCCCAGGGTGAGCATGCACTCCCTGTGGGTGCTTGTGGAGGTCAGACATTCCTGCCAGGAGTCATCTTCCGCTGCTCTTTTATGGTCTTTATTCATTCACTTGGGGGAGGAAGGCTCCCTCAAGTCAAACCCAGAGCTCCCTGAAAGCTACTCTTACTAGCAGTTTGATGCCCACTGACATTTTTCATGGTGTCTTGGGATCCCCTTGGTCCTCATGTTTGCATGACATTTAACCACTGAGCCATTGCTAGAACCCCACTAGTTCATCCAATCCTTATCCAAATATGTAAATTGCTTAGTCTGATTTGAAAGAGAAAACATTATGCTTATAAATGCCTTTTTTTGCTGTGAAATAAGTGGAAGAGGTGTTTACTGTTTTGTTGAACATACTGAGATAAAAATGTCTATCTTAACCACTTAAGAAAGACAGCCTAGGATAATGATAGAATTGAATCCTAATGAACAATATGCATTTGAATTCTCCACCTAAATAAACAGCATTTTTACTTGACACAGAGTCTTGCTGAAGCAAAGATCAAAGCAAATAGCACACAAGTAGCTTGCTGTTTATAGCTTGCAGAGACAGATGAGACATCTGAGAAGCCTGTGGAAAGACAGCAAACCAGGAGGGGATGCCATGTCCCTCCACTTCCACTCTGATCCCTGCATCTGACATACCCCCTTCCATTTTCTGCCATCTTGACAGATCACCAACAGTCATACTGCCTAGCACAGCTGGAAGATCAAGGAACATTTAAATGTACCAAGGCGGAACCTAAGAAAGGGAATTTTAAATACTGGTAAAGTACTATTTTGTTTTGTTTTGTTTTGTTTTTCCAGACACAGTTTCTGTGTAACAGCCTGACTGTCCTGGAATTCTCTCTGTAGACCAGGCTGGCCTCAAACTCACAGAGATCCATGATAAAGCACTATTAATAGCAGTATTGACTGAAATCAGGGCAGTTAGGAAATGGAAAATCTTCCTGTGGCTGCTGCTACAATGAAGGAAAAATCGGTTCCCTTTTGCATTTCCACATTACAATCTGCAGCAATATGCCAGCCAGCATCTCTGCCGAAGCATCTCTGTATTCAAACACACACCTACAGTGTGTCTGCTCTGGGGCAGGAACTCAGGGAGGTCAGGCTAGACCAGGAGCCTCCTCATCATGACTCTGCCCAGCCAGCCTCAGGCTAGACCAGGAGCCTCCTCATCATGACTCTGCCCAGCCAGCCTCAGGCTAGACCAGGAGCCTCCTCATCATGACCACTGCCCAGCAAGCCTCAGGCTGACCAGTCACAACTAGTCTTGAAACAACCTGAAAAAAGCTTCTCCTATCTCAGGAATGAGTTCTCTGCTTCAAAGCAAAACAAACAAAAACTGCAACTGACTTGTTGGTGACCACCCCAAACCATCTGTTTTCTTTGGAAATAGCTGAAGACAACAGAATAGTCCATTCTGGCTCAGGAGTACTCAAGAGTTTGGTGGGCCTAAGAATCACCTGGGTAATTCATTTTAAAACATAGATGTACCATGTCTACTGAACTCAAACTTTCTAGAGAAATGTATGCTCCTACTGAAGCTTTTTGAATGAAATTAACATTCAATTTTAGTATATTTTTTTTCATTTATATTTATGTGTGTGCACGTGCACATGCGTGTATGTTCACAGGTGCACTCAAGCACACAAGTGCAGATCATAAGTGCCATAGCATGCCTGTAGAGGTCAGAGGACAGCCTGCAGAGGAGCTTCTCTCTTGTCTGCTTGAAGCATGGGTCGGCACTACATACTCTAGACTAGCCTCTGTCCCCCGCCTGCCCCTCCCTCCTCTCAGTGGCATGCTGTGACTCCTGCTGTGCACCACCTCAAGCAGCTTTCACGTGCCTTCTGGGAACTCAACTCCTATTGCTAGGCTTGAGCCACAAGTGCTTCTGCCCCTGGGGCCACCTCCACAGCTGCAGTGGGGCATCTCTTTTCTGTTCCTGTTAACTCATGGGTAACTGTGTGGTAATCGTCAGGCTGATCCTCCAGTTCCCCGTACACTTTTTTCCTACTTTACTTTGCGAATCTTCAGAAACTGACATTGAAATTTAATGTCATGTTGAAAAGATGGATTTTGAGCTCCGTTATAAAGAAATTTGCCAAACAAACATCTCCACATTTCTAACACTAGGCTAAAGCAGACTCAGGTTATGATGACATGTGTCACTGCCAAGTTCACTGGAACCTCTGTTTGCAACCAATCTGAAAAAGTGTCTGCACTGCCTTTTGATCAAAGGGTAGACAGAGTAATGGAGGGCTTCATCAACTGGCCAGGACTCTTAACAGCTTGACTGATGTTGATTTCTGCTTCCAGAGCTACAGGAGGCTTGCTTTTCTATAAGTTTTCCTATATTGTAAGCTGAAATTCAAAAACAATTCTCAAGAAATGGTAGTTCCTGTAATCTACAGACTCAGTTATCAGAATTGGTCAATGATATCCTCCAAGGCTGGAGACAGAATGATGCCTTTGCTGACTGTACAACCAATCATCTCCTATCTGTGATGATTAGCCTGTACTTTCCTGACTTGTTTCAATTCACTGTTAAGAGTAGAAATGGAGAAGGAGGAAAATGGGGATGGGGAGGGAAGAAGAAACAGAGTGAGAGTGAATTAGAGAGAGAGAAAGAGAGAGAGAGAGAGAGAGAGAGAGAGAGAGAGAGAGAGAGAGAGAGAGAGAGAGAGAGAGAGATCCCATACATAACAGTACATCTGAGGCAGGAAGACAAACAATTGTATCATCTGAGTGTGCAAAACAATTGGGGCCTAGAACTGGGGCACAGGCTACCTCCTAGTAATGAAAGAAGAACTGGCCCCATCCTTTCTGGAAGCCACCGCTGCAGCAGCTCCCTTGCACTTTGACCTTTGAAAGGATATTTCTCTTCCCTTTGCTCGACATCTTCTAAAGAGAAGCTACACTGAAATGACTAAATGGGCAAAGACTTGCTGGCTCTGGAGAAAATATAAGGATTGTATTCCACAATTAAGGTGTTAGCTGTTAAATAATCTCTCTACATTTATAGAACCTAGAAGGCCTGGTTCCTTCAGATTATACCACACTATGAAAAAATCTTCCTTGTCCTTTGGTTCTATGAGTCAAATAACACAAAACATGTCACTTGCTATGAGGCTTAATTTGAAGAAAAGAATGACTGTCTAGTGAGCAACAGGAAGTAGCCCCAGAAGGCCAGGGACCAGTGATGTACCAGCTGGAGAAGAAGAGAAGGAGACATGTGCCCTTGAAGTACAGAGGCCACTCAGCATCCTAAGACAGCTCTCACAGGAGCACACTGTTCTGTCTTCCTTCCCCCTGTAATAAAAGCTCTGTGTATATCTGAGTTCTCTACGTGGGTTCTTTGATGCTGGCATACCCTTTATATTCATGAATTGGCCCTTGAATAAATGTGATTTATTTCCCACCAGCTCTCCTTTTTGAAGAATCGGCTTTCAAGCAATCATCACTGAACATGAGACCCATAATACCATAAAGAAATGGGATATGGATGCTTGGAAAGAGATCGCTCTAAGGGCTAGCCTCTGGACCCAACTGCTGCCATCTTCATGAGGTCATCAAGCCTTTTTGTAAGAGTCTATCATGATGAAGCCTTTTGGTTGGTACTCTCTCTGGGAGGAAGAGTCGTTGAACTTTGAGTGGCCAGGTATTTCTGTACAATGCTGCCCTAACTGAACAAGGCCTTGGGATCTCAGGCTAGAGTATTTAGGGTGGGGAAATACTGGGAGAAGCTGAGCTCTGTCCTGCAGCTATGGAAAAGCCATCAAGCACATTTGGTGAACTATCCAGTATGACAGCTTTGGGGCCACCCATGCTCCTACTAGTAACACCCTCCCCACGCTCTGTAAGCACAGCAATCACAGTGATATATTTACACAGTGTAAAGGAGCATTATTAACCAATGAGAATAAAACATATTCACAGTGTACAGAAGGATTATTCCACAGGTAACTGCCCAGCTCTGTCCAAGTAAGCAGTTTCCTTATAGTCATCCAGCACTTCTGGCTCTTGGGAGTTTTCTGTCCCCTCTTCCATGATCCCTGAGCCTTGCATGTATGGGTGTGGTATAAAGGTTCCACTTTGGGTTGGGCACTTCCACAGTCTCTTAAGGTTCTTTTTTGCAATAGGTAGTGATTATTTAGTCTTTGACACAGGGTGTCAGGTATCCTTGACTTGCCTAAAACTCCCTATGTAGCTGAGGATGTCCTTAGAGACATGTGCCACCACATCAAGCTTATGTTGGGCTTGGAGTCTTGGGCTTCATAGTTGCTAGGTAAACATTCTACTAATGGAGTCATATTCCTAGTCCCAAGGAGTATTAAGAATGAGAAAGAATCACTGTTTGCTGAGAAATGGCACGATGGACTGGTCTAGACGGTGATGTTCTTAATTGCTGACGATAAGGTGAAGAATTAAAATGTATTAGTTGAGTATTTTTATTTCTTTACAGGAAAATCATGCCTGATAGTGTTAACTATCATAACTGCCATGTCTAGTGAGGTCATGTATCTTAGAGGAAAAATTACTATTATCACTTTCTTCAACCCATATAACTCCTAACTGCATTCTTATACTTATCCCTATATCCACAGATAAGCATACCTCTCACTCATCAGCAAAATGCTTCTTTTTACCTCAGACTGTCTTATCTTAAAAATGATGTCTCCCAAGACCCATACAGAATGTCTAGGATGGTCACGCTGGAGTGAAGCCTTCTGGAGCAGGAGTCCTGGGGTCAGCAGCCACACTTCCTGCTGCTAGAGTCAAATGCTACTCATAGTGCTGGTGGGGGGTGGGTGTTGAAATAACTGGGCTGTCTTGGAGGCCACCTGGCTGGCAGTTTCCACTTGGGAAGGGATCTAACAACTGTTACCTGGTTTAATTTTCTTATTGTGACAAAGTGGCTGACGAAAACAACTTTCCAGAGGGTTTCAGATCCTGCTTGCTCAGCCTGGTGCTTGGTAAACATTTGGAGTATGCAGCAGGGCAGAGCCCCAGAGCAGGATGAGGACTTGGAAGCTAGTACAACTTTAAAGGGCACATTCTATGGATCTACTTCCTCCAGATGTGCCCTCCTTAGTAAGTTTCCACAAGCTTCCAAACCAGCAAGACCAGCTGAGGACCAATGCTGGAAACATTAGCTCTGGGGTCATTCTGTAACCAACCACAGCATTGCTCCAGTGGTTGTTCTCAAGAGTTTAAGCTATTCATAGGAAGAAGGAAAACTTATTAATGAGTGTTTGAATGTGAAGGACTTGCCATTGAAATTAACATTCTCTATGGTGCTTAATGGAGTTTCTTCTCACGCTGCTTAACCATTCTTACATCCCTGACAAATGGCCCTAGGAAGGGCTGGGTTTCTCTATGCCTTCTTCAATTAAGATCCCACTTTGCCTCCAAAATGGAAGTTGACTGTCACAGACATTTTCTGTGCTTTCACATTTATCATACAGATATCGTTTCTACTTGTCCTGTCACAATCCCCACTGTCAAACCTTCGTTCTGTCTCTGTATGGGTTGCTTAGTGCTGGGTGGAGGTGAGGCTGGGGATATGGTGTAGGAGGTTCTTCTGTATTTATGTTGCTTTCATTGGTTAATCAATAAAGAAACTGCTTGGCCTGATAGCGCAGAATTTAGATAGGTGGAGAAGACAGAACTGTATTCTGGGAGGAAGAAAGCAGCAGATCGAGCCGAGCTGCCATGATGTCGCCAGGTCAGAGTCGCTGAATCTTTCCCAGTAAGCCACGACCTTGTGGTGATACACAGATTAACGGAAATGGGTTAGATCAGGATGTGAGAGTTGGCCAAGAAGAGGCTAGAGCTTATGGGCCAAGCAGTAATTTAACTAATACAATTTTTTTTTTTTGCTTTTTCGAGACAGGGTTTCTCTGTGGTTTTGGAGCCTGTCCTGGAACTAGCACTTGTAGACCAAGAGATCCGCCTGCCTCTGCCTCCCAAGTGCTGGGATTAAAGGCGTGTGCCACCACCGCCCGGCCCTAATACAATTTTTGTGTGGTTATTTTGGGGGTTAAGCTAGCTGGGCGGTGGGACGCAGCCCGCCGCTCTTCCATACTACAGATTGGCACCCAATGTAATGGACTAAATCCACTTATAAACCTGAGAGGGCTTAAAAAGGAGAGGGAGAGAGAGAGAGAGAAAG
The DNA here is from genome assembly GCF_037038515.1 of Microtus pennsylvanicus. Lineage (NCBI taxonomy): Eukaryota > Metazoa > Chordata > Mammalia > Rodentia > Cricetidae > Microtus > Microtus pennsylvanicus. The sequence continues at coordinate 6,518,471 of NC_134581.1, read as the reverse complement.
AGAGAGAGAGAGAGAGAGAGTGTGTGTTTAACACAGCTTTTTACTGTTTGCTGGTGGCGTGCTGCAGAGAGAATTTCCTGACAGAGCAGCCGTACCCCTTCCCCCCCAAAAAAGCTGCTCCATTTTAAAACATGGCTTCCTGGGCACTGCCACTGGTGCAAACTCCAGCTATGGAGCATTTGTGGGCCTGGGTGTTTGTGTGCCTGTTCGGGATTGGGAGGAAAGCAGGTGAGACCATGCCCGTGGCTCAGCTCTTCTTGCCTGGGCAGACAGCAGAATCAGACTTGGGCAGGCAGGAGAGCATGGTGGATTCCTGCCACCATACAGAGATGTTTCCAGGCTGCATAGTGCTCTGAGAGGCAGATTTGGCTGTAACTCAGATAAAAAAGTGTTTATGTTGCACACTCATTCTTTGGGCTGGACTGCTGAGTGCAGCTCCTGCCTGGCGGCCCCAGAGATGACAAAAATGGTACATCCACCATTTTACTATTGAGCTAATAGGCCAAACAATGTTGTAATTAATATGTTCTGTGTGATTATTCAGGTCTGGGAAGTGGGAAACAAAAGAACAGTCTCCGCTGACAAGGCCCCAGGCTCTTATGAGGTCCATTCCCCCCTTTCTTTGGATTCCAATAGGTTTAGGATGGAGAGGTCTAGGTTGAAGATCAGTTGCTAGAATTTTCCTCTACAGCTGTCAGTGATTTATTTTAAAACATTAAATATATGGCAACTTCAGAGAAATTTTACTTAAGAAGACAGAAACTTAAAGAAAATAGAAAAGTTTCCCATTTGACACCAAGATGACCTAATAACCTTAAACTTGTATGCAAGTACAATAGCTTTTTAAAAGCCAACAACTACATTTTTCATTCTTGTCTTATATAATATATCCTGACTGCAGCTTCCTCTCCTAGGTCCCAGTGCCCCCACCTCCCCCACCTTTCTTCCAGATCCACTCTTCCAGTCTGTTTCTCCATAGAAAAGAGGAGGCCTCCCAGGGATATCAACCAAACATGGAACAACAACATACAAAAAGACCAGCCATAAACCCTCACATCAAGGCTGGGTATGGGAATCCAACAGGAGAAAAGGGGTCTCAATAGCAGGCAAAAGAGTCAGAGACACCCCATTCCCACTGTCAGCAACCCCACAAAAACACCAAGCCAACAACCATAACATGTATACACAGGACCTAGTGCAGACCTATGTAGACTCCATGATTGTTACTTCAGTCTCTGTGAAACCCCATGAACCCTACTTAGAACAACCATTTGAAATTATATCTAGGCAAAGAAACTAAAGCCATCCCAGGCCTTCACATACCCATGTTTTCCTTTGATAAGGCTTCATCAGAACAAACATTTTCAACAGAGCATCTTAAAGCAGCATTCCTGAAAAAGATTTTGACAGATTTAGTTTCAAACAAGCAACCCCACACATAAGGGTGTGTATACACACACACACATACATACATATGTATGTAAGTACATGTACATATACACACATGTATATATTTATTTTACTGCATATATGCAAATGTGTGTTTCTTAATAACTGAATTCTGTGACTCTATAGGTCTCAATCTTTGGTGTATTTTTCTTGGTTGTCTCACACAGCACAATTCAGTGCAGAAAGCCACTGTGACCCCAATAGCTACCGAGCACTGGGAAGCTAATTCAACAAGCAGTCGCACAGGCATTCTTCATGCAATTATCTCCCAAAAACATGTTATGTAATTACTGTTCTCATTATGTAAAGAGGTTGAGGAACTGCAACTACAAAAAGAAATGAGAAGTTTGGCACCATAGGTAAACCACTGACCATGACAGAACCTGTTCTGTCAGATGGTAAAGTCATACTTTCCCATCACACTGTGCTCCTGACAAGTGCCAGAAAACATCTGTGCCAATGCATTATTGCCAATCAGAAGTTCCCATGAATCAGTTCTGCAAGCCATGTCTCTTCATCTCTTAAACGAGGATATCTGTACATGTGTGTGGTGTGTAGGATGTGATTACTGTGGTGTGTAACTGAGACAAAGAAATCAATGTCCACTTTCAAGAATTAATTATCTAGCCAGGCAGTGGTGGCGCACGCCTTTAATCCCAGGACTCAGGAGGCAGAGGCAAGCAGATCTCTGTGAGTTCAAGGCCATCTTTTCTACAGAGTGAGCTCCAGGATAGCCAGGACTACTCAGAGGAACCCTGTCTTGAAAAACCTAAAAAAATAAAAATAAAAAAGAATTAGTTATTTAGTGGGTGGAGATACTTTTGCACAGAGATGACAACCTGAGTTTGTTACCAAGACCCTGTCAGATGGCAGGAGAGAACTGATCCCTAACACTTATCCTCTGACCTCCACATATGCTACAGATAGACATGTCCCACATACATCATACATACAAAACAAAATAAAATGAAGCAAATGTGTAAATAATTAATTTTAAAAGTGGCTTTCTTCTGCAAAGATATGGCAAGAGGAGGACTATTAGCATCAGTCTTTATCTGTAAGTGGGAATCCTAGAACACGTGGTCACATACTGAAAATCACATGCTAAGGCTAGCTCAATGAGAAACACTGAAACTTATCATCATTGTCTTATCACTTTATCATGGGGACTTGACCCCGACTTGTCTTACCTATTTTAATCTTTAAAAAAACCTTTTTACAAGATAATAACCTTTCAAAAGTTCTAGCTTAACGTTTTTATAGAACTATAATATTTCTTCAGCCAAGTATGGTGGCTGCAATCCCAGCATCTGGGAGGCTGAGACAGAAGGACTATAAACTTGAGAGTAGCCTTGGCTACATAGTGGAAGCCCTGTTGGAAAACCAGACCAGGCAAAAGAGAGCATAACTTCTCTGCACTTCTAACTACCAGCTTGCTAATTCTTTCAAAAAGGTTTAAGCACAAGGTTTACCCAGTGAAGAAAAAAATTAGGGAAAATGTCACACAATAATTAAATACAATTTATACATCTCAATTGTATTCTAGTATTTTAATTTCACAAAACATACCTTTTCCTCTTTCTAACCTTGGGCTTTTTCTTTTCAGTATTATTTTTGGAAACTTGCGTCTATAAAGAAACATCAAAAATGAATTAGCATATTGCTCTAGATCTGCTCAATATACTAAAATGGGTATTATGTGCTTCTAATAATTTAGCTGAAGAGAAACTTTGGCCCATACCCCTGAACAAGACCTTTCTGTCTAGCCTCCACTACATGGTCTCTGTGAAGGCATCAACCCACCAGCCTCCAGGAATAGTAGGATGACCAGATAAGGAGCTGCTCTTTATTCTCATATGCACCTTCAAAAAACCCATAAAAATAATAGGATCATTATTTAAAATTTTACACCTAGCTTTAAGAAAAACAGAAGCATGTAGATGTAAAGGTACATGGGTGAGAGCTGACATAGTAGTGGCCCCAACAATATGCAGCAAGGCACCCCCGGAGAAACACAGTGGCTTTTTATGGCTAAGCAAAGACAAATTCTGTGCCTCTTGTGTCACAGTCAGATAAGGCCTGGATACAACAGAATTCTTCTGACTGTAAACAGAACAGGCAAGACTTTACTTGAAAGAGCACAAAAGCAGGTTGCTGTATACACCTGGCCTGCCACATTAGATGGCAGCAGCAGTGATTCTGAAATATAGAAAACATCCAAAAAATCCAAAGATATGTCTCTGAGAATATTAGATTTTCCAAATCAAATAATCAGCCCAAAGGTTCTCCTAGAATTCCAAACTAAGAGAGGCAGAAGCACAAAAGTCAAGCAATTAATGTAAAGACTTAGATTGGATCTCATATACTACATTCACTAGTCAAGAGTAACTAAAATTAAAAGCATGCACAGGAAAACTAAACCCTATTAAGCAATGTTTTCAATGTATAGTTCAGTTGACATGAAGTTAAAAACAAGCAAAAAGAATGTATAGTCCTAGAAATCAAAAGTGTCTGTTCTTGGAGCACTGGCAATCAGCTGCAATAGATGCCTTACCAACAGTAGTGCCCAGGAAAGTAGCATCAATTAAATTACACCCCAAACAAGTGTGACTCAAGTGGGAAGCTGGGTCTGTGCTGTCTGAAGCTACTGAAATAGTTCAATAGAGGGAAATTAGGAATTGTTTGCTTTTTATCAGTTATTGATTTCCCTCATTATCAGAAAATCATTAAAACTTTCAAAATAAAAGGGAATTTTAAGACTACAATTCAGTCGGGCGGTGGTGGCGCACACCTTTAACGCCAGCACTCAGGAGGCAGAGGCAGGCGGATCTCTGTGGGTTCAAGGCTAGCCTAGTCTATGAGAGCAAGTTCCAGGACAGGTTCCAAAGCTACAGAGAAATCCTGTCTTGAAAAAAAAAAAGGAAAGAAAGAAAAAATATATAATTTTTCTGAAAAAGCTACTAAAGGATATGCTGCAAAGATTTAACCTAAAAACAAGAATGAAAATGACTGAAGAGAAACAAATTACTAAACATGATCTACATCTAAATAAACTCGAGACCCATGTAGGCTCAAGCCAGACAGACCCCAGCATGAAGAGGGAAAGTGAGCAAGAAGTCCCCATGCTGCATGAAGAGCTACTGGTAATCAGTGGAAGGTCACACAAGCAAGGACACACACAGTACCAACTTGATGGGTTTAACAAAATCCCACAGTGACAAAAGTGAGGATAAAAAATTGCATGAGCAAAGGAGGAATGGATTTGGGAAGAGCTGGGGAAGGGGTGAAGATGATCAAAACACATCCTACAGAATTCTCAAAGGACTAACCAAAACAGAAAATAAATAAATGAACCATGATCCCCTCTTCTCCCAAAGCCTAACTGAGGCTGGATATAGTGCTCAAAACTGGAACTTTTATAGCAGACACAAGACCTGAGTTAGATTCCTAGTACCGAGATTTTTTTTTAAAGACTAATTGTAAAGAAGTGAAAAACAAGAAGATTCATAGTCCAAGATAACAAAACGGAAGAGGGAAAGGAATCAAACCAGGGTAGAAAGTAAATAAATGATACTGAATTATTCATAAAATAGAAGTGTAATTAGGTCATGTATGGCCAATGGAAGAATTTTAAAAATAGTGATACAGGAGTTCAGAAAAGTAATTGAAGATTAATATGTTTGCACATAAGGATAGCCCTCCAAAGAAGAGGGCTGTGTTGTATACCATCTAGACTAGTTGGAAGCAAAAAAGGGAATTTTAAAAAACATGCAATATGATAGAACCTAGAAAGAGAAGCAGAGAAGAAAAAAGGAAAAAAAGCATTGTAAACAGAAAACACAAATTAGATCTTATCCAGTTACATTTATAATAAGAAGTAATTCAAATAGATTCAATCTCTTCGACTGGTTTAAAGCAAAGCAGTACAATTTAAGCCAAGGGACTCTAAGACATAACAGCATGACCATCAAGGTGCCAAGTGCTTTTCTGTACAAAAATTATGAAAACTTCAAATGGTAAATGTGAGGAATATAAAACAGTCAAAACACTCTTTTAGAAGAAGAGCCAATTTGATCACACACTCCGATTTCAAAACTTAAGACAAGATTTGATAATTTAGGACAATATGGTTTCAGCATAAGAACAGAAGACATGACCAGTGGAATGTAGTTAGGAGTTCAGAAATGAAGTCTCAGCAATCGGGCTAATGAGTATGTAAGAAAAACAGTTCCTTCTGCAAATAGAACTAGTACAGCTGATAACCACATACAAAACAATAAAGTTCACATCATATATAAAATTAGTTTTAAAAGGATTAAAGGTTTAAATGTAAGAGACACCACTTTCAAATGTCGTGGAAGAAAATATAGAAGTAAATCTTTATAACTTTGGTGTCTTTGTTAGTTTTTTTTTGTTGTGAAGAAACACCAAGACAACTTATAAAAGAAAGCATTTCATTGGGGGCTTGCTTAGTTTCAGAGGGTTAGAGTCCATCCATGATCATCATGGCAGGAAACAAGGCAGCAGGTGGACAGACATGGTGCTGGAGCAGTAGCTGAGAGCTTAGATCTGATCCACAAGCATGAGGAAGAGAGAGAATAAACTGGGAAGGGCTTAGGTGTCTGAAACCGCAAACTCCTCCCTCCAGTGACATACCACTTATTACAGGACCATACCTCCTGATGCTTCCCAAACAGTCCCACAAACTAGGGACCAAGTAATCAAATGTATGACCTCTAGGGGCCATCCTCATCCAAACCACCGACTGAATTCAGTTGGTGGTGTCTTATATGTAATATTAAAAGCATAAACAACAAAAGAAATGATAAATAGGATGATATCAAGGTTAATGACTTCTGTGGTTTTAAAGGACACCACCAAGAGAGAAAACAGCTCATAAAAGTAGAAAAGATATTTTCAAATTATGTATATAACAATCAAACAATAAGAAAACAAGTCTATTAAATGTATACAACATTTGAATGGACATTTGTTTTAGGAAATACAGGAATGGCCAGTAAGCACATGAAGAGCTGGTTAATAACATCAGTCATCAGAGACATTAAAATCACAATGAAATACCACTCCATGTGCAGTGGAATAGCTGGAAAGAGAGACCTACCAAATGCTGACAAGTCTGTGGTAAAAGACGGAAAAGTAGCTGGCTGGGAGTTGTGGAGGTGTGCAGCAACTGTGGACCAGTTTAAAACTTCCTCAAAGCCCATGAATGAAGTTACCCTGTAACCTAGCAGTTCCACTCGGGAAAAATAAAGGCATTCATCTAAGCAAGAACTTACACACAATGTTTCTAGTGCCATTATTAACAAGGTAGAAACAATCCAAATGTCCACCAACAGATGAGAAAAGTGTGGCATGCTAGTGTCTTCCTTTATTCGTGACTTGTTTCTGAAGTTCCACAGTAACTAGTCTGAGACTATTACATGGAAAACTCTAGACATGACTTATAAATTGGTATAACTTTTATTACATCAGGTTGCTTTTTCTATCTTTTTCTGTTCTTACTCATTTCTTCTGTGACAAATTTATAAATTAAACTTCATCACAGGTATGTAGGCATAGGAGAAAAAGATAGCTACACTGATTTCTCAACTATCTAGAACTTGGGGCTTTTTCTAGGGTCTCAGAATATATCCTCAATATATAGTGATGGGGAAGACTACTATATATCCATATAACAGAATATTATCTGCCACTAAAAATAATACTATGTGAATAAATTTCAAACCATTATGCTAAGTGAACAGTGAAAAGCCAGACACCAGCTATATTGTGTGTCACCTTTTATCTGAAGTGTTCAGAGATGGAAAATCCAGAGACAAAAAGTTGAAGAGTAACTGCCAGGAAGTGGCAAAAGGTAGAAGATAGACAGACTGCCAATGCACATGGGGCTTTAGGAATGAAAATTAATTAATTAGTCTAAAATTAAATACCATTGTTGATTACACAACTTTTAATATATGAAAATCCACTGCACTTACACTTGTAAATAGTGACTTGTATGACATATAAAATAAAACTTAACAAACATAAACTACAAAATTCACTACTGTTGGAGGAGGGCGCTGCTTGTTGGTTCCTGGCCGCCAGGCTAGCTTAGACCCAAAATAACCACACAGAAACTGTATTAATTAAATCACTGCCTGACTCATTAGCTCTAGCTTCTTATTGGCTAGCCCTCATATTAATTTAACCTATTTCCATTAATCTGTGTATTGCCACGTGACAGTGGCTTACCAGCTAAAGTTCCCAGTGTCTATCTCCAGTGGCTCCATGGCTTCTCTCTGACTCTACCCTTCTTTCTCCCGCCATATAGCCTAGCTCTCCCCACCTAGTTCTGTTCTTCCCTTCCATAGGCTCAAAGCAGTTCTTTATTTATTAACCAATAAAAGCAACACATAGGCAGAAGGACCTTCCACTCCACACTACATGGAAAAATTGAAAGGAGCTAGAATATAATATATTCATAATTATTACTAATGTCTAGTCTGGTGATATTAATGCTAGGACAGGAGTGGTAGATGTGAATTCAAAAAGCATAATTTAAGGAGAAAGCTTATTACTCAGTGTTAAAAGACAATCTCATTTTTAAAAATCTTAGCTTCAAAATATACAAAGTAAAGTCATACAAAATTAAGTAGAATTTGCATTGTTCTAAAACTAGAAGATGGGTGTGGTAACACATGTCTTTATTCCCAGCACTGAGACACAGAGGCATGTAGATCTCTCTCTGTAAGTTCCAAGCCAGCAAGGGCTACACAGAGAAACTCTTTCTCAACAACAACAACAAAACCAAAATTAGATAATTAACTAAAAATCATATAACAGGAAAAAATAACAAAGAAAGAAATAAACAACAAAAATAATTTAATCAAATTCATACACGTTGTACATTGTAAAGAATATATATTGTTTGCAAATAAAAAACATTTACAAATTTACCTACTAAGTCAAAAGGAAAGGTGAAAAAATAAATAGAAAACCCTCTTTTACACATGTGTTTCACGGAGTAAACCGTAAGATGTGAAATCAAACCCTGTATGACAACTAATAAAGTGTTGTGGGAGCTGCGGGCCTGCTTTTCATCCCACCCGGCTCCCACACAGCTAGCTTTACACCAGAAATAACAACACACAAATTGTATTCTTTTAAACACTGCTTGGCCCATTAACTCTAGGCCTTACAGGCTAATTCTCATATCCCAATCAACCCATCTCTAATAATCTGTGTAGCATCAGTCTTACCGGGAAAGATTCAGCATGTCTGACCTGGCAGCTTGCTTTATGGCGTCTGCCCGGAAGAGGGGAGCATGGCCTCCGAGCTCTCTTCCTCTTCCTCCCAGCATTCTGTTCTGTTTACTCCACCCACCTATGTTTTAACTTATCAGGACCAAGCAGTTTCTTTATTACTTAACCAATGAAATCAACAGATTGATATATGACACTCCCACATCAATAAAGCATTCATCTGATAAGCAGAAAACAGTCCATTCTCTCGTGAAACTTTTTGTAACAAGCTGTCTGTCATCTGTGTCATTTGGATCACATAGTCTTTTCTTCTTGTTAGATAGTACAGACTTCCTGCCATGCCCTGCAAGCTTGCAGATATGACATAAACTGGAGAATAAAGGTTAGAAAAAACGTGGCATGAACAGGCATCAGCACACGAACAGGAAGGTTAGTGATTACACCGTGACACCGTGTTGAGCTGTTGTATAGCTCAGTGGTAGCACATGTGCTTTAGTATGTGCAAGGCACTGGGTTAAATGCTCAGCAACTTCCCTAATTCAACTTGGTCATATATGGTGGTGTATGCCTTTAATCCCTGCACTAGAGAGGTATCAGGGCCTACACAGCAAGTTCCAAGCCGGCCAAGGCTACACAGTGAGATCCTGTCTCCCCAAATAGTAATAAAATGTATTTTTTTTTAATTTGGCCTTTTGATGTACTTCATGAAATTGCCCTTAAACTACTGTGAAGAACTTCAAAGTGATTCTATCTCAAAATGTTTGTTAGCTTCTGTTGTTTCTTGGCTTTTCTCTTTGATCTGTCAGCATGAGCAGTGTCTCAGACCATGCTGTCTATTCCACTCATTGCTTCACCAACTTTGATTTTATTGATTTTAAATCAACTACAAAAATAGAACAATTTTAAATCATATACTAATTGCTTGGCAGCCAGAAGTATCATTTACATTGAACATTTAAAAGAGTTAAGTGTAATAAACAATTTAAGTAAGTCTGAAAGCACTATTAGGCAGCTCAAATGACTAAGTTATCACCCAAGGCAACTCGAAAGAACCCTGGGGAGTTCACAAGCAATGCTAAAAGTTAAGGGGTCTTCTTTTCGTGACCTTTACGCTCATGGTAATATTCAAACATTCATTCCACTACTCTGTTATATGTCATTGATTTGTATCATCAAAGACACCATAGAGGTGTTATTTAATGTGACTACTATCAGCTTAAATTATATTTGAGTATGAAATAAAAAGCTTACTACAAGAGTAAATAAGACTACTATAACAAAATGAAACTACTCCATAGTATCAATAGGAAGAAGTACCATTAAAGAGCTACCACAAAGTAGGAAGGTTTGTGTTAGAGGAGGCAAATTGCTCTCCTACTTTATTACACATTCCACAGTTAACAGTCTTATTTCCTTTTCCCATTGCTGTAACTGAATATCTGATAAGGAGACCTCCAGGAGGAAAGGATTGTTTTCTACCATGATTTGAGGAGAAAAAAAAAAAAGCCCTTCACAGCAGGTGGTCCTGATAGCAAGTTATGTTAGCAAGAATAGCTGGGATTCCTGATTTCCTCATATTTCTGGCAGAACAGAAAGCAGGAACTTTCCTTCCCCCATCGAACCACCTCCTCCAGCAAAGCTGCACCATCTAATGGCCCTTAGATCTCTCTTTTTTTTAAATTACAAATTGTTTGTCCTCTTAGCTCAGGCTTATTAACTAGCTCTGACTACTTAAATTAACATATTTCTGTTATTCTATCTGTGTAAAACAGGGCTACTGAATTTTCTGAGTTAATCTTGTATCCTGCTACATTTCTGAAAGTGTTTATGAGTTGGAAAAGTTCCTTGGTAGAATTTTTTGGGTCGCTTATGTAAAATATCATATCATCAGCAAATAGTGAGAATTTGACTTCTTTTTTTCCAATTTGTATCCTCTTGATCTCCTTTTGTTGTTTTATTGCTCTAGCTAGAACCTCAAGAACTATACTGAATACATACGGAAAGACTGGACAACCTTGTCTTGTTCCTGATTTCAGTGGGATCACTATGAGTTTCTCTCCATTTAGTTTGATGTTGGCTATATATTGCCTTTATTATGTTTAGGTATGTTCCTTGTATCCTTGCTCTCTCCAAGACCTTTATCATGAAAGGATGTTGTATTCTACCAAAAGCTTTTGCGGCATCTGATGAGATGATCATGTGGTTTTTATTTTTTAGTTTGTTTATACGGTGAATTACGTTGACAGATTTTCCAATGTTGAATCATCCTTGCATATCTGGAATGAAGCTGACTTGATGATGGTGGATCATGGTTCTGATGTGTTCTTGGATTCGATATGCCAGTATTTTATTTAGTTTTTGCATCAATGTTCAAGAGTGAGATTGGTCTATAATTCTCTTTCTTATTAATATCTCTGTGTGGTTTGGGTATCAGGGTAAGTGTACCTCATAAAAAGAATTTGGCAATATTCTGTCTGTTTCTATTATGTGGAACAATTTGAGGAGTATTGGTATTAGTTTTTCTTTGAAAATCTTGTAGAATTCTGAGCTGAAACCATCTGGTCCTGGGCTTTTTTTGACTGGGAGACTTTTGATTACTGTTTCTATTTCTTTAGCAGTTATAGGTCTGTTTAATTTGCTTATGTGGTCTTGATTTCATTTTGGTAAGTGATATTTATCCAGGTTTTCCAATTTTGTGGAGTACAGGTTTTCAAAATCTGACCTGATGATTCTTGTATTTCCTCCATGTCTGTTGTTACCTCTCCCTTTTCATTTCTGATTTTGTTAATTTGGATATTCTCTCTCTGCCTTTTGGTTAGTTTGGATAAAGGTTTGTCTATTTTGTTAATTATCTCGAAGAAGCAACTCTTTGTCTCATTGATTCTTTGTATTGTTTTCGTTTCTATTTTGTTGATTTCAGCTCTCAATTTGATTATTTCCTGCCATCTAATTCTCTGGGGTGAGTTTACTTCTTTTTGTTCTAATATTTTCAAATGTTCTGTTAATTCACTACTGTAGGATTTTTCCAGCTTCTTTATGTAGGTGTTTAGTGCTATGAACTTGCCTCTTAACACTGCTTTCATTGTGTCCTATAAATTTGGGTATGTTGTTGTGGTCATTTTAATTGACTTTTAGGAAGTCTTTAATTTCTCCCTTTATTTCTTCCTTGACCCATTGATGATTCAGGTGAGCACTGTTTAATTTCCCTATGTTTGTGGCCCCTTGATCTCTTAACACAGTGTTACCAGTAGGGGACAAAATGTTCAAACATATGAACCCATGGGAACATAACACATGCAGACTCTAAACTGAACTAAGTATTTGCCCCATGTCCCATTCTGTGTCTAGCTGGGCACCCCAGAATCTCAATCTTGGTGTGAGCACTGCCCTTACTATTACTTCCCATGAGCCCCTCGACCACTCCAATATCTAGCTTATGTCTGAAAGAGAAATACCTTCAAATTTTGTTTTGAAATGATAACTCTGCATGTGGAGGAAGATTAAATCAAATCACATGTCAGCAATTATTTACCAATTGAAATTTCCAGTTACTTAAATATTATTTTACACTAGGCAAGGCTCTGAATTTTATTGACATTGTTTATTGAATAGAACTGAAGAAACTTAAACTTAACAATTTAGTGTGGTGGTTCTGAGGGTAGTAGTATAGTTTCAACATTATCTAATCCTAGATCACACAGCCTCAAGATCCTTCCTGTAATTATATTTATCAAAACCCTTACTCCAAATCAGGTCCCATTCTGGTGCTCTGGGTAGATGTATCTTTGGAGGTCTCTATTCGAGATACTATAAATGTAGAAGGAGGGCCCACTTGTTCATCCCGGCTGCCAGGCTAGCTTAGCCCTGAAATAACCACACAAATACTGTATTAATTAAATCACTGCTTGGCCCATTAGCTCTGGCTTCTTATTGGCTAAAACATCTTAATTTAACCCATTTCTATTAATCTGTATATCAACACAAGGTCATGGTTTACCAGCAAAGTTTCGGCACATCTATCTCTGGCAGCAGATCCATGGCGTCCCCTGACTCTGCCCTTCTTCCTCCCAGCATTCAGTACCATCTTCCCCGACTACCTAAGTTCTGTCCTATCAACAGGCAACACACAGACAGAAGGACTCCCACACCATATAAATAAACACTGGAATATTTATGTTTTCATCTCTTCTAGCTCTGTCCCCACTGCTGGACTGCTAGTCTTCCTGTCGTATACACTAGTGACACTCAGAGTAAGGGACACAATGACACTGAGGTAGCAACACCTGAGAGCTCATAAAAGTACAAATCTCACGTCCATTTTAGGCCTACTGACTCAGAAGCCCCATTTAAATAAGTGCTTAAAGACTCAAAAAAAAAGCCACCCACTAAAATGCAATAGCATGTAAGTGCCAATGACCTGAAGTAAACCAAAGTATTAATTCTTTTCTTGCTTTATATAAAAAATGAAATATATATGTACATATTATATATTATAAATATATATGCATATTTATATGTATATATGGATAAAGAACATGGGTATATACTGAAAGAGTAAAAAACTGAATATATTTATATTTGTATATATACACATATACCCACAGATACACAACTAGATTTGTTAACTGGAATGGCAAATGGCAGAATTGCCTTTAAATTCCAAATGGAAGAAAACCTTTACAAATTGTGCTTACATTAACTTTATATGCTCTGACCCAACACTGTCCGTTTCCCTAAGTCACCTGACATCTAAATGAAAATGTGTCATGTTTCAAACAAAAGGAACACATTTTCTAGCTGCCTTACGTGTGAAGGTGTGAAGTCTAGATCTCGTGTTCTGTCCTTATAGCAGGCATAAGTATTTATCACAAGCTTCTCTTGAGGGTAATTGTCAGTCAGAAATCACTAAAGAGCTAGCTACCTTGACAAACTTTCCAAATGTGCATCTGCTTACTTTGAATAATGTAGACAAACTCTTTGTTCAAAGATATCCTACAGAAGTTTGCAAAGCTAGCATGCCCATTTCCCTTTGGAAAAGATGCCAAAGAGGATTGCGCAGAGAAAGGATGAAAACCAGCTTCCTGCAGCAGGTATAAATGATGGTCACAGGTGAACCCAAGTATCTGAAGGGCACAGCTAATACATTCCAATCTAGACAGACTGCCCTCAGCATTTCCTTGAGAGGGAAGAGGACTGAAATGCTCACTTGCTGTCCCTAGTTTGGATGCCGCTCTTTTAAAGCATATGATCCTATTGTTTCTAACATATATGTTACTCATCAATTATATGCTAGCCAGGTCAGTTTTCAGTAGAGTTGGGCATTCCCGTAACATCTGGACAGCATCAGAGCCCAGTGCTTGGCAGTGTGACTCCTGAACACCTTGCTGCCTCCTGCTCTCTGCAGTTGCAGTTAAGCTCCACAGGTTTCCTTGGTGAAGGGTCTTACCAGACAGAACACTAGAATGTGCAGCCAAGCAGTGAACAGAGGCACAGAAGGAAATCTCTAAAAGTAGAAGCTGGCTACCAGTCCCACCTAGAACAGCAGCCATGAAGGATTTTCTATTAGCACCTCGACTGTGGCTAAGGGTGAGATTGGAGTAAAACTTCAAGGGGCGCTCTGACTCAGTACTTCACTCAGAGATTTTAAAGCCTTGCATTTAAATTTTTTTGGAATGTCTGTTCAGGGACTGAATGCAAAAATTCAGGGTGGCTTTTCATTCGTATTTCTCTCTTATCTATAAACTCTTAGGAATGCTAAGCGCTAACCCCAACAAGGCACCCAGGGAGGGAAAAAAGCCATGGAAGCTGGCTTTGTGGCACAGCTGCTCGGCTGACAGCGGAGTCAGAGATCAGATTATCTGACCTCTAGCTGGAGGTTCTACAGAAATCCAAGTCAGTTGCAACATTCCCTGTTTCTGTCCAGTTTTTTTTTTTTCCTAAAACCACTGGCCATTTCAGCAAGGGATGTTGGGAGAGAGAGAGGCAAGATGTTGGCAGAGGACATTTTTCCCTAGGGAAACTTCCTGAAATCTGCGCATTTAAACTGAATTGTTAAAACCTGCTGTACAGAAAACATTTAAAGACTGTAGTACAGTATTATATTTTTTTACAAACAAAAAAATGAATGTTCAGAGTGTCATGTGTCTCACTATTTTTTCTCCTATTAACCTGAACAGTAAGAATACTTGGTGATTCCTCAACCTGTGGAGATCACAGTCAAGTATTCTAAATCCAAAACCCAGAACTTTCTTTTTGTAAAGGAATAAACAGAATCCTACCAATTACACTATAAAAAGACATAGGATCAAATACTTCACACCCAACTCTCTGATAAGTTAAGAGAGGACACCCTCCCATAAGCTTATGGGAGGAAAGACAGGACATGATTCCCTGTGGTCTGGTGACTGTGTTCTCCAGTGTACACTGGTGTAGGGACTTCTGCTATGTACTTTACATGGGAAAATTTTTTTTCAACATTTGAAGACCTTAACTATATAAATAAAAAGAAAGATAAATGATACCTCAAAGTCACTGGTAGACTTATACAGAAGCTAAATGTTTATAAACCATAATATATTATAAATATGAATTCTGTGATAGGTCAGTTCTATTTATTCTCACTGACACTGAACAGTAGTTGCTACAATTGAGCACAGAAAGATTATTTAATATCTAGGGACATAGCTATGATCTATTAAACATAAGCTCATTACTCAAATTTTTACTTTACGTTATACAAATAGCCGTTACTGTTTTTGGTTTTGATGAAGCTGAAGAAGGGGTGGTGAATACAAGTCTCCCCAACAGACAAATTAAAAATATTTTCTACCTACAGTTAGTTCAAGCCATGGGTGGAAAACCCATGAATTTACAGGGTAAATTTTATGAAATTACTCAAATTATAAGTGAATTAATCTTAAATAAATCTTTAAATGAATATTATACAGAGAAGAACAAAAGTAAAAAAAAGTTAATCTTATTATGAAGGTGACTTTCAAAAATAATGCCTTCTTATGTGTATAAGGACCAAAACAGTTTTTACAGACAGGATCTGGTACAGCCCTGGCTGGCCTCAAACTCACTAAGTAGCCAAGGATAGCCTTGAAATCCTGATTCTCGTGCCCTGCCCCGCCCCAAGGTTGGGATTACAGGTATGCTCACCTTGCCCAGTTTAGGCAGTGCTGGGAATTGAATCCAGGGCTTCATGCATGTTAGGCAAACACTCTACCACCTGAGCTTCATCCTCAGTGCCAAGGTTGAAAACAGTTCTTAAAACAGAAAATTACTGTTGGCTGAACATTAATTTCTTTTTGTTCATAGACCAGATCTGCAGAACTAAACCCTGGACTTTCTCAGCTAAAGTACTGCACTAAGACAAACCTGAGTTTAAGACAAATAAAATGCATCTCCATATCCATTTCCTGTAGCATCCCTCATATGAGTAACTTGGTCCACAGAAGGCAGCACAACAGCCCGGGGAAGAAACTGCCCCTTATAGCCAGCTGCTGCCACAAACCCTTTTCCATCTGTGAACCTGAAGAATGGCATGGCCCTTATGCTTACTAACTGCCACCTGTCTCCAGAGGAGAAACAGGAATTTTCACCATTCTGCTACCCCACTGCCCAGCTCCTCTAGGCTCAATCCACCCACTCCAGCCACCCAAAGAGAACTACAAGGAAGTCAGAACCATGGGCTGAAAGTCAAATGTGAGTAAAGGTTTAAAATGTGTAAAAGAACCCAAGAAGATATTTTTAAGATTTTTAATTAGCAAATATCATCATTGAAACCAGGCGTGGATACTTTGAGGCAGGAAATTTTGCCTGCCCTCATAACTGGGACCTAAATGGCTTTGGAATTTGGGAGTAATTAGCATACTGTCTAATCTTAATACTTTATTATTCTATAGATTTCCTGTAAGCAAGCCATACATCTTGCAAACTTAACCAAGTTTGGTTATTGAGGCACAACCACTGCTCTGGAAGGCTGTGAACACGGACTGCTGGTGCTGTGGACAAGGACTGAGGGCAGCATGAGCCTGTGAGAGCTTCACTGATGACTTCGAGTGACAAGAACACAGTTTTCCAATAATATATGTATTTAGAAAAAGTAAGTGCACATCAAACACGCACACTTCTGCTTTAAAACTCCACAGAGAAACTATCTGGAGTAAAGGGCCAGTCTCCACTTTGACTGCGGTAGTAGCTGGTAGAGTTTCCACCTGAAAGGTTCCCCAGAGTTCTTGTCTTCAAGACTCAGCTCCAGCTCATGGTTCCATTTTGAAGGCAATGGAGCCTTTAGGAAGTAGAGCTCAGTTGAAATGGGCCTTTGAGGGTAGAAACTGCCTGGGGTTCTATAACACCCCCCAGCTGCCTGTTGGACACAGGAGGACAAGCTGGGGTTCTACACCACCCCTCAGCTTCCTGTTGGACACAGGAGGACAAGCTGGGGTTCTACACCACCCCTCAGCTTCCTGTTGGACACAGGAGGACAAGCTGGGGTTCTACACCACCCCTCAGGTTCCTGTTGGACACAGGTGGACAAGCTGGGCTTCTATACCACCCCTCAGGTTCCTGTTGGTCACAGGTGGACAAGCTGGGGTTCTACATCACCCCCTCAGGTTCCTGTTCGTCACAGGTGGACAAGCTGGGGTTCTACATCACCCCCTCAGGTTCCTGTTAGTCACAGGTGGACAAGCTGGGGTTCTATACCACCCCTCAGCTTCCTGTTAATCACCAGTGGACAAGTTGGGGTCCTACACCACCCTTCAGCCTCCTGTTGGTCAAGCCTCCCTGCACAGAACAGCTGATTCTGCGCACCTCTCCTGAAAGAATGGAGTGACAGTCAATCTCTTCTTTAAGATCTTCCTGACACAGACAACCAACACAGTCCCTAGGTAGATGCAGTTTTATCTGTATGTTTCATTCTGTTATAACCCAATAAAAATTTAAAAAAATTAAAGATCAATCAAAGGTTAGGAAAAATTCCTGAGTGACCATTTTTGAGGTCTGAGTTCCTGCACTAGCCCTAAAGAACAGATCAAACCAGCAGCTGTAGCATCACTTGTGAGAGTAGCCACACAGCACACTGAAGAAACCTGCTTTGCCTAACCACACAAGGAAGGAAACGGGAGTCTGGGGCTGCTCAGCTGGAGGACTAGTGGGATCATTCCGTCACACACAGATGACATGCTGACTGGCTCAGGGATCACTAATGAAAGACAATTAGATCTTCAAACTCAATTTGATAAAAATTTGTTCTTGAGCAACTAAGAGAAAACTAAAGTAAGCAATAATGCAAACTAATATAGTGACAGGACACATCAATTAGCAATGCTGAGGAAACAATCATCCATGGGAAAGTGCACCAAGGAAAACAAGAAGGAAGTGACTGAGATGTAAAGGCTGACTGTGTGAGCATAGGCTCACTGACTGTTCCTTCACAGGCTTACTGACTGACTGTGTGTGCACAGGCTTACTGACTGACGGTTCCTGCACGGGCTCACTGACTGTTCCTGCACAGGCTTACTGACTGACTGTGTGTGCACAGGCTCACTGACTGACTGTTCCTGCACAGGCTCACTGACTGACTGTGTGTGCACAGGCTCACAGACTGACTGTTCCTGCACAGGCTCACTGACTGACTGTGTGTGCACAGGCTCACTGACTGAATTCCTGCACAGGCTCACTGACTGTTCCTGCACGGGCTCACTGACTGTTCCTGCACAGGCTCACTGACTGACTGTTCCTGCACGGGCTCACTGACTGTTCCTGCACAGGCTCACTGACTGTTCCTGCAAGGGCTCACAGACTGACTGTTCCTGCATGGGCTCACTGACTGTTCCTGCATGGGCTCACTGACTGTTCCTGCACGGGCTCACTGACTGTTCCTGCACGGGCTCACTGACTGTTCCTGCACAGGCTCACTGACTGTTCCTGCAAGGGCTCACAGACTGACTGTTCCTGCATGGGCTCACTGACTGTTCCTGCATGGGCTCACTGACTGTTCCTGCATGGGCTCACTGACTGTTCCTGCACGGGCTCACAGACCGACTGTTCCTGCATGGGCTCACTGACTGTTCCTGCACAGGCTCACTGACTGACTGTGTGTGCACAGGCTCACTGACTGACTGTTCCTACACGGGCTCACTGACTGTTCCTGCACAGGCTCACTGACTGTTCCTGCACGGGCTCACTGACTGTTCCTGCACGGGCTCACTGACTGTTCCTGCACGGGCTCACTGACTGTTCCTGCACAGGCTGACTGTTCCTGCACAGGCTCACTGACTGTTCCTGCACGGGCTCACTGACTGTTCCTGCACGGGCTCACAGACCGACTGTTCCTGCATGGGCTCACTGACTGTTCCTTCACAGGCTTACTGACTGACTGTGTGTGCACAGGCTCACTGACTGACTGTTCCTGCACGGGCTCACTGACTGTTCCTGCACGGGCTCACAGACTGACTGTTCCTTCACAGGCTCACTGACTGTTCCTGCACAGGCTCACTGACTGTTCCTGCACGGGCTCACTGACTGTTCCTGCACGGGCTCACAGACTGACTGTTCCTGCACGGGCTCACTGACTGTTCCTGCACGGGCTCACTGACTGTTCCTGCACGGGCTCACTGACTGTTCCTGCACGGGCTCACTGACTGTTCCTGCACGGGCTCACTGACTGTTCCTGCACAAGGCTCACTGACTGTTCCTGCACGGGCTCACTGACTGTTCCTGCACGGGCTCACAGACTGACTGTTCCTGCACGGGCTCACTGACTGTTCCTGCACAAGGCTCACTGACTGTTCCTGCACGGGCTCACTGACTGTTCCTGCACGGGCTCACTGACTGTTCCTGCACAGGCTCACTGACTGTTCCTGCACGGGCTCACTGACTGTTCCTGCACGGGCTCACAGACTGACTGTTCCTGCATGGGCTCACCTGCATGGGCTCACTGACTGTTCCTGCATGGGCTCACAGACTGACTGTTCCTGCACGGGCTCACTGACTGTTCCTGCACGGGCTCACTGACTGTTCCTGCACAGGCTCACTGACTGACTGTTCCTGCACGGGCTCACTGACTGTTCCTGCATGGGCTCACTGACTGTTCCTGCACGGGCTCACTGACTGTTCCTGCACGGGCTCACTGACTGTTCCTGCACGGGCTCACTGACTGTTCCTGCACGGGCTCACTGACTGTTCCTGCATGGGCTCACTGACTGTTCCTGCATGGGCTCACTGACTGTTCCTGCACGGGCTCACTGACTGTTCCTGCATGGGCTCACTGACTGGTTGTGCGTGCACGAGCTCACTGTGCATGCATGGGCTCACTGACTGTGCCTGCATGGGCACACTGACTGTGCCTACATGGGCTCACTGACTGTTCCTGCATGGGCTCACTGACTGTGCCTGCATGGGCTCACTGACTGTTCCTGCATGGGCTCACTGACTGTTCCTGCATGGGCTCACTGACTGTTCCTGCATGGGCTCACTGACTGTTCCTGCATGGGCTCACTGACTGTTCCTGCATGGGCTCACTGACTGTTCCTGCATGGGCTCACTGACTGTTCCTGCATGGGCTCACTGACTGTTCCTGCATGGGCTCACTGACTGTTCCTGCATGGGCTCACTGACTGTTCCTGCATGGGCTCACTGACTGTTCCTGCACGGGCTCACTGACTGTGCCTGCATGGGCTCACTGACTGTTCCTGCATAGGCTCACTGACTGGTTGTGCGTGCACGAGCTCACTGTGCATGCATGGGCTCACTGACTGTGCCTGCATGGGCTCAGAGATTGCTGCTCTTCTGGAGACCTCCCTCTGGCTGGGACTGGATGCCAGTAGTGGGGACTAGTCATGAATCTTGCCTCTGGGAAAAAATGCACAGAAAGCTAAGTAAATGCAGTGGGTTGTAGTGCACAGATTCCACATTAACAACCATGAGCTTAACAGTCCCATGCAGGGCTAGTCATCCAGTCATCCAGTCATCTAGTCATCTAGTCATCCAGTGTTCCAGGTTGTCCCACTAACCAGACTGAAGCTAATCGAATGTCTGACTGTCATGAAGAACTTCTGTAATAGGTTTGAAAAAATGCATAGCCTAAATTATTCCATTATACACGTATCACAAGAGAATGGTCATTAGCTTTTATTTTTCAAATGATGCAAGTTAAATTCTTGGTGTCAATAAGCATTAGGAGAAAAAGACCCACATACATAATGTCTGTGTATAAACAAAAAGGAAAGAAAAGACATGGGTTTGTAGTGATATATTGTTTGTGATCTAACAAGTAAAGCTTGCCTGAAGAACAGAGTGCAGAGCTAGCCATATGCCTTTAATCCCAGTGCGAGGGAGGTAGAGACAGGAGTGATATGGTTGGGCAGAGAGAGAATTATAAGGCGAGAGGAGACAGGAGCTCAAGGCATTCAGTCTGAGGATTCATAGAGGCAGGACCTTGCCTATTCAGCTTGAGCATTTGGAGAGGTAAGAACTCTAGTGACTGGCTGCTGTCTCTCCGATCTCTCAGCTTCCACCCCCTGATATCTGGCTCCGAGTTTTTATTTAATAAGACTAATAAGGATTGCACTACATGGGTTGGGGGATAAAGTAAAAAGGAAATCCTTTCCAACCAGTGAAACTTAGCTGGCATCAAGCTAATTAGGGACAGAAGACTGTTCCCTGGAAACTAGAGAAGGCTGAATGAGACAAGCTAGTTTCTACATGAGTGGGTACTGAACAATAAACACAGTCTCCACAATTAACATATAAGGTTTTTCTACAACACCAATCACCATCTCAATAGTATTCCTCTGACCAAATAATTCTTGGAAAAATAATTTTAAGGTTCATCTGAAAAGTCAACAGGCAAGAATAATAAAAGTTTTCGAAAGACTGAGGTAATAAAGGGTCACTAGTTCACATATCAAAGAAAAGACGGAGAGAATAAAACAGTTTGGAACTTGCTTAATGAATATAAAGAGTAGATTATGGAAATAGATATTTTTTAGATATGGAAACAGATATTTTAACACATTAAATGCCTTGTGTTAAAGGAATATGTGCACCAATCATAGGGTGTGGGGAATGGACAGACTGCTTACAATCCAGTGACAGCACTGGGAGAGCTGATTAGGAAGCTGCAGGTAGCATTTTGTACCCTGTACTCACATAGCATGTGAACACAAACTCACTTTCCCTCAGCATCTCGTATCTATAAAGCCTTACCCTCATTCAAAGCACTATACAGTGGAGCAACACGGTCAGAGAAACTGTTCTGCAATACTTTTATTCTCACGTAAAAAGAAACTGGGAGGTCAGAGAATTAAGCAGCAAATATTGGCTCACACTGTCAGCAAGTGATAAGACTTGAAATTTGTAACTCACAGTCTAACTCTAGATGCCACTCTCAACCTTCCCACCATATTATCCCCAATACATTTTTAATAGTTTAATAATCAAAGTAGAAAGCACATGTGTCTACATACAAATGTTTACTATCTGTACTTTTAGGGATAAAGGAAAAGCGTGTGATATAACAGCGAAATCTGAGGAAAAATGAATAGCTTTATTACTAAATCTAGATCATGTAAATTTGTAAAAAAAAATACTAAGAAGTCAAAAGCAACTAGCTTTGGAGAAATACAAATTAGAACAACAGAATATGACTAAACTGGCAAAAGCATCTTTGTTCTGCTGTTTGTTGCTGAGAAAGAAGAACATGCCATGTCTCCAGGAGTCTCTCTAAAAGTCTTAAGGAAGTGATCTGGACATGGGGCATGAGGGGAAGTTATACTGGTGAATGCCTTTTCATTGTGGCCAGAGCAACAAAGGAACCGTAAAATCAAGCACAAACTCTAATGTGTGTAAGTGAAGGGGCAATGTTTTACAACAGGTCACAAAACCTGAAGCCTCCAAGACAAGAAAATTACCGGAACTGTTAAACACTTAGGTGAACAATTGAAAAACTCGTAACACATTGATAAAATCTAGAGAACTAATGAGTGAGCCCATGTTTACAAATCAATTAGGAATAACAAATGATGAGGAGAGGGGAAGTGGGTAAAGATATGGATAAAGTTTTCTGAAGGAATATAATGTCTAATAAATATAGGAAAAATAAGTACTGATAATTAAAATGGAAATGACAGTGACAGAGATGAGATTTGAAATATCCAAAGTCAGCCAGAGTTTGAGAAAGAAGTACTCAGGACCAGAGAGATGGGTCAGTGTGAAGATGCTCACTGCCACCAGAGAGATGGGTCAGTGTGTGAAGATGCTCGCTGCCACCAGAGAGATGGGTCAGTGTGTGAAGATGCTCACTGCCACCACAGAGATGGGTCAGTGTATGAAGATGCTCGCTGCCACCAGAGAGATGGGTCAGTGTGAAGATGCTCACTGCCACCAGAGAGATGGGTCAGTGTGTGAAGATGCTCGCTGCCACCAGAGAGATGGGTCAGTGTATGAAGATGCTCGCTGCCACCAGAGAGATGGGTCAGTGTGTGAAGATGCTCACTGCCACCACAGAGATGGGTCAGTGTGTGAAGATGCTCACTGCCACCAGAGAGATGGGTCAGTGTGTGAAGATGCTCGCTGCCAAGCCTGACTGAGGACTTGAGCTGGATCCATTTGACTGTGTGGCTGAAAATGTTATGTTGAGTAAAGCAAATCTTTCAGTAATTTCAAGAATAATATGTTTAGTCCGTATTAGTTTCCCTTTCCACAATAACACTTGTAAATACTTTGTTGATGTAATATAAGAAGCTTCAGTACTATTTTATGAGTACACTAAGTAACTACATTTTGAAGTTTGCCCATCCACAAGGCACATCTTGCACAGTCTGTTCCAGGCACTTCAGTGTATCTAATGCTCCAGGTTCTCCTCAACAAACTTACTTGTGTTTTTTAAAGCTAATATAACCTAAAGTACCTGCACAAATTCCTAATATCTCCCATTTTGTTTCAACTAGTATTCCTTCTTCGCTTGCCTGTGATTTATGCTTTTATAAAGGTGAGTTTCTAAGAAAAATAAAAATTTGAAAATCTGTCAATGGACAAAAATGGCATTTTTCCTGGGTCTGACTTGTAAAAAGTAGATGAATGGAAATAGCCTGGGCTGAGCCTCTGGAGATGTGGGATGGGGCCCAGTGAGCCCTGGAAGCTGTCACAGACACCTGTGCGCCTCAGCTTCATCATCGTAAGATTTCTCCATCGGAATGGGCCTGAGAAGGAGCCCATGCCTTCCTATTTCAAAAGATACACGCATCCTAAGTGCTGAGTGAGCACACCACATCGTGACCATGCAGTGGCAGATGACTAAACAGAGGAAGCGTCTACCTGGTATCATGGGAAATACCCCTGGTCAGTCCTGTGCAGGGGAGTCTCCAGCCAGAGCCAGCTTGCAATCCTCATCATGAAAAGTGTATGGAGGAGTCAGAGCAGCAAATAAAGCAGGAACTGACTCATGTTTGGCATTTAAAGACACACATTTTTCTCTTGGTTTGCTTTTTGCCATTTTTATTATTAATGTTTTACTTTTATAAAATTTAGTATTTGAAACTTACAAACAGGCAAAAACATCACACACTAAAATTAACAAGACCCAAAGTCTATACAACTGAATGATCTTCTAGACAGAATAGGGATTCTGAACAGAAGCTGTAGACCCTCACATTAGATTTTATATTTTCAGTAACAATTATGTTTTATATACTTATCCATGTTCTCAAGACATTTTACTAGTTAGTTGAATGAAATAATGTGTTTCATATGACATTTACACTCGTATTTATAATGAGTAGCATTTTTCTAAGTCTAATGCTGTCCTCCTGTGGGACAATGGTAAGTGGAAATGATACATAGGAATAGTTAATATTTTTATAACTTTTTATTCGATATGTAAATTAGAAGACACTGAAATAACCAATTCTGTCCACACTGTGCAGTGGCAAGGCTGCACTGCCTTGCACAGTCTGCAGAGCCCCAGGGTGCACACAGGGTCTATTCCTGGACTCTGAGAGAAAACCTAGATGCACCACATGACCAAGTGTATGCTGTAAGTACTCTCTCGTTCCACATCAGTGATTTCCTATAATGGGACACTCTCACGAAAATGTCACTATCTTACTTATATTTTGCACAGTAAATAGAGTTTGACATTATTCCACATATAATATTCAAAATAATGTGTTAATGTTTTAAAGTATATTTTTAAATGTACTTGGCTTTAAAGCTTCCATTAAAATACTCTATCCAGAACTTTAGATACTCAATGTTTTTCTCTAAAGTTTAATCACCATATTAAGCTATAAACTTTAATTGTTTAAACTTTCTAGGAGAAAATTAATTTTCTGATGTGATACAGTAACACAATATATATATAAACACTGCTATAAGTTTATATGTGAAATATGACTTAAATAAAAATACTTGCTTCCTTGTCCATCTGTTTTTATTGCCCTAATTCTAAAATCAATGGAAATCATCACAAATGTTTTTTATGGTCAGAAAGCAAATACATATTCAACCAACCTTCAGAATAAAAATCAGATTACTTATGATGTAATTTATGTAATTTGCCTTTCTTCAAAAAACAGAATTTGAAGTTAACTTTGAAACACAGTCTTCAGTCTTACCCTTTTCCTGGCCACCACAGCAGCTTTGGCACCTGCTTTGGTTCTATCTGCAAAATAACATAATATGTCTACTTTAAAAAAGAACTCAACCTCTTCCTGTTCAAATAGATGCGTGAAAATGAAACTACAATTTTATACTTTTTCACACATTAGTAAGAGGACTGTTTTCAGTGGCCCTCTTAAATAAATACCAATAAATTCACCTCATCAGTCATTCAAAAGCCATAAAGTCAAGAAGAAACTCTTATCTGATTTTATTAGTTAACATCAAGTCTGCCTAATTTCTGGTTCCTGGTGAGTCTATGTATTCTGGAGTACATAGACTCTAGAACTGAGAGCATGGCATCTCTACTTGCACACCTGTCATCTGCTGGACACTGGATAAGAACATCACATAAACTGTACTGCTTTGTTGAATCTATATAACATGGTAGAGCACGCAGTCCATCTTCCCTGTACAACTGAGGAAACTGATACTCCAGCACGCTGCTGTGGCTGTACTGATAGAGTAGACCCATTTGATTGCAAGCCCCTAGTCTGTCCACAATGTCTGCTGCCTCCATTTGGGACCACTGAGGTACCAACATTGCCTCAGATAAGATTCCACAAGAGTGTAGACATTGGTACCATTTCTCAGACTACCACTGAGACCAGAATCTTTAGTAACCACCTAGCTCATGGAAAATATTCCAGGATATTATTTTGGTACTACAATATAGACATGTGCATATGTTGATAAAACCTGACTATGTGGCCACTGGTAGGTTACCTGTGCCTAGTGGATGGTCCACAAGCATTTATGGGCAGCACTAATTGGACACAGTGATGTTGGAAGGAAACTTGTTAAAGGGGGAGATGTTGGGACATACTGGGGTAGTGGAAGGGGAAATAGGGAATGTATGGTCATGTATCATTATACACATGTATGAAGTTACCAAAGAGTAGTAAGAACGGACAGAAAACAAATGCCCAGGGAAGTGTGTTACTGTGTTCATACTTACCACCAGGTTCCACGTGTGCAGCGTCCTCTTTCTTTCCTGTATCCCCCTAACACTAAAGATAACCCTCCTCCAAAAAAAAAAATCATTTTCCTTCATTCAGGTCCACACAGACTATTCATCATTGCCAGTGATTTCTCCAACTTTGAGAAATCACCACCTCTTTTCTGATATTCTGCATATGTCTAAACATTATGTAAGATTGCAATAGTTGTCAAAGTTAATAATAAAAATTCATATGCAGTGGTTGTTTAATATCGTCCATGACCTTGGTAAACTGGGACCTTGAGCTTCTTTAAATGTGGCAGCTAAAAGTACCTTCTTCCAAAGACAAAAGACAGGCCAGTTTCTGGTCATGTACACAAGGAATTTAAAAGTTGCCTCCACATCTCAAGTTAAGAGCTAAACTGAAAATCCATAATTAGATTCATCAAAGAAGAGTGGTTCTTGGGGCACATTTCTGCTCCCCAATCTGGAGAAACAGATCAATGTAGAGAATTATGATTTACCTGAGCAGAAACACGTGAACCGTATGTTACATGACAACAGTCTAAGGGTAAGAAAAATCTGAACCTTAATTGGCATACCCCTGGAGATTAAATGTGGACAAACCTGTGAAACAAAATCCATCATGGGCAGGGTATGAGATCTGGAAGGTTTCTGTGAGTTCTTCCTCCTGGAGAGCCACCAAGTTCTCATGGGGATGCTGGAGAAAACTCACCCTGACATCTGGCAGATGTTCTTACTGAGATCTGCCCACAAAAGCATCTATTTTGTTACTGTCCAAAGAACTGGAATTTTTTCCGAGCCTCACTCATTGGGGGGAAGTAACTACACAACTGTAGCCCCAGCAGCTGTCCTTTGGCACTTCAGTGCATGACGAAGAAAAACATGGGGAGGGGCCTTGTCAAGTTCACAGCCTAAAATCAAGACCTAATACTAGGACTAGAGAATGCTTCTCAACCCCGCACCTTAGCACTGTCCAGCTGACTAAAAGCTGAACCTACAGTCTGTTATCCAGTATACCATACCACCTTTCAATAAAAATTTATAGGTCATGCTAAAAGTAAAAAAACTAACAACTTTGAAGAGAGCAAGAAATGGATGGCTAGACAGACAGACAGGCAGGCAGACAGAACCTGTATGGCAGGTGTGGTAGACCTATCAGATGAATAATGTGAACTAATTGTTATTATCATGCTAAGAAACCTAATGTTAAGAGCCAAACAACAGAAAACAGACAGGAGATGTAAAGAAACAGGAAACTTCTGAGAGTGAAAAAAATGCTAAAGGGTGGAAGACGGGGCAGCAGGATGAAGAATGTCTTTGTCACCTCATCAGTAAAAGGATGCAGCCTGGCGATGAAGCTCTAGGCTTGAGACTATATTGAAAAACTGATCAAAATGAAGGCAGACAAGAAATAAAAAAGGAAAAGAAGGGAGGAAAGAAGGGATGGTGAGAAGAGAGAAGTAAAGAAGGTGACGTGGGCTGGGCATGGTGTTGCACTCACTCCTAAACTCATTTGGAGGCTAAGGCTGGAAGATTGGCATGTAAATAAATAACCAAAGGCCAAAAGACCTGAAAAGACACCAGCAAAGAAAACCAAAGGAACAAATATGCATGTGACAGTACTGAGCACCAGTGATAACAGGACCCACACATGGGGTGGTGGCCCCTTGGAGAATGTCATTGTAACACAATGCTGAGAGTATGCAGAGCAGCAGGGATCCTCAGTCACTGCTAACACAATGTTGGAAATCAGCACATCTCCAACACAGTATTACAACCACGCTTCTAAGTGTTTACTAAAGGGAGCTGAAATTTCATGTCTATGCAAAAATGGCATTTATCAGTAATTACTTAGAATTGAAGCAATCCAGAGGTTCCTAGGTAGATGAATGGTGGAAACTGTGATACGGATAGGAGTAGAGCATTACTCTGCACTAAAAAGGAATAAAATACAGACTCATGCAAAGACGAAACAAGTGTATATTACTATAGGAAAGAAGCCGATGCAGAAGGAAGGTTTATTTATGATTCCAATCATGAGACATTCAGAAAAGGCAAAGCTATGGAGACAGCGGTAGGAAAAGTTGCTGAGTGTTGGCAGGCAGAAGAGATGAACACCAGGATTTTTAAGGCCATGAAATACTGTCCAAAGTAGGATGATGATAGATGCAGTAGCATGAATAATAAAAACTCAGATCAGATAATGGGGTTCAACCTGAAGATCAGAGAAGCAAAGCAGCCAAGCCACTAGAGAACTCTTACCTCTAAGAAATCCTCAGACTGAAAGAGCACAAGATCCAGTTTCATCCCGCCTTATATTCCACTCTAGTGCTGGGAATAAAAGCATCTGACTCCCTAGGACTGGGACTAAGGTGTGAGCCACGGCCACCTGAATCTGTTTCTGCACTGATCTTGTATGGTCCAGGGTGGTCTTGAGCTCATAGAGATCCATCTGCCTCTGTCTCCCAAAGCCTGGTGTGTGCCACAACTGTCTGGCCTCTAGTGGCTTAGTTTTACCTTCTGGTCTTCAGGCAAGCTTCACTTATTGAACATAAGTAAAATATCACTACAGACACATGAGGTTATACCTGTCAAACACAGAGTGTAAACCTAGAGTGGCCCCTCATGTTCACTATGAACTCTGGGGATAACTAGGATGAGTCATGTACGTTTACTAACTACAACAAACCCCAGTGTGAGGTCCAACAGGGAGAGGTGAGTTCTGAGTGGATAGAGGCATATGGAAACTACACGCACACCCAGTTTTTGTGAAACTAAGGCTGCTCTAAACATGGAAGTCTATTTTGCAAAAGCATGAGTAATTATGGGGGAAAGTAGAGATAGGCAAATCCACTCTAGATGTAGAGCACAGGGCTGAGCAGACGTGGTGAGCACCTAGCAAGGGTGAGGCTTTTGTATTAGATATCCTGCCACACACACCCATGTACACATGCACACAGAGAGAATAATCAAGTTTTCAAGCTTCATTAAAAGAATTACTAAGCTGGAGTATTAGTCAAATAAAACAAACAAGAAAAGGGGCAACTAAGGCAGAACCTTAATCTGAGTCCTTTATACATATCATCTAATGGCCATGCCCATTTTAATAAAGAACCTGCATCAAAACCAATTGCTGCAGGTCAAAAGAACATGTGATGGAGGAAGGTCATTGGCTAATAAAGGAACTGCCTTGGCCCATTTTATTGGTTAGAACATAGGTAGGAGGAGTAAACAGAACAGAACGCTGGGAGGAAGAGGAAGTGAGCTCAGACTCCACAGCTCTCCTCTCGGGAGCAGATGCCTCAGAGAAACGCCATGCTCCAGGCTCCCGGGCAGACACATGCGATGAAGCTCTGACCCAGGATGGACTTAGGCTAGAATCTTCCCGGTAAGACCAGTGCTTACAGATTATTAGAGATGGGTTGATCGGGATATCAGAATTAGCCAGTAAGGGCTAGAGCTAAAGGGCCAAGCAGTGTTTAAATGAATATAGTTTCCGTGTAATTATTTCGGGGCATAAGCTAGCAGAGTAGGCGGCTGGGGTGTTGGGGACGCAGCCCCGCCACCGCTCCTATCACTACAAACATGGACTACGTGTTTAAAGTAATTAGTTCTAGGCTGGAGTATGAAACTGTCAGAAGAAAGCTGATGGAGGAAGGTCATTGGTTAAATTAAAAGAAACTGCTTGGCTCTCATTGGTTAGGAGATAGGTGGGAGGAGTAAACAGAACAAAACGCTGGGAGGAAGAGGAAGTGAGGGCAGACTCGACAGCTCTGCTCTCGGGAGCAGACACCTCAGAGAGAGACGCCATGCTACCTGCTCCAGGGAAGACGCACGCTATGAAGCTCCGACCCAGGATGGACTTAGGCTAGAATCTTCCCGGTAAGACCGGTGCTATACAGATGATAAGAAATGGGCTAGTCCAGGTGGGAGAGTTAGCCTAGAAGATGCTAGGTAGAAATGAGCAAAGCAGTGATTAAATGAATACAGTGTCTGTGTAATTATTTCGGGTAAAGCTAGCTGGGCAGGCGGGGTTAGGAGATAGGTGGGAGGAGTAAACAGAACAAAACGCTGGGAGGAAGAGGAAGTGAGGTCAGACTCGACAGCTCTCCTCTCCAGAGCAGACACCTCAGAGAGAGACGCCATGCCCCGCTCCAGGGCAGACACACGCGATGAAGCTCCGACCTAGAATCTTCCCGGTAAGACCGGTGCTCACAGATTATTAGAGATGGGTTGATCGGTATATCAGAATTAGCCAGTAAGGGCTAGAGCTAGAGGGCCAAGCAGCGATTAAATGAATACAGTGTCTGTGTAATTATTTCGGGTAAAGCTAGCCGGGCAGGCGGCTGGGGTGTTGGGGACGCAGCCCCGCCGCTCCTTATTACTACAGAAAGCCTCCAAGCTGCCTCTACACTGCTTACCTATAGTGAAATATATAAATGTTGGCTAACCTTTGAAAACAATTTTTTGGATACAATAAGAAGCTAAATACTGTACACAACTCCATGCTGGATGCTAAGCACACTCAGAGGTTAAATCAATCCTTTCAAAGCTGAAACTGCAGGTTTAGAAAAGCAATCCTGTGTTGGTGAGGACATAACCCATAGATACCTCTCTGCCTCCTGTACTGCCTACTTCAAGGACAAAAATGAAGTCCTGAGGTCATGGCTCTCAAAAGTCAGGCTGAATTACATCAAATTCTACATATAAAAGTCATGCGACTTTTAGTCAAAAGACTTTTAGCATTTTTGCTACAGAACCAACCAGAGAATTATTGTTCTTGAGGCTCTCTGGACAGGGGAAATGTCAAAGAACAGGAGACAAGCTGCCCAGCATACTGATGACCAAGACAGTCCATACCACCAAGAGAGCAAGTCAGTGCTAGTGGAAAAGACATAATCCCCTTCAGCTAAGTGATTGTATTACGTAGGTAAAATGTTTTAAAGCCTGTTGTGGTTAAACAAAAAGACTGGCTGCACATGGGTAGATCATGTGACAACACAGAGCTGGACCCATGCTGCTAACAAATGTCATTTCAATATAAAGAAGGAGTCACGTCTGTAGTAGTCAGGGTCTCTTCTGGCCCAAGAGCAACCAGAGCAACACTATTTGCCATTTGTGTTTTTCTCAAATCAAAAGCTTCCCATACAAATTTACCAAGAATATAGTAAACTTTTCCAATGGAGAAAAAACTCTTAACTATTGTAGGGCTCAGTTGAAGGTCAGATCTTTCCATGAAGGACCCTGCTTTCAAACTTAAGGTAATAGACACAAGGCCGCATGGGGTATAAAATTATTGCAATCACTGCACATATATTTGAGTTTATTACAATTATTTCCCAGAACAACCGTAATCTTAAGTGTCCCATGCCAACTGAGCCAGCCATTCAAGTGAGTGAATTTAAAGGCCAAGCATGATAAATCACAACATCTATGATTCAAGAATGTTTCCTGAAAGGACCTGATGTATTTGTGAAAATACCTGATGTATTTAATATAATATATAACAAAAACACTAGATTAAGCTCGAAAGCATTAAATTATGCTTGTAATAATTTTTTCTTTTTTTTTTTTGGTTTTTCGAGACAGCGTTTCTTTGTAGCTTCAGAGCCTGTTCTGGAACTTGCTCTGTAGACCAGGGTGGACTGGAACTCACAGATCCACCTGTCTCTGCCTCCCAAGTGCTGGTATTAAAGGAGTGCACCACCACTACCTCACTTTTAATATAATTTTTAAAGAAGATTGAGGAGGCTATTGTCACCGCACTTGGCTGCTCAGCAGAAGTTGATGGTAAGAATCTATGGCAGAAAATGCCACATGCTTTGGTCACAGGACTTAGAGAAATCAAGCTGGTACCAACGTAGAAGACTCCCTCCTTAGGGACAGCTTTTCATAGTACTGTGAGCTGTTAGGCTGTGAGACAAAAGGTACTAACAGTTTGGTCCAATTTGGACCTGTGAACTCCCCTGGCAAGTTATACCTATTGGCATAACCACAGCATGAATGTCTTAGGTAATAACCAACAACTATCTGATTGGATTTAAGGCCTGCTCAACAGGAAGAAACTCACACCTGGTACAGTAAACCTGGCCAAAAAACTTGCAGGCAGAGAGATCATGGATCCTAGGGGAGAATCTGCTACTGTCATCTTGCTAAGCTGATATAGTATCCAACTGCCTTCTAAACACTTACACCCATAGATTAGTCCAGCTCTCAGTCCTCATCAGAGAATTTCCTTTTTGCAATAGACTGATGTTAACAGAAAGAACACAAATGATGCAAAGAGTAGGTACTGTGGACTCCTCATCCCTACATGTGACCTCCATGTCACAATCCCTCCCTCGAGGCTCTGGGAACATCATGGACAAGGGGGCAGACTGCTACAAAATGGTGTCTTCTGGATGCAACAGGTCACTGTACTCATAAACTCTAAACAGCCGTGAGCCTGCACAAGACTTGCACAAGCTCACCCTAGCATGAACTGGGAAGATCAGGAGACGCCACTCCTAGTTGAGAAGCTAGAGGTATCTGACAGATGCCAGGAGAGAAAATGGTTTTGTCAGGCGTGGGGTCCCAGGTGTGAGTCTTGTTCTACCTTGACTAAAGGTCAGAGAGTTTGAGCTTATTTTTACTCTTTCAAAGTTGTTGACAACAGGTGTGGCTATAAACAAGGGATCCTGACCTAGAGTGTTGTTAGTTAGTATTTTGAGTGTAGAGGTGGATCCACTCTACTTTGACCAAAGGCCAGAGAATTCAAGACTATTTCTGTTCCTTCAAGGAGACTGGCAGGAGGTTCCAGAGAGTGGCTGCCTGTAGAAGACTTGGTCTATTCTTTATATCACGTCAATGAAGTCTCTCCTTTTGGAGTGAAGTATATAAACATGTAGAATAAACATGGGCAAATTCAGTACTCACTGACTTTCCCTTCTGATGTTGTTCTGAGATTCTGTCTTTTATTTCTCTCGTGTCTCTGTTCCTTTTGCTTAGTAATTCTAATCCTCACGCTTCTACCCTGGAATGCATAAACTCCATCAAAAGTGAATAACAACAGATGTCATCCAAACGTGGTGCTTACAACAGTCAGGGACAAAGCCCCGAATAGATTGTTAATGCTACAGTGTACAGTGGACAACCCTAAATTTCTGTGCATGAAAGCAACACTGACTGACTCATAGGGGTGTGTGTATGTGTTGTGTGTGTGTGTGTGTGTGTATCATGAAGTTGGGGAGGGATGGAAAGGAAGGACCTGGAAGAGTTGGATCAGATGAGTGAGGAGGAACTTTCATAAGTAAAATGCAGTTATGTGTGAGGGAAAAATAATTTTGATTTTAAAATGTTTGTGAGCCTGTGAGGAGGCTGTCAGTAAAGGAGCTTGTCTTTTGACCTGAGTTGGATGGATTCCTAGGACCTACCCAATAAAATTAGTTAATTGATCCCTAAAGTTGTTCTCTGACCTTCACAAGCACACCACGGTGTGTCCATATAGATAATGGAAATAGAATAAAAACAAATTTTAAATTGTGAGCTATATAGCTCACCCCTGATTTGAATTTATTTTAAAATCAAGTATTTTGAAAACACAGTATTCTCAAAAATAAAACAAAATACAAACCCTAGTACATTCATGTAAAAATCATTCTACGAGGAATACGTTTTAAATCTATGGTTCCTCAATTTTGAATTATATGCTTTGAAGTAATGGTCTATGCAGTCCAAGAGTAAATAAAATACCGGGAAGAGCTAATTACAATACCCACGTTTAAATAAAGTTTAGTCACTGAGAATAATTTTGGAAAACAAGATATTGCTATTAATTCACTTGAAAATTCTTTTACAATAAACAGAAACCAGATTTGAAGAAAAGACAGAGATTTCTAAACGCGCACACATACTTTAGCAGACACACATCCAGGCACTCTGACTAGACAGTAAGAAAGAACTACACATACCCCGCTTGGACAGGCAGCACACGTCTAGTCTTTGCTCAGGAGAACGCCTGTAGAGCTGGTACGCCTCCTCGAGGGCACTTCTATACCACCTCTTTTTATGTGTACATTCTGCAGTCTATATAAATGCATAAATGCAGACAATGAGTAACTTTTAACTTAAATATTAATTTTGTTTTAGAATCTATACTTTAAATACTTGCTGGAACTGAGTTTAATTTGAGCACTGTATAACATTATCACTTAGGCATTAGTATCTGACTATTACTTCATTTTTTTAAAACTTAGCAGTGCTGTGAGAATCTTGCAAGTTAATAACTATCTCGTTAAGATGATAGGATGCATCTCACATGCTCCCAGGGTAAGCAAGCAGTCAACATGAGCACAGCTGACTGGAGTAACACTAACCTCACTCTATGTGACAGAGAATGATACCAGAGTGGGAGAAATGACAAAACAATATTTGTAGAATAAAAACATCAATTCTATTTGCATTCATTCTGGGTACTGTGGCAGACCTCAACACATATACACATTTCTTAAACTTGCTGCACCCCAGCCTCTCCATGTATAAAATGTGAGTATGAGCAGCCACACCTGAGTATTCATGAGTATTATCTGAGAAAATAGATGATGGTTTTCTAGAATAATAAGACTTCAGAGTTTGCTATTCTAACAAGACACAGCATATTTTCTAGATGCTTAAAAACTGAACAAAATAATCTGAGTTAAAAATATTAGTCATCTAATACAGCAATTTTTCCAAAGATTTTTAATTACTAGGAAGATTTTCATGTCTTTCAGTTCTACAATTGATAAAAATGCACGACACAATTTTTTTGAAAATGCCATTACGGGGACTATAGATATTTATACTATCAATACATATTTAGCACCTATACACAAAGGTCTTAGGCTAGTCTTTGATAAAAGGGATAGTGTAGTATTTGAATATGATTTCCAACTCTACAGCACCCCCTCTCAACTTACAGAAAGAAACTGTGCACAAAGCCACATCATTTCTGTAGTCCCCAAATTAATATCAACTATCGGCTCCAACTATGCCCAATGCACTCATTTAATGATTTGTTACATTCTGGCATGTGTCATGGCCATCACCACCCATACACAAAGGCCCGTGGAGACAGGGCGCATTGACCTTTGTGACTTGCACAGTCCCTCTGCTCTGACACCTCACTGAGTGCTGTGAACATTCAGAAAAACATTTCTTAACTGTGGTTCTGGGCAACCACTGGTACAGAATTCAAGCAGTAAAAGAAAATATCAAATAAAATATACTTTCACACACATAATATGTAAATTTCATTCATTTACTAAGTTCTCAGTTTTAAAAAGATGAAAGAAAATGTAGGCAATTCATTTTGTTAACTGTACTCTTTAATGTTTACATTTACATATTTTTGTGGTGAGCCACAGCACATGTGTGGAAGCTGAAAGACAATGTAAAGGTCTGGTTCTCTCCTCGCACCATGTGACATGTGAGTTCTGAGGACCAAACTCAGGTTGTCAGGCTTGGAGACAAGCATCTTTATACATTGAACCATCTTGCTGGCCTTCACACTGCAAATTCTACATTATTACTATCTGGGTGGGCATGGTGATATAAAACTTTTACCCCAGCACTCAGGAGGCAGAGGCAGGTGGATCTCTGTGAGTTCGATGTCAGACTGGTCTCCATAGTGAGTTTTAGGTCAGTTAATGCTACATAGACAGACCTTATCTAGAATTTATATGCTAGTTTTTATCGCAGTTATCTCTGCAGCACTGATGTTATCATGACATTGAGAAGCTGTGTAGTGAAGAAAATCTCCTCCTAAAACTGAATAGATGTTCTGCTACTACCTGTATGGAAAGAGCTCACGACTGTTAGCAATAACAACGACAGACAATGAAGAGAAGCAGAAAGCTGTGACATTGTCAGGGCTTCTTTAAGAACTTTTGGTAGATACAGGACACCTTGTGGCTGAACAAATAAACACTTTTGATGGCTCCCAATAGCTGAGCCTCAACTTTATGAAGAATTTTTAATTCCAGAATTAGAAATTCTGGAAATTTTTTAATAAAATGTGACAACTTCAAGTTCTAGTGATTATGAATGTGCTATTCTTCTCATTCTTGAAATTCTTGCTCACCAAGAACTCAGCACATTAATGCTTTTGCTATTCTTCTACAAGTATAGTATGCATTTACAAGCACTTATTTTACAATGATATCAATAGATATATACTTTCTCAATTTTCTCTCTAATTTGTGCTATTTATCAATGTAGACCCCTAGAATCTATTAGTGAGTAGACAAAACTCACCGATGGTGTGTTGTATGAAAAAAACACTCCACCACACTGTGTGAGAAAAGAAAGGCCCACCTGGCAGGAGGGAGTGAGGGTGATCACCCATGCGGAGTGAGAGGGCCAGGATGGGTAGAGGAGCTCATGGACATGGCGACTCTTAAACCAAGACCTGAAAGAGGTTTGGGAGCCAGCCTAATCAAGGAAACAAGGTTTCTAGAGGAAACATCTTCTAAGGCAGAATATGGGTATATTCAATATACATCAAAGAGCCCAGGGTGACTGAGAAACAATGATAAAGACAGGGTCATGAAGAAAATTACTCAGGACCACGCTAGGGAGGGCCATGAAGCCAGTGCAGGTGCTTGGTTAGTGTGCAGAGTGAAACAGGTGCCACCGCAGAGCTCTGATGGAGGTGTTCCTCCCACTGCAGAGCTCTGATGGAGGTGTTCCTCTGTTTGAATGTCCCCTCCCACCGCAGAGCTCTGATGGAGGTGTTCCTCCCACTGCAGGCTCTGATGGAGGTGTTCCTCTGTTTGAATGTCCCCTCCCACTGCAGAGCTCTGATGGAGGTGTTCCTCTGTTTGAATGTCCCCTCCCACCGCAGAGCTCTGATGGAGGTGTTCCTCCCACTGCAGGCTCTGATGGAGGTGTTCCTCTGTTTGAATGTCCCCTCCCACTGCAGAGCTCTGATGGAGGTGTTCCTCTGTTTGAATGTCCCCTCCCACTGCAGAGCTCTGATGGAGGTGTTCCTCCCACTGCAGGCTCTGATGGAGGTGTTCCTCTGTTTGAATGTCCCCTCCCACTGCAGAGCTCTGATGGAGGTGTTCCTCTGTTTGAATGTCCCCTCCCACTCTTTCCTTTTGAAACAAGGTCTTACAACATACCTCAGGCTGGAGAGAACTTGCTATCTCCCTGTATCGCTGAGAGCACTGGAATTACGTGTACTACCATACCTGGCTTTGTTTCATGCCCCCAAACAATCATTCTTACTACTTTGATGAGGTCAGGTTATGCAGAGGTAAGTGCAGTTGAGGGACAGCTGCTGAGCCAGCTATAGCAACAGCCTAGGAAGGAAACTACAGTCATGTGGACCTGGGAAGTGCTTTTGCGTATGTGAGCTCTATGATTCCATTACCTGTCAAATTAACTTAGTACCATTAGTAATGAACTGCCTTAACTGTTAGAGCTTTTATCATTTTACCTTGTGTATTTTATGGGTCTAATATCATCACTCATGATTCCACTTTCCTACAAATACTAAAATTAGTTTGTATTGCCTTTTAAATTGAGAATATGTTAACATTAAATTGACATCTTCTGAGTTAAATCTTCCACACCAAAAAAAAAAAAAAGGATTCTCTATGTCCATTTTCTTGGGCTTCTTTTCTATCTTTTTAGTAAGATTTTGAACTTTTACTTAGTCGACTTGATACATTGCTTCTCACACTTATTCCATGGCATTATTATAAGATTTGATGTTATTAAAAATGAGTATCACATTTATTTTCAAACTGGTCACTTTTGTATAGCAATCACACATTAGCTGAGATGAAACTGGATTTCACATTTTTAATACTTTTTCTATTATTTATAAAAGCTTTCGAGAAAATTCCAAATTACTTTTCAAGTCACCTCTTGTACTTCACACACAAGGAGCACAGCTTAGGCCACCAGAAGCTCTCCAGGCCCTTAAATTTCCTGGTCCTCTGGTATTAAAATGAAATAGGAAGAAAGCTGAAACAGTTTTTGTTCATCTGCAATTATGGAATGTTGGTATTCTGCAGACTTAAAGAAATTTTCTTTTTCATGGTGTTTTATTTTTCATGCTTTTATTTTTGAGATTAATTAAAATAACTATATCATTTATATCTTCCCTTTCCTCCCTCCAAACCATCATATGTATCACCTTTGTTCTTTCAAATTCATGTATTTTTATCTTTAATTGTCATGTGTGCGTGTATTTCTAAATATAGAAATATAACCTGCTTAGCACATATAATGTTACTTTTGTGTGTACGTGTGTGTGTGTGTGTGTGTGTGTGTCTTTCTTCCCTGGGAAAGATTACTTTTCCCACTCTTTGCATTCCTTAGTTGCCTGTAGTTCTTTGTCTATAGTTGAGACCTCATGAAAATTTCCCCCATCGCCCCAACACATCGTTTCCCATGAGCTCCTTGGAGAACAATACTTGGTGGCGATAAGAGGTGAGACAACAGTGGCCCTGGGACCCCAGACCCCTACTCCCTAAAACCTCCATGCAGGAGAAAGGCCAGGGGTCCCCCTCCCCAGGTACCTTCAGCATTCCTAACACCAGCAGGGAGCTGGTCTGCTAGACAGCCATCTACTCCACCCCCAATGCATCGTTCCCTGAGAGCTCCATGGAGACCAACTCTTGGTGGACACAAGAGACATAAGAGTTGAAGAAAGGGATGGGAAGATGCCAATGCAAGAACTCCTCCAACATCCTAAAAAGCAATATGGTACCACCAGAACCCAGCAGACACACAACAGGAAGACTTGATCATCCTAATCCAGAAGATATAGAAGAAAACGACTTTAAACATTACTTAATGAAAATGATGAAGACCTTTAAAGAGGAAGTGGAAAATTCCCTTAAAGAAATGGAGGAGAAGACAAACAAAAAGCTGGAAGGAATTAATAAATCTCTCAAAGAAAACCAAGAAAAAGTAATCAAAAAGATGAAGAAAACAGTTCAAGATTTGAAGATTGAAATAAAGGTAATAAAACACAAACTGAGGAAACTCTGGAAACAGAAAATCTGGGTAAACGAACAGGAACTACAGGGACAAGTATAACCAACAGAATACAAGAGATAGAAAAAAGAATCTGAGGCACTGAAGATTTTATTGAAAAAATAAACTCAGTGGTTAAAGAAACACTAAATCCAACAAATTCTTAACACAAAATATTCAGGAAATCTGGGACACCATAAAAAGACCAAACCTGAGAATAACAGGGGTAAAAGAAGGAGAAGAATTTCAGCTCAAAAACACAGAAAATATATTTAAAAAAAATATAGAAGAAAACTTTCCCAACCTAAAGAAAGATATACCAATGAAGGTACAAGAAGCTTACAGAACACCAAATAGACTGGATCAAAAAAAAATCCCCTTGCCATATAATAATCAAAACACAAAACATACAGAATAAAAAAAGAATATTAAGAGCTGCAAAAGAAAAAGGTCAAGTAATATATAAAGGAAAACATATCAGAATTACACCTGATTCCTCAGTGGAAACCATGAAAGCCAGAAGGTCCTGGATAGATGTGCTGCAGACACTAAGAGACCATGGTGCAAGCCCAGACTACTGTACCCAGCAAAATTTTCATTCACCATTGATGGGGAAAACAAGATATTCAATGACAAAAACAGATTTAAACAATATGTATCCACAAGCCTAG
This sequence comes from Microtus pennsylvanicus, assembly GCF_037038515.1. Classification (NCBI taxonomy): domain Eukaryota; kingdom Metazoa; phylum Chordata; class Mammalia; order Rodentia; family Cricetidae; genus Microtus; species Microtus pennsylvanicus. The sequence continues at coordinate 6,478,449 of NC_134581.1, read as the reverse complement.
CCTTATAGAAAGTACTAGAAGGAAAGCCACAATCCAAGGAAGCTAACTACACCCACAATAACACAGGCATCTGATAACACCCCACCAGCATAACCCAATGAAAGGAAACACACAAACACTACTACCGAAAGATAACGGAGCTAACAACCACTGGTCATTAATACTGCTTAATATCAAAGGTCTCAATTCACCTATAAAAAGATACAGGCTAAGAGAATGGATATGTAAACAGGTTCCAGCATTCTGCCGTTTACAAGAAACACACCTCAACCTCAAAGACAGATACTACCTCAGAGTAAAGGGATGGGAAAAGGTTTTCTAATCAAATGGACCTAAAAAAACCAAGTAGGTGTGGATATTCTAGTATCTAACAAAATTGATTTCAAACTAAAATCAATCAGAAGAGATAGAGAAGGACATTTTATACTCATAACAGGAACAATTCATCAAGATGAAGTCTCAATCCTGAATATCTATGCCCCTAATTCAAGAGCACCCACATATGTAAAAGAAACTTGACTTGCACATCAAACCCCACACACTAATAGCAGGAGATTTCAACACTCCTCTCTTGACAATGGACAGGTCAAACAGACAAAACTTAACAGAGAAATAAGAGAACTAACAGATGTAATTAATCAAATGGACTTAACAGACATCTATAGAACATTCTACCAAAACAAAAAAGAATATACCTTCTTCTCAGCACCTCATGGGACCTTTTCTAAAATTGATCACATTCTCAGTAACAAAGAAAACACTCACATATCAAAAAATTGAACTAATCCACTGTGTCTTATCATATCACCATGGAGTAAAGTTAGAAGTCAATAACAATACTACACCCAGAAAACCTACAAACTCATGGAAGCTAAACAGTCAACTACTGAACCACTCCTGGGTCAAGGAAGAAATAGAGAAAGAAATTAAAATCTTCCTTGAATTCAATGAAAATGAAGGCACAACATATCTAAAATTTTGGGATACTATGAAAGCAGGGCTAAGAGGAAAGTTCATAGCACTAAGTGCCTACATAAGAAAATCAATGACCTAACAGCATGCCTGAAAGCTCTAGAAAAAAAAAAAGAAGCAGACTCACCCAAAAGGAGAAGACAGGAAATAATCAAGTTGAGGGCTGAAATCAACAAAATAGAAACACAGAAAACCATACAACCAATCAATGAAACAAAGAGCTGGTTCTCTGAGAAAATCAACAGACTGACAAACCCTTATCCAAACTAATCAAAAGGCAGAGAGATAACATCCAAATTAACAAGATCAGAAATGAAAAGGGAGAAAAACAATGGACACTTAGGAAATTCAGAGAATCATTAGGTCATACTGCAAAAAATATGTACTCCACAAAACTGGAAAATGTAAAAGAAATGGACAATTTTTTAGATAGATACCACCTAACAAAATTAAATCAAGACCAGGTGAGCAATTTAAATACACCTATAAGCTGCGAGGAGATAGAAGCTGCCATCAAAAACCTCCCAACCAAAAAAAGCCAAGGGCCGGATGGTTTTAGTGCTGAATTCTACCAGAACTTTCAAGAAGAGCTAATACCTATTCTTCTCAAAGTGTTCCACATAATAGAAACAGTAGGTTCACTGCCAAACTCTTTTTATGAAGCTACAGTTACCCTGATACCAAACGCACAAAGACTCAGCCAATAAAGAGAATTACAGACCAATCTCACTCATGAACATGGATGCAAAACTTCTCAATAAAATTCTGACAAACTGAATCTAAGAACACATCAAAAAATCATCCATTATGACCAAGTAGGCTTCATCCCAGAGATGCAGGGATGGTTCAACATATAAAAATCAATCAATGTAATCCACCATATAAATAAACTGAAAGAAAAAACATATGATCATTTCATTGGATGCAGAAAAATCATTTGACAAAATTCAACATCCCTTCATGATAAAGGTCTTGGAAAGATTAGAAATATACAAGGATCATATCTAAATATAATAAAAGCAATATACAGCAAGCTGACAGCTAACATCAAATTAAATGGAGAGAAAATCAAAGCGATTCCACTAAAATCAGGAATGAGACAAGGCTGTCTGCTCTCTCCATATCTCTTAACACAGTTCTTGAAGTTTTAGCAAGAGCAATAAGACAACATAAGGAGATCAAGGGGGTTCTAATTAGAAAGGAAGAAGTTAAACTTTAGTTTTTTTGCAAATGATATGATAGTGTATATAAGTGACCTCAAAAACTCTACCAAAGAACTCCTACAGCTGATAAATACCTTCAGTGAAGTGGCAGGATACAAGATCAACTCAAAAAAAAAAGTAGCCCTCCTATACACAAAGGATAAAGAAGCTGAGAGGAAAATCAGAGAAACATCGCCTTTCACAATGGCCACAAATCACATAAAATATCTTGGGGGTAACACTAACAAAGGACATGAAAGACCCATTTGACAAGAACTTTATGTCTTTGAAGAAAGAAATTGAAGAAGATACCAGAAAATGGAAATATCTCCTGTGCTCTTGGATAGGAAGGATCAACATAGTAAAAATGTCAATCTTACCGAAGGCAATCTATAGATTCAATGCAATCCCCACCAAAATCCCAACACAATTCTTCACAGGCCTTGAAAGAATGATACTCAACTTTATATGGAAAACAAGAAACCCAAGATAGCCAAAACAACCCTGTACAATAAAGGAACTGCCGGAGGCATTACCATCCCTGACTTCAAGCTCTATTACAGAGCTACAGTAATGAAAACAGCTTGGTATTGGCATAAAAACAGAGACATTGACCAATGGAATCGAATTGAAGACCCGGATATTAAATTCACACACCTATGAACACCTCATTTTTGACAAAGAAGCAAAAAAGATACAATGGAAAAAAGAGAGCATCTTCAACAAATTGTGCTGGCAAAACTGGATGTCAACCTGTAGAAGAATGAAAATAGATCCTTATCTATCACCATGCACAAAACTCAAGTCCAAATGGATTAAAGACCTCAATATAAATCTGACCACACTGAACCTGATAGAGGAGAAAGTAGGAAGTAACCTTCAATGCATGGGCACAGGAGACCACTTCCTAAATATAACCACAGTAGCACAGACAATAAGAGCATCAATAAATAAATAAATGAAACTGAGAAGCTTCTGTAAAGCAAAGGACACCGTCAATAGGACAAAAAGGCAGCCTTTTGAATGAGAAAAAAATCTTCACCAACCCCACATCAGACAAAGAACTAATCTCCAAAATATATAAAGAACTCAAGAAATTAGACATTAAAATTCTAAATAAAAAGTGGTGTACTGAACTAAACAGAGAATTCTCATCAGAAGAATTTCAAATGGCCAAAAGATACTTAAGGACATGTTCTTTGTCCTTAGCTATCAGGGAAATGCAAATCAAAAGAACTTTGAGATACCATCTTATACCTGTCAGAATGGCTAAGATCAGTAACACTAATGATAGTTTATGCTAGAGAGGATGTAGAGCAAGGGGAACACTCATTGCTGGTGGGAATGCAAACTTGTGCAACCACTTTGGCAATCAGCGTGGCGGTTTCTCAGAAAACTGGGAATCAACCTACCTTAGGATTCAGCAATTCCACTTTTGGGAATTTATCCAAGATTCTCAATCATACTACATGAGCCTTTGTTCAACTATGTCCATAGCAGCATTATTTGTAATAGCCAGAACCTGGAAACAACCTAGATGCCCCTCAACTGAAGAATGGATAAAGAAAGTGTGGCAATCTACACATTAGAGTACTACTCAGCAGTAAAAAATGACATCTTGAATTTTGAATGAGAACGGACAGAATTACCTGAGTGAGGTAACCCAGACCCCCCCCAAAAAAGAATATGGTATGTACTCACTCATAAGTGGATACCAGTCATAAACAAAGGGCAACATGCCAATAATTCAGGATCGTAGAGAAACTAAGTAATAAGGTGAACCCAAAGAAAAAATATATAAACCCACCTGGAAATGGGAATCAGACAAAAGTTTAGGAGCAGGGGGCGGGGAGTAGAGGGGAGGAGAAGGAGGGTTGAGGAGAATTTGAGGGAATGAAATGGTCGAGATGGAGGAAGGACAGATATGAGAGCAAGGAAAGAGATATCTTGATTGAGGGAGCTATTATGGAGTTAGCAAGAAACCTGGCTCTAGAAAAATGCCCAAGAACCCAATGAATCCAGCTGAGACCCTAAGCAATAGAGGAGAGGATGTCTGAACTGACCTTACCCTGTAGTCAGACTGATGATTATCTTAAGTATCACTATAGAACCTCATCCAAGAACAGATGGGAACAGAGGCAATGACCCACAGCCGAGCACTGGACTGAGTCCCCAAGACCCAGTTGAAGAGTGGAGGGAGTGAGAGTATGAGCAGGGAAGACCATGAGGGGGCATCCACTGAGACAGTTTGCTTGAGCTAATGGGAGCTCACCAACTCCAACTGGACTGGGAGTGAATGAGTATGGAAACAACCAAGCCCCTCTGAAGGGGCTGACAGCTGGGGCAGACTGAGAGGGCACTGATAGTGACACTGGGATGTGTCTCAACTGCATATACCAGCTTCATAGGATCCTATTCTCTTTGGATGTAAACCTTGCCCTACCTAGACATAGTAGGGAAGGCTTTGGACTTTCCACAGGTCGGGGTGCATGGCACTCACTTAGAGTTGGAGGGGTGAGGAAAAGTCTGTGGAGGGAGAGGGAGGGGACTGAAAGGAGGGGAGGGATTGGGAGTTTGGATTGGTATTTTTTTAAGTAATAAAAACAGGAAAAAAAAGGGGGAAAAAAGAAGAAAATTTCCCCCATCTAGGTAAGCATGTCTATTTGTGTAACCCTTGCTCAGGTCACATTCAGGCAGCCATGTTATTGAGACTTCACAGAAGTAACCTAATAGATATGACAGATATGACATTTCTAGGAGACACAATCTCACAGCAAACTTCCTCTTCCTCTGATTCTCATAATTTTCTGTCCTTTAAATATAATAACCTCTGAGCCTTAGGTACACAAGTTGTGCTGGAGATGTAGCCATTTGTACTGGGTTCCACAATCTTCATTTTGGTTGGTCATAGTTTTCTGTAATGATCTCTTTCTGTTGCAGAGAGCAGTCTCCTTGATGAGGGTGAGAACCGTACCTATCTGTAAGTTTAAGGATGTTTAGCATGTAGTTAGGGCTTATGCTGGTTGGTAAGGCGATGGTAGTAGTTTCCCCTCCAAGATCCATGATTTAAGTGGCTCCAGGTATTTGGTTAGGTTTCTAGTACAGGCATGATTTCTTTCTTGTTGAGCAAGCCTTAAGTCCAATTACAGATGTACTGGTTCCCACTAATGTGTTGCATGCCACGACTGCACACTTAGGTTTCCTGGGCCATATGGGTCACTGTTGTGGTGTATAGGCAGCATAGCTAGGTAAGACTGTTGATTGCTTCCCTCCTATGGAAATTTGTCCGGTAAAAAAGAGACTCTTAGTTCCAGCTTGGCTCTCTGGGCCCTGTGTTCAAAGTGCATTTTGGTTTTGGCAATGGGGACTCAGCTTGAAGGAATTTAATTTTTTCATAAAATTTATTTTGATCAAGTTCTTCCCTCCCCAGCTCTTCCTAGAATCCACCCATCTAAATTTATGCTATTGTCTCTCTTGCGCGCTCTCTCTCTCAAACACACACACACAAAGAAAGAAAAGAAAATCAGACCAAACAAACAAAAGACCAATGAGACAAAAAAATATGAAAACCAAACGAAAGTCCACAAAAACAAATATGAAGTTTGTTTTGTATTGGTCAACTACTTCTAGGGATGGGGCATGCCCCGGAATATGGCTGATAGGTTTAATTATACTTCATTAGAGAAACACTAATTTTCCATTTGACAACAGGTATCAAATACAAACAGCTTTTTGGTTAGAAGTTAGCCCCATATGTCTAGTTTCCCATCTCATGGCTGGGACGCATCTGGCCTGAACCTGTGTTCTTAAGCTTGCTGCCAGGGTCTCTGTGAGTTCAGATTGCATCAGTCCTGTTGAGTCTGAAAGACACTGTTTCCTTGGATCATCACCTCTGGCTTTTAAAATCTTTCTGAGGTGCTTCGGTTCCACCAAGATTCCTGAGCCTTGGTTGAGAAGCAGGAGGGTTTTATGAAAACATCATATTTAGGGCTATGTGCTCTAAGGCTTTTTACTCTCTACACTTTGTCCATTTGTGTGTCCCTGTGCTAATTTCATCTACTGGGAGAAGCTTCTCTGCTGAGGGCTGACTGAGAACACTCATCTTGGAGTACAGCAATGTCATTAGGAGTCATTAATACTGGGTTTTCCCCTAGGCCCACGACCTATTAAGTCTCAGGTTCTTGACCACTTCAGCAGTGTCAGGTATGGGCTCCACTTCATGGATTAGCTTTTAAGCCTCATTTTTTTAAAAGGTGGTTGGTTACTCTCATAACGTTTGTGTCGCCTTCCCAAAACTAGAAGTATCTTGCAGACAGGTTACTTTGTAGGTTGCAGGGCTTGTAGTCAGGTGAAATGATGGTTATCTTTCTCCTCCAGTAGTGTGCACAGCATCTTCTAGCACCATGAATGCTACTCATTAGAGATGATGCTTTTAGTTAGGCACAGCTTGACTTCAGTATTTGATAAGTAAGTATTGTTGCAAAGAATTTTTTATTGTCAGTGTTTTGTGATGTATTTAGTCTTTTGTTTGTTTGGCTTTTGCTTGTTTGTTGTTATTGTTTTGGTTTAAGTCTATACCGTGACCAGTATGTCTGGTAGCACCTCCCTGGACAGGGCAATGTCTTCCTTTTAGCAGCTGCCGTGAACGCATCTCACTGCTATTTTCCCACATCTTTCTACTTGGATGGCATGGTGACTCTTTGTCACACTTCTGCATCATTGTCCCTACACACATTCAGAGTACTGACAATTCTCAGTAACTTCATCTCTCTTTAGCTGTGACGACCAGAAACCCTCACTCCACAGGTTTCTCAGGGGAAGCTGACCAATAGCATACTGCTACTCAGGCTCTCGAGCACATGCATCACATATTCACGCAAACAACTCTTTATTTTGCAGGAGGTAAAGGAAAACAACCTTTTTCCCTATATGGGGGCGGGGGGAGAAGAGGTGTAGAAAAACTTTCACAGAATTCTGATGTTTTCTCTTAAGAAATATCTGTATATGGAATGTCAGTTTTTAAAAGACTTATGTAAATTGAGTTAAGTTTTGGCAAATCCCTCTGTTCTTCACAAACTGTCTCTGTGTGTGGGGAGGTGAGTGATAGAAACATGCATGGTATATGTGCAGGCATGTGGAAGCATGCATGCATCTGTGGAGTGAAGAAGCCAGAGGAGGATGGGTGTACTGATTGGCCAACAAGCTCCAGCAATCCTTCTGTCTTGGACCCCTATAATGCTGGTACTACAGGCCTTTATCAGGCTTGGATTGTTCATAGGTGCTGAAATTCAAGGTCAAAGTCATTATTCTTTTACAGCAAGTACACTGAGCCACAGAACCATCTCTCTGGCTCTGTGTGTGTGTGTGTGTGTGTACTTTTTGTGCCTCACTTTTAAATGTGAAAATACTATTTTTTGTCCACAGTTTAGAGTCCAAAAATTCATTTACTAAAATCTGGCTATACGTAATAATGTTTAGTTTTAAACTAGTTTTGCTTCATAGCAACACAAATTTTTTAAAATAATTTACTATACTTTATGCTTATGACTGCTTGCCTTCCCACATGTATGTCAAGGAATCATACATGTGCTAGGTGCCAATAGAGGCCAGAAGAGGATATTAGATCCCCTAGAACTGGAGTTGCAGACTGTTGTGAACCACCTTGTGGGTGCTGAGAACCTGTGTCCTCTCTAAGAGCAGCAAGTGCTCTAAAACACTGAGCCATCTCTCTAGTCCCTAGAGAAATTACTTTTCACTGGTGTTTACAAAGGAAATGTTCATGCTAATAACATGGAGCATCAAGACTAGACGCTGAGTCTAGAAAACTCCACACCTTTCATTACTTCTATATTATCCAGGCATCTGCATGTCTCAATCACTACAACTCAGGGTAGAAGGCAGTGGCACGATGGGTTATACCATGTAATTCCAGCTTTTGGAGAATGTAAGACAATAAGACTGCCAGTTCAAGGTCAGCATAGACACCTCAGGGAGACTATCTCAAAATTTTGAAATTTATCTCAGTAGTTGAATATTTTCCTGACAACGATAAGGCCCTGGGTTCAATCTCTAGTATAACAGAAATGAATTAGCAGACATACAAACAGTAAAAAGAAGTGGTCATGGAAATAGAAGGAATGATACTATGAAGCTAAAGAAGGCAGTTTTGAAACAATGAGTGAGCATGCCAATTTCCAGAGTCAAGAAAAGCTTGAGACTGAACAGATGGGTGGACAGGGACAGGCGACATTCTGTGTCAGAGAAAATTCATAGCTGCGTCCAAAATTTAAAAGTTTATAAGCCACTGCCACATATAATCTTGTTTCAGTTGGGTGCTATTGGCCAACTGAAGGCTTTTTTTTTTTTATCATTCTTCCATTTCCCAAGGCTTTAGGAAGACACTAAATGTCCCTTCTTGGTGATGTTTACTGCTGAACATGTGTTTGCTGTTGCTTTACGCTTAGATGAAGGGGAAACTGAAGGAAGAGATGATGGTGTATCTTTTTCTGCCCAGTATAGTGGGTGGAGAGAATCCTTCAGTCTGGCACAAATCCAAGTTTCTGTTGCTCTGTATCCTAAAGGTCTTTTGTTCACCAAAGAATTAATCAAGCTATGATAATCTGGAGCCTGAAGAAGACAAACCTCACACTTCAGGTTCTGGCTCCAACAGCAGTGTTACATTACCTTATTTATGCTACAAGAAACCAATCTGTGGCATGCTTCTCCCAAGCAGGATGGGCTATTTGATCTCAGTATCTTGAGGACATGCTACTATACTGAACTGGAAGGACACGCACAGCCTTCAGAGCCACAGCAGGTCATTGTCTTCCCCCACCATGGCAACGTGAATCCATAGCCCAAATGCGTTTTCTCTGCTACACCTGGACACAAGGAGCTTTCCATAGCTTAAGTGCTTTTGTGACAGGGCTCAGCTCCCTGCACTGGGCTATTCTCCAAGGTCCTGCCATTTGCCTATGGCACTGGCAGTACAGAATTCTGTCCTCCTTCAAGTAAAGAAATACGCTCTCTGTTGCTGTCCCCATCTGTCCCTTTCAAGGACACTGGACTGTCTAGTAACAGTTCACTCTGCCCTCCAATAAGGAACTCAGACGAGAAAAATGGGAATGCCCAAGGTTTGTCCCAATGAACAGAAAATTCACGGGTATAAAAATATTTTAAAAAAAAACAAAACTCATTACTTTTGGAGATGAAAGAAAAGAAAAAATAGACTCAAAACAAGAATTATTACTGACCAGTCAGTGGTGCTGGCTAGCTGTAGGAAAGAACACTGTCTTCTGGGGTTTGAGCAGGCTCACAAATAAGGCGGGTTGAGTCTTCCTTCCCCACCTTGGTCCCCTACAACTTTGCATTCCCTTTTCTACGGCTGTCCCTAATTCTTCTTGGCTTACTTATAAACAAGTAACATGTGTCCTTTCCTTATTAGTTTACTGTGGGTCGTGTCTGCTAATTTAAGTCTCACAGGGCACTGAATTTGTGTTTTATTCAATCTTTAGTAGTCTTAAGTATGAGACCTCAGTAAATACTGAATATTGTAAAGACGTATTTTGTTAAGGTAGCATTGCTGTCAACCCAGTTGAGATGACCTTGAATTGAATTTGAAATAAAAAGAGAAAAATAAAACAACAACAAAATCTAGTTAATTTTTTCACCTGTAAAAGTTAAAAGAAAAATTAATAGGATGATACAGAACCTCATTCTCATGTGTACTACAGACTTATAAAGTCTTTATTGACCACTGATTACCTCAGGGTCTATTATCTTAGTAGTATCTATTTTAAAATTTTATTTTCTTTATTTTATATGTATGAGTGTTTTGCCTGCATTTTATGTCTGGGCACCACATGTGTTCTTCATGTTCCCAGAGGTCAGATCGGGTGTCAGAACTCCTGGAACTGGAGTTGTATGGAGTATCATGTAGGTGCTGAACTTGAACCCAGGGCCACTGAAAGAGCAATAAGTGTTATTACCCAGTAAGCCATCTCTCCAGCCCCATTTTTTTTCTTGTAAAAGGTGTATACTTTCAAAAGCTAATAAAAATAAAATGCATAATTTTAAAACTAAAAAAAACTGCAAGCAATTGTTTCTAATACAATCTTTTGGGAGATGGTACAATCTCATTACAATTCATTGGAAACAATGAGAGCCTCTATGATTTAAAATTATTAATTCAAATCTTGTTAATATCAATATCAAAAATAACTACAAATATAAGCACCTGAAATGTAGAAAATTTATCTTTCAGACTGGTAAGTATAGTACTAAAAATCTGAAAAGCTAAAATCATATTAGAAACTGCTTTCTTTATCCTCCTAAAGTCACCAAAAACAACTTCAAATACTGACTCTACCTGTATGTGTTCATTTGTTCACTCGTGCACTCACTCAGCGAAGAGCTGGGGTTGGGTCTCAGGTGCTGTGGCTGCTAGGTAAGTGCTCTACCCCTGAGCTGCAGCCCAAGACTTTCCATTAAGCTCCTGGGCTGGCCTCAAACCCACTCTGCAGTCCAGTCTCAGATTGAGGCTTCTCTTCTCCCACTCTGGCCTCCCTCTCCTCCTGCCCTAGCATCCCTAGTAGCCAAGAATACAGGTATACTAACTTACCTGGCCTTGAACATGATTTTATATCATTTACTATGTATTATAGCTTTAGAAACATACAGATATAAGCCCTAGATTTTATAATCTAAAGAAATACAAGCGACTTGCATCTCCAGTAAGAATTTGAGAGCATTATCACTATTATAAGATGTTGTTTGGCTTGAAAATCAATGGCAATGCTTCTGCTCTCGTCCTCAGAGCCACAGCACAGATCACTGATGCTAACCATGTGTTGCCCTGAGGCACTGCTCCACTCTATCAAAACTTCCATTCCTCCCTTCTTTTGGGCACACCATTCGCACATAAAGAAATTCAGGAGAAAGATAATCACAAGGGTGCCCTGTCTTCTTTAATGGACTTCCATAGCAGTGGTGGGGCCTCTGGACAATAGCAGTGTTCTTGTTCTTGTGATGCAAACTACAATAGAGTCACACCATCTCATCTCTTGTGCACAGAAGCCACACTGCCAGTCTCCATCTGGAACCTGCCATCTTCAACAGGTTATTTCATATAATCAAAGCTTCATTGCTTAGAAAGCACATGTAAGTCATTGGATAGTTGAAACAATTGTTACTTATAAAACCTAGTTTTCTTGTGCCTTGGTCTAAACATAAATAGAAATTATACTAATTCTGAGTAGTATTTAAAAATCAAACCAATTTATGTTCTTTAATTTCCATACCACTGTTAAGTATGAACTGGTTGATAAAAACGCCAAGCCGCATTTACTGTGATATTTTATAAGAGGCTGAGGGATAATGAGGATGCAGTGAGCTCTAGAGGATAAATGGAAACAAAAGAAGAATTTTGAGAATACAGTGGGTTTCCATTGTGTGGCTTGATACTGAAAATTATGCCACCAGGAAATCTACTTCAATTCCTTACTAAGTGCTTCCTGTAACATTGGAGGTGGAGTGAAGGAGACAAAACTCCTTACTGGATGTTCCCTGCAACCAAAGAAGTCGGGGCAGAGGGGACCCAGCTCCTAACAACAGAAGTGGAGGTGGAGGAGGAAAGTAAGTAGGCTAGATAAAATTACCATAATAGACAGATCAGAAGTCCACTGGGTGCTAGGTAAGCTTTTCATTAATACAAACATCAACATACATTGACACGGTATTTTGGCTACCTTCGGACTTTTCCTATCAAGATGAAAGTGACAACTGTTATGTGCTATGGTTCTCTGTAGTAATAAGGAGCGGCGGCGGGGCTGCGTCCCCAACACCCCAGCCGCCTGCCCGGCTAGCTTATGCCCCGAAATAATTACACAGACACTGTATTCATTTAAACACTGCTCTGGCCCATTCCTATCTAGCCTCTTCTAGGCTAATTCTCACATCCCGATCAACCCATCTCTAATAATCTGTGAGCACCGGTCTTACCGGGAAGATTCTAGCCTAAGTCCATCCTGGGTCGGAGCGGGGGCATGGCGTCTCTCTGAAGCATCTGCTCCAGAGAGGAGAGCTGCGGAGTCTGACCTCACTTCCTCTTCCTCCCAGCGTTTTGTTCTGTTTACTCCTCCCACCTATCTCCTAACCAATGAGAGCCAAGCAGTTTCTTTTAATTTAACCAATGACCTTCCTCCATCATTTCCCCTTTTTCGGTTTAAACAAAAAAAAAGAGGAAGGCTTTAACTTTAACATAGCAAAATTACATATAACGAAACAGTTATCAAGTAAAAGTTACAATAATCTTTATCATAACTAAGGAAAACTATGACTATAACTAACTATTCTTAACTCCATCAAAGATTCCAGAAAGATACAATACTACATAAGCAAACAAGAAAAAAGCAACTTTTAAAACTCTAGAAATGACAGAGACATCTCGCTGCCTGGACAGTCACCCAAAGTTCCTCTGTACCGTTGGGGCATCCATTTTCAGCCTTCAGGCCCATGGTATCCAGCAGACATTTCCATAAAGCAGGAAAATTCAAAGTCAGTTCACTCACTATCTGTTGTGTCCTGCAGAATGTCTCGCAGACTCTTTCATGAATCAGGAACCCCGAAAGATCATCTCACCTTAGGCAAGTTCAGTAGTCCTCTCTCTGTGGGTTCTCTGTGTCCAGTTTATGCAATAGTCCAGGCAAGAGCAGTTTCTTGCCCAAATGGCTATCAAACTCCATAAGGATCCTCTTCGATGCCCATCTTCCTCTTGAAGTAGATTGGTGCTGCCAGGAGCAGAGTGTCCCATTGTCATGAAAAGTCCTAAGTTATTAAAACATTTAAATGTCCTATTCTGTAATCTTTGAAAGACATGAAGAATGTCTATCTAAAATATATCTCTATATATCTAGAAAATCTAACATGATTACAAGCTTGACTATTACTGATGATTATCCATTAACCTATATTAATTATACAGTACATATTTAAATGAACTACACAATCACAATACCTTAATCAAAATCAGAAACACTTATACATATAACAAAATTGACCTTAAATCTCTATCAATAAAGCAAAATCTATACTAATGCAAATTATTCATATCTATATCATATCCCCCTTTAAATGTAAAAGAACTTATAAACCATATTTGGGAACATGGGCGCAGTTTTTTTTTCTCCAAACTGCTTCCTGCTGAATGGGGGCGTCGTTAATTAGGTCTTTCATGGTATAACCTTTGTGCCAGGGTCATCTCAGTTGGCAGTTGAGCGAAGCAATTTTTTGAGGGCGTTCACACCAACCCTTCAGGAGGACGTGGTCCATCATACCAAATCGGAATTGAAGAAATGAACAGGGTCTCATCCTCTATGAAAACAAAATAAGAAACTCCTTTCCAAAGCATCATGTCCTTAACCCAAATTCTGAAATCATACCCTCATGATATCCGTTCTGGTTCCACTTGGCAGCCCATATAATAAAATGGCTCTCTGTACTTAGCTCCTTCACAGTCAAAAATTTTAAAGAAAACACAATGTACATAATCCAGACTCTCTGTGACTTTTCCATCTTTACGCGGCTTAGTTTTACTCTATCACTTTACTTTATTCTGTCTCTTTAAAGACTTTACCTTTTTTTTAACATTAACTTTATTTTTTATATTCTTTTTCTTCTCTCTCCCAAGCCTACGTACATTCATCCAACAGTGTGACTCATTTAGTGGTCTGAATCTGTCCTATTGTGAATCTGCAATTTTTTACTATCCAGGAGCACTTTTGATTTGTGCCTTTAAATCATTGGGCGCTTAAGAATCTAAGCTGTGACATTCCTAGGTTAACTTTTTGCTTTTTGAGCGTATATCTTTGACCTGGAATAGCTCTGTAGACCAGGCTGTCTTTGAACTCTCAGAGATCCGCCTGTCTCTGCCTCCCAGGCATTGGGATTAAAGGTGTTTGCTACTACACCTTGAACTCACAGAGATCTGTTTGTCTCTGCCTTTTAGGCACTGGATTAAAGGCGTGTGCTACCACACCCAACTACTCTCTTTCTTCCTTATTTTTGTTTTTACTTTAAGAACTTGAACTTTTAGTCTGCATATATTTTCAACACACTGTAAACCATTTAGAAATTTTCTCTGTCTTTGAATCTCTCTTTACTGTATCTCTCTCTTTTTCTGACCACAAGAGCCTTTAATTTACCAAGCAATATCAGTAGGACTAAAGGCATGGCTTTGCCAGCTAGATCCAGTCCATTCCTTAGCTTTCCAGCCTCATGGCGGATATACAGGCTGCAGCCATGTTTATAGCCACACCTCTATGGCGTTTCAAGGTCCCTGCCAGCCAGCAAGCTACAACAGACAACACTCAAATCCTCTCTCGGTAGCCGGCCCTCCTGCCTCAAACAGGCAGAGTTTGCCCTGGCAGGATGGCCCAGAAAGCCGGCATTTTTAAACAACACAGGTTTTTTCCTGCTACGGCTGAAAACCGAAAAGCATGTGTTCAGCTTTTCGTCAACACCGTTTAAGTGTTTCATGGCAGGACCTCTTAATGAGCTGCAGGCTTTGCAGCTAAAGCTGAGTCAGGAAGCCTCTCTTAGATGAGGTGCTTGCTTGCCTCTGGCAAGCAGAGTAGACCCGAGAAATTGCCACAAGAAACATACTTTACTCTATTCTTTTCCAAGCTTTCTCAGGCTTTCTGTGAACTCAGTTAGCCACACGTCTGGGCGTCATTTGTAGTAATAAGGAGCGGCGGCGGGGCTGCATCCCCAACACCCCAGCCGCCTGCCCGGCTAGCTTATGCCCCGAAATAATTACACAGACACTGTATTCATTTAAACACTGCTCTGGCCCATTCCTATCTAGCCTCTTCTAGGCTAATTCTCACACCTGGACTAGCCCATTTTTTATCATCTGTATAGCACCCGTCTTACCGGGAAGATTCTAGCCTAAGTCCATCCTGGGTCGGAGCTTCATAGCGTGCATCTTCCCTGGAGCAGGGAGCATGACGTCTATCTCAGGCCTCTGCTCCGGAGAGGGGAGCTGTCGAGTCTGCCCTCACTTCCTCTTCCTCCCAGCGTTTTGTTCTGTTTACTCCTCCCACCTATCTCCTAACCAATGAGAGCCAAGCAGTTTCTTTTAATTTAACCAATGACCTTCCTCCATCAGTTCTCTGTTCTTAAGAAACCACATCTGACACTACAGGCTGGACTATGGTCTGGAACAACATTCATGCCCATGTGTGCCTGCCATTAATGTAACGGCAGACTGACATGAGAGACAAGGGGAGAGGGCCTGGCTATGCAATAGGAAGAAAATCAGATTCTGTCGCAGGGACAGCCATGTTCAGAAGGGCAGGCAGTCTTTCTTTTCAATTTACCTAGGCTGTCTGGCTTCTGTAGCACCATAGCCTCATAAACCCACCCACTCTTCCACAAAGTAAGTACAAGAAACATAGCACACACTTGTAAATCCTGTCTGACTCCATCACTCACAGAGAAAACCTACTTAATAGGGAGATTATCTACTATCAACTGGTTCTTGAGATTCACTGAGTCTGGTGAAATCACAGATATGGGCATGAGTCCCCAATGAGCAGGGTCCGCATATAAATTTTGGCGAATGTGGTGTACAGGAAGTTTAGGAACCAAACTATGAAGAAACACAACAAACTATAGTGTCAGAACGCCATCATTTGTATTAACAATGGCAACTCATTGCTAATATGACATGCAGATTAAATAAATCCCAGGTTCAAGATTAGTGGATAGCAGGTGAGGAACCAGTGTGCCAGTGGGAAGGCTCAGCTTCGCATAACCTAACTACCTTGGAAAAAGCACAATGAAATTTCTTAATCAAATCTACCAAACTAAAGACAACAGACAGAAGGCTTTTTTGGGTTTTCAGTTAGCAGAGAATAGTTCATTATGAATTCCATATGCTTATGAAGATTAGCAGATAACTCAATGCAAATTTTAAGCAGGCTGAGAGAATCTGAAAACCTGGAGTTTGTAGGCATAACGCCTGGGCTGAGTAAGGCCTGGCTGTGCTGCTGTGCGACTCCAGGTGAGGTATCCAGCTAGAGCTGTGGCTATCTTAACAGAGTCCCGACTCCAGGTGAGGTATCCAGCTAGAGCTGTGGCTATCTTAACAGAGTCCCGACTCCAGGTGAGGTATCCAGCTAGAGCTGTGGCTATCTTAACAGAGTCCCGACTCCAGGTGAGGTATCCAGCTAGAGCTGTGCTATCTTAACAGAGTCCCGACTCCAGGTGAGGTATCCAGCTAGAGCTGTGGCTATCTTAACAGAGTCCCGACTCCAGGTGAGGTATCCAGCTAGAGCTGTGCTATCTTAACAGAGTCCCGACTCCAGGTGAGGTATCCAGCTAGAGCTGTGGCTATCTTAACAGAGTCCCGACTCCAGGTGAGGTATCCAGCTAGAGCTGTGCTATCTTAACAGAGTCCCGACTCCAGGTGAGGTATCCAGCTAGAGCTGTGGCTATCTTAACAGAGTCCCGACTCCAGGTGAGGTATCCAGCTAGAGCTGTGCTATCTTAACAGAGTCCCGACTCCAGGTGAGGTATCCAGCTAGAGCTGTGCTATCTTAACACAGTCCCGACTCCAGGTGAGGTATCCAGCTAGAGCTGTGGCTATCTTAACAGAGTCCCGACTCCAGGTGAGGTATCCAGCTAGAGCTGTGGCTATCTTAACAGAGTCCCGACTCCAGGTGAGGTATCCAGCTAGAGCTGTGGCTATCTTAACAGAGTCCCAACTCCAGGTGAGGTATCCAGCTAGAGCTGTGCTATCTTAACAGAGTCCCGACTCCAGGTGAGGTATCCAGCTAGAGCTGTGCTATCTTAACAGAGTCCCGACTCCAGGTGAGGTATCCAGCTAGAGCTGTGCTATCTTAACAGAGTCCCGACTCCAGGTGAGGTATCCAGCTAGAGCTGTGGCTATCTTAACAGAGTCCCGACTCCAGGTGAGGTATCCAGCTAGAGCTGTGCTATCTTAACAGAGTCCCGACTCCAGGTGAGGTATCCAGCTAGAGCTGTGGCTATCTTAACAGAGTCCCGACTCCAGGTAAGGTATCCAGCTAGAGCTGTGCTATCTTAACAGAGTCCCGACTCCAGGTGAGGTATCCAGCTAGAACTGTGCTATCTTAACAGAGTCCCGACTCCAGGTGAGGTATCCAGCTAGAGCTGTGCTATCTTAACAGAGTCCCGACTCCAGGTGAGGTATCCAGCTAGAGCTGTGCTATCTTAACAGAGTCCCGACTCCAGGTGAGGTATCCAGCTAGAGCTGTGCTATCTTAACAGAGTCCCGACTCCAGGTGAGGTATCCAGCTAGAGCTGTGCTATCTTAACAGAGTCCCGACTCCAGGTGAGGTATCCAGCTAGAGCTGTGCTATCTTAACAGAGTCCCGACTCCAGGTGAGGTATCCAGCTAGAGCTGTGCTATCTTAACAGAGTCCCGACTCCAGGTGAGGTATCCAGCTAGAGCTGTGCTATCTTAACAGAGTCCCGACTCCAGGTGAGGTATCCAGCTAGAGCTGTGCTATCTTAACAGAGTCCCGACTCCAGGTGAGGTATCCAGCTAGAGCTGTGCTATCTTAACAGAGTCCCGACTCCAGGTGAGGTATCCAGCTAGAGCTGTGGCTATCTTAACAGAGTCCCGACTCCAGGTGAGGTATCCAGCTAGAGCTGTGCTATCTTAACAGAGTCCAGATCACAAGAGAACACCATTTAGCCTCTGAAGTCCCAGAAAATGAGGCAAGAACTCTTCACATTGGGGAGAAGTTGACTGAGTGTGTATTTCATTTATAAAGGAGCTCTATTATTTAAAGAGCCTATTACTATTTTTTAATTTACTAACCTATCTAAAGCCTATGTAGTTTCACCAAGCACCATCCTAAACACTTCACAAATGACTCATTTAATGAGTCCCTCGTAAGCTTGTGAGGGATGCATTATTACACTTCAGAGATAAGTAGGCTGAGTTTACAACTTGCCGTGTCTGCATAGCTATTAAGACAGAGCTACAATTGGCATGCAGGCAGCCTAGCTCCAAGGTCTGTGTGCACTATGGAGTGGTGGTGACTCCCTACAAGCAGCTTGTTGCCTTAAAGACAGTGTTGTGGTGTTGCATAAAGCTCCTAACACGAGTATGAAAGGTGAGCGCTGCTAGAAATTATAAGATACATAAGTGTCGTATAGTGCCTTCCAAATAAGGACATTTTCATATTGCTAGGAAAAAATTTCTAGGACTATTAATCTATAGCTAAAAACTTAACCAATGGGCTGCACACTAAATACAGCTAAACTGATAAAAGTTTATGTCATGTATGTGTTAATACGATTTTAAAGGGAATTTTAAAACAAGTCAACAAGTCAACTTTAGTGTGTACAGTTTTAAGCATGTTATATACTCAGATTTCAAGTTGTAATATTTTTATTTTAAAAAATTGAATTAAGCCCAAAGCAAAAAGCAGTTATAAACACTGCTATGCAAACTGATAATAATGCAATAGTAATATATTAATTAATGAAGCAGAAATACAATCAACACTTTAACATCAGGTAATTTTTTTAGAAATTTAATTTTTATGAGTATTTTGCCTGCGTGTATCTATGCAGTACATGCATGCCTGCGCCCACAAGGGACAGAAGAGGTGTTCGGTCCCCTAGAGCTGGAGTTATGGATGGTTGTGAACCACCATGCTGGGAATCAAGCCTGGACTCTTTCTTGCTGAACTCACTCCCAGGAGTGATGTTCGAGGCCAGTGCCTGCTAACCTGCAGCTCTCTCCTGCTGCTGGAGAGGCTGACTGAGGGCAGGAATGCTGGGTAGAAGTGGGAGACAGGGAAAGGCTGAAAGGAGTGCTGAAAACAAGTGTGTGCTCATTTGTTCTGAGCCTTTAACAAGTCGGGACCAGCCTGTCGTGTCTAAAGCAGCAGCATTAATGGACAGGAAGGTCTCAGCCTAAAAGGAGAGTGGCATACATGGCTGCTGTTTTCTAACATACACTTGCTTGGCTTTTTACGATCAGTGTGTTTATGGGTGAACACCAGGTATAACAATTACAGACAAATACCAAATTGTGTTTAATTAATGACATTCAAAAGAGCAATGAAGACATGAAGAGGACAGTTAGCCATGCAATGCATGACAGGACATGTTCTCTAAGCTAAACATAGAAGTGGTAGTTCTGACAGTTATTTCAAAATTCATTCAATGGGCCTTATTTAGGGTTTAGGAATCACAGGTTTTGTTGAATTAATGGAGAGATTCCAGTCTTCGGCTAGACTATACTTCAAAACTAAAATACAGAAGGGAATTAAATAAAAGAAAATGAAAAGAATATTAATATATATCCAACCATAACCTCAGGGTTATATGAGTTTGGGGCTTCGCCACTCCCTGATGGAAGAGTGTGCCAATCAGCTAGTCTACAACTCTTCCCCACTCTAAGAAGCCTTCCTGGCAGATAAACTGAAAAGAGACATAATCTCCTGAGTAAACTTGAAGGTTGGGTATCACAGGAGAGGGTAGAAGGGGAGAGGGGAGGAAGGCAAGGGAGAGGAGAAAAAGGAATAGCACAATAAAAACAAAACAAACAAAAAAAGTGCAACCACTTGATTCTTTTCCAAAAGTTCTTGGCAGATTTTCAAAACTACCTAAGTCACAGTTACAGAGATGCACTCTAGTTCTCTGTCAAGAATTGTGACCATTCTTCATTACCTCCTGTTCTCTAAAGAATACTGAGCAGCAAGGGAAGAAGAGAGAGTTGGCCAAGAACTGACATCATTCAACATTTATACTGAAATTAAAAGGAGCACATTTCCTCACTATAGGGCAAATGTGGGCAAACATTCAACAATAAAACAAACACTGTTTGCACATGTGTGAACTGACAGAGTGCACAAAGAGAAGAAGACATCTGCACTGTCACTTAGCACTTGGCTGGCCTTGTAAACAGTCTGAACCTCAGCTCCATAGATCAAGTGTATCAAGCAATGAGGCTTTCTACCCTTGAAAAGTTGTTGAGAGACTGCATATAGAAAATGGATATACCAATCCTTGTCTAGACATAGTCTCTGTCTCTCTCTCTCATTATTGGAATTATCCATAGCACATGTTGCCATCAGAGTACATGTGAGAGAACATGTCATAGAACAAGCTATATTTAGTGTTCTAATCATCTTGGTAGTTTCATTTACAGAATTCTTACTTGATAAATTACTATGGAATAACAAACTATGTTTATAGACATAAAAATTAGAAGAAAATGATGAGCCATTTAGGCAAATTCTCAAGAGATTACAGGACTGGCCTTTGGGAAACAGTACTATCACTGGGGAATGTCTCATAGTAACCCTGGGAGCTTGCCACAGTGTACTGGGCTGTCTGTTATGTGTTGACATGGTCAGGATCCCGGCCAAGGAGGTGGCAAACCAACCTCTAACATAACCAGTCGCTACTACTACTACAAGGAAAAAGAGCTGTGAGCTCAGTTCCCACACCCAAGGAATCCATGCACTCTTCTGTTTCTCTGTGCACTCACATTCACACATACCAAAAGCAGAGGTTAAAAAAATATTTTAAAAAGTCTAGGAGCAGGAGAGATGGCTCAGGGGTTACAAGCAGTTGCTATCTTGCAAAGGACCTGAGTTTTGTTCCCAGAATCCCTACTGCATGACTCACAACTTCCTGTAACTTCAACTTCAAGGGATCTTATGCCCTCCTCTGGTCTTTTAGGTACTGGAATCATTTTCACCTACCCACACACAGGCACACACACATATACTTTATTAAAAACAAAAAACCTTCAAAATAACTCAAAAAGGAAAAAAAAACGTAAGTGAGAGAACTAGAAAGTGCTCATGAACAAGATTAATGATCCCTATCTTCCGATACTATTATAAATAGAATCGGTTTCATGAGTTCCCTTTCAGGTTGTTTATAGTTAGTGTAGAGAAATGCAACTGACATTCGGATGCTGAATTTGTATTCTGCACTTTGCTTAATTCATTAACTTGTCATTCTAACATGTGTGTGTGTTCCATAAAGATTATGTAAGAATTTTGTACTCTCTGTGAACATAGACGATTTCTCTTGCTCCTGTCCAGTGTGGATGTTTGTTCTTTCTTTCCTGAGGAAGAGTAGGTGAACGAGCTGTAAGAAAAGGCATCTCACTCCTGCCTCTGCAGGAGAAACCTTCAATCTCCTATAAGGGAGCATGACACTTACTCCAGTGTTTTCATAAATGACTTTACTATGTGGAGGCAGGCTCCTTCTACTGCTAATTGTTGAGTGTTTTATCATAAAGGGTGTGGAACCTTGCCAAATAATTTTCTGCATCAATTGAAATTATGTTTCCCCTTCATCCTGTTAATTTTGTACACAGCCCTGATGATTGTCATGTGTGGATACATCTTTGCATTCTGGGATAAATCCTACTTGGGTATAATGAACAATTCTGGCAAATGTTCCCAATAAGCACTGATGAGACAAACCTCAGCAAGCTCACAGTAAGCGCACTGCAAGGCTGAAGATGCACACCGCCATGCCATCTGCCCTCGCTATCTCACTTTTGAGCTGTCTTCTTTGTAACATGGAAACTATAACTAACACCATCAATAGTGGGATCTGGAGAAATGGCTCAGAGGTTAAGAACACTTGCTGCTTTTCCAGAAAAGCAGTCCCAGGTGGCAGTTCACAACTGTCCTTACCTCTTGTTCCAGGGCTCCCAGGACCCTCTTCTGGCCTCTGTGAGCACCCAGACTATATGCCTGCATACATGCAGATAAAACATTCATAAACATAGTTACAGTAAATAGTTTTCTAAAAATGTGAGGCCTTAACACTGAAATTTGAAATTACATCAGCCTGTCTTTGGAAGTACACCTCCTTCAAGGTTCTACCCCAAGTCTTTTAATTCTTAAGGGTATAAAATTATTTTTATTTTCATCTACAGTGTAAACTAATTATTCTTTACATTGATTACTTTCTTGTGCACATAAAATGTACATAAAAATCATTAATACTTGTCTCTAAAACATTTTTAAAAAATCTCAAATCATCTAGGATATAAAAAGTAGAGTTACACAATATTGTTACAATACTAGCTTTTATATGTTTTCTCCTGTGTTTATCTTTATTGAGATTTTTATTATTCCTTAACTTGGCTTCAAGGCACTGTCTGGGTTCTTCCAGTTCACCCTGCAGGTTGCTTCAGTGTTTCAACGCAGGCAGATTTCATGGAAATGAGCTCTCTCAGCTTCTATATCTGGGAATATTTTAATTTTTATCAATTTTGAAGGACAGTTTTGTCTCCATGGCTTTTTTATTGACAGTTTTCCTTTGGGTAATTTGAATATACATACCATATTGCTTTGGGCCAGGAACACTCTGACAGTAAGCTGCTGACACTTGGACTGAGAATGTGCATATGGAAGGTGTCCCTTTTTCCCTGTTAGTTCAGCTTCTCCTCACCTTTGTCAAGTTTGCCTCCTTCCAACCACTATGTCTTCATCCTGCCTAAGTTCCCTGGATATTTACAGTATGTCTTCTACCATATTTACATAGTTTTAGGCCATTATTTTATCAGATGCTCTTTGCTCCAATCTCTCTTGTCCTTCTGATACGCCTGCTGACAGAATGGTGTCATACTGTCTCTCAGATCCTCTTCCCCTTTCCTTCATTATTTTTGTTTTTCTGAAGAGGTAACTGCTGCCTCTTTCCCCCTTCCCCCCCCATTCTCCCCTTCCCTTCTTCCCTCTTCCCTTTCCCCTCCATAATCCACTAAATAAACTCTGTACTCAAACTCTCTGCATGGCCTGTCTGTCTGTCTGTCTCTCTTACTGACAGTCGTCTCCCACCTGCCAAGGGAACCCGCCGAGGCCTCGGGTGGCCCGCCACTGCCCCTCATGAGACCGGCCTTGGTCCCCCACCTCTTTATAAACGACAGCACTTCTCAGGTCACGCATGCCGTCAGTCTGCACAGTCATTTTCTAACTCTCGTACATGCGGTTGTTCTCTAGGATCTTAGCATTCTCATCTTTAAAGTATATGGCATAAACACACATGTACACACACAGGTCCCCAAAAAGAGAAAGCAAAAAAGTGGGGTTGTCAAGGTGAGGAACGAAGTGTCTTAATCTCTCACCACACTGGAAGCCACTTCAGCTGAGGAGAAAAAAGCGTGCAAAATGGAAGGAAAGGGGGCAACCTCAAGAGCCATCACCGTCATTCTATGCAGCCTTGTGATCATAGGCAACACTGAAGAGTAAACATCCCCAGGCTTGGGGACAGGGGCCTTTTTGCCAGCTCACCTTGAGAGCTAAGTTTCTCTAGGAACTGCATAACAGCTGCCTGATACAGGGATGGGTGATGGTCTGGTAGCTAATACTTCACTAAATCCGCAGGCTGACTAAAATTAACTCTATACAGCCCAAGCTTTCCCTGGAAGTCACAAACCTTTACTACACTCCAGAGCTCAGATTAGTTACACTAGACAGATCTGCCATTGTGGTTATGGACTAGACAAAACCAGATTAATGTTTCCTAGTCCATCATCTCAGAATCTTTTCCCTGAACTCTTTCTTTGTTTTGTTGTTTATTTGTTGTTTTTGTTTTTTCAAGACAGGGTTTCTCTGTAGCTTTGGAGCCTGTCCTGGATCTAGCTCTTGTAGACCAGGCTGACCTGGAACTCACAGAGATCCACCTGCCTCTGCCTCCCGAGTGTGGGGATTAAAGGCTTGTGCCACCTCCGCGTGGCTCTCACTGAACTCTTAAGAGAAGCAAGTGTTCTTTAACATGGGAGGAGTGGATTTTAGGGGTCTAATGAAGACTATATGAACACACTAATATAAATTACAAGTCTACAGTCTAAACTCGGAACAGTGGCATTTCCCAGTATTCTGGAGATGATATTTTCTCAGGGACTTATGTTTTATGCTGGTCTGGAGCACCTGTATCTTCAGATGCTAACTCTACATTGCCTTGAACTCTTTTCAAAGCACACCTCAATGTCTCCAGAAGGGTAATAATTATTGGTAAGGAAACCTTCAACTTGTGTGTAGAGGCTGCACAGCAACTGAGTATTTCTGTGAGTTCAGTAATTAAATTAAGTCAGCAGATCCATAAACAAACATGACTGAACTGAAAGGGAGAATTATTTTTCATTATATAAAACAAAAAAAACATTTCTTTTTCTCACAAATGCATGGAACACTGTCTTTCTAGACAAATTCATTTCTACCTCATGTTATAGAGGTATTATAAATGTATAGTCCATAGTTAATGGAGATTGACTATCTGTTGAACCAAACTATAAAATAAAATTTCATCAGCTATAGGCAGAACAATCTACTGCTAGAATCCTTTGCCCAGTGTTAAAAAATAAAGTTCAAATGCCTTGTACAATTTACCTCCCTCTTCCCCCTGCTTTAGAAGGAATTCTAAGAAAGTCTGTTGTCTATCATCCAGTATTTTCAGATAAAAGGCTACAGAGTCCGGTGTAAGCCCAGAAAACTGAGCTGGCTGGCACTCACTACAGCTACTCCTTGGGAACAGGTCCAGCTCATCTCTCATCTGTAGCCTGAGAATCCAACCTATAAATTAATTTTAATGTGCAAATTAGAGTCTAAAAAGAGTGCAAAGGCACAAAAGAGTTAGTGTAACAAAATGCTCTGAAATTTGAAAAATTTGTTGTCCTCTGTAATTACTTTTCTGTGACTGATGCAGAAGCTTGGTCTCAAGAGAATTTGAAATGACAACCTTAAACCCACTTTAAAGTGCACTCTTCAGTTGACTAACAGTTACTACATTGCCACTGGAAAAGTTTAAAACTCTTACTGATATTTTATACCCACAATTTCTTTGAAAAAATCATGTTCCAATGTAGAAGCATACTATGCATTATTTTGTTTACATAAATCCAAATGTAAATATGTTTTATTATCTAAGATAAAAATTGACAGTAAGTAAAGGAAACTGCAGAAAGCATAGTTGTTATGTTATCGTACCCACCTTTAGCGAGAGACTAAAGTGCCCCACGAACGTTGCACTTATCCATGCCGTTGAGTGGGGGTCACCCAGAAATTCTATGTGATACTTGTCAACATTTCCATCCTGGTCATAGGCCACATATTTCCCTCTGAAAGGATCAGGACAAAGTATTCCTGGCCAACTTTGGAAAAAAAGTTAAAATAAGTTTCATTTAAAAAAAAAATGTAAGTCACTGACACATCTCTCATAATCAAATATTAAACTTATTTCTTCAAATTTTAACAACTAACAAATGTATTCCTACTTACACCTTTCAAAAATAATAAACAAGTGATAAATTGTATCTTTGTAGCAATAAAATATTTTTATGCTGTCACAGACAAGTTGAAAAAGAATTCTAAAAGAAAGGACATCTAGAATCCACAGGAAGCATTTCAACGCCGCTGAGAGGCAGAAAGGGTCAATGATAAGTCAGACTTTGTTGACTCGCGTGGGAGCCCTTACCAGCTGGGAGGAGGAGATGGGGTTGGGATGGGAGAAGTAAAGGGGGAGGAGGGGGAGGGAGAACTGTGGTTGTAATATAAAATAAAAAAACAAAACAAAAAAGTAAATATGAGCTATATGAAAGAAATAAAATTTTTAAATAATAAATGACAGAGAGCTATAAAGCAATAATAGCCTAAAGATAAATGATAGGTGATAGATTATAGATAGATGATAGAAACATAGCTATAGGCAAATAGATAACAGATAGATTAACAGGTGACAGGCAGAGAAACAGCTCATAGTTCAAACAGTGATGCCACTGTAAAGTACGGAAAAGACAACTTCAGCTCCACCATTCTACTCTACTCCTCCCCTCTAGCCACTCAACTGACAAGTCACTTATTTGCTAAAAAATATTCAGAGCTCTAAGCAAAATTTTACTTTAAAAAAATCTTTTAAGGTATGTTGAGGAGCTGGAAAGATATGTCTCAGTGGTTAAGGGTACTGACTGCTCTTCTGTAAGATCCAGGTTCAAATCCCAGCAAAGACATTGTAGCTCACAACTATCTGTTGGAACTCCAGTTCCAGAGAATCTGATGCCCTCTTTTAGCTTCCATGAGCACCAGGTACACAGGCGATGCAAAGACAAACATCCATACACATAAAGTAAACCTTTAATGTTTACTGTGACAGAAACCTCTACAGACCTCATTTCCCCCTTTAGACATTCAGTTCCCATTTCAATAGCTTTCTATTTTTCTACTTTCTGTCCAAGTTTGATTTCTTTTCATCATTGCTTTTTAATTAGAGGTGTGTGTCTGTGTAGGTACAAGAGCAGTTTGTATTCTTAATTGCTAAGCCATCTCTCCGGCCCCTGATTTTTCTTCTCTACACCAGCATCCAACAGCTCAGCCCATGACAACACTGCTAAGCAAAGCCTGCAAACAACATCCCATCTGGAGTCTAAACCGGAAACTAGAGAGCAAGCCCTGAAAACTGCTGATGTGAGAAAAGCCTTGTCTGCTCTATTTACTTGATTTAGTCAATTCTATATGAAAAAGAAACTGTAACAACCAAAAGACTTACAGGTCACAATCATCTTCAATTTTCCTGATTATGAATATACATGAAAATAAAGTTAGGCAGGAAATGGCACACGCCTTTAATCCCTGCACTCACAAGGCAGAGGCAGGCGGATCTCCGTGAGGTTGAGGCCAGCCTGGTCTGTCTAGTTCCAAGCCAGCCTGGCTACATAGTAAGATCCTATCTTAAACAAACAAGCAAATTTATCACTGACAGCCGGGCGGTGGTGGCGCACGCCTTTAATCCCAACACTGGGGAGGCAGAGGCAGGTGGATCTCTGGGAGTTCGAGACCAGCCTGGTCTACAAGAGCTAGTTCCAGGACAGCCTCCAAAAACCACAGAGAAACCCTGTCTCGAAAATCAAAAAAAAAAAAAAAATTAGCACTGACTAAGAAAACTGGAATTTTCAAGTAATGCATCGGCTCAAAATGTAACAGGAAGTAGATGTTTGGCTCAGAAAGGCTACTTTTGCCTACAGATAAAGCATGCTAATTATTGCTATGTGTCCTATTTATCCTGTGTATTAAATCAACATTTTCTTATACATTTCATATGTTACCTTATATAAAATGACTATCTTAGAAAACACATCTGAAATTAAAATGATCAATCTGTATTCAAGTAGCAAAATGTAAGTTGTTAATCTGAAATGCTGTTAGGATCCAATCCAATTTTAGCCATAGCAAAATTTTATACACACGCACATTTAATTTGTTTCCCGCACTGGCCTCAAATGATCCCCCTGGCTCATCCTCTGGAGCGCTAGGACTACAGGTGTACCAGCATGCCTGTTTCTAATTAAGTTTTAAATATTTTACCAACATTCCAACATCTGGCCTGCCACTGTGGAATTAAAGCAGGAAGAAAAGGCAGAAAAGCAAGTCAGGATCCTGTGATAAAGAGCCCTGGCAGAGATCTGACAGAAGTTTACAGCTTGAGATCTGGATTATGTCCCTCTCACATGGTAACACTGGACATTGCATGCCTGCCAAGCTCGGTGCTGCCAGCAGCTCTGAAAGTGGGAGAGTTAACAGCATTCAAGTGAGAAAACCTGTGCCCTCACTCTGTCGTCTACCAGGTGGCAGGACTTCTAGAGACATCTAGTTCCTGCTGTGGTTCCTAATGAGTTATAAAGTTCAAATACATGTATGATTTATACTTTTTGTTTGAGAAATTAAAAATATGTCATCAAAAGACTGATATGTGCTGAAAACCTAATTTCCAGTATCTCAGAAAGTGACTGTATGCAGAGAAAGGATCTTTGGTGCTGTAGGTACAGACTACCAGAGCACTGCGGAGGTGGAGGCAGGAAGACTGTGTGTGGTCCAAGGCCAGCTGAACACACGGGAGCCTGTCTCAAATCAACAAGAAGTAACTTGGTTAAAATTGAGCTCATTAGGACAGGCTCTGTGTCCGAGACTGCCTGCCCCATGGGAAGAGATCAGGACACAGACACGCAGAGGGAAGAACATGTGAGCACATGGCAAGAAAGTAGCCATTCTTAAGGACAGAGCCTTCAAAGAAATTATCCATGATAACCTTGATCTCAGGACTTGGAGGCTGTGGAAAAGCATATCTGCATTATGTATGCCGGCTAATGTGTGCTGTTTTGTTATGGCAACCAGAGGAAGCTAATATGATTATGAATATGTAGAATAACTGGTGCAGCTGAAAAGAATGATTTAGAAATATCTCCCCGTGTTTAGCAAGAGGCTCTGTGTGTGCCTTTACAGGTTCATTAGTATGCGAATGTGTGAGACAATTAACTATGGAACCAACAAGTACTACTTTCCTGAGAACCTTTTGCTTTTATTAAAAAAGAAAGAAAGAAAGAAAGAAAGAAAGAAAGAAAGAAAGAGATTAAATAAGCATTTCAAGATTCTGCATCAGTTTCTCTTTAACTTTCTTGAGTCAAGTTATCTGAGCAATAGAAACTCTAGATGCTGGCAAGATGGTGGTTCTGACCTTAAGAGCTGCCTATGAAGTCCCCCATCAGTGCTGTGCTCTAAGTTTCTCTGGGGGCGGCAGCTGTCTTTGTACTTGAGGATCTAGCATACTGCCTAATTAAGAGCAGATTTTTGACGGTTTCTTGTGGGTTAATTCTACCTCTACTTTTTACTATTGTAATTTGTCTTGTTATTATCATTCTATACATTTGTGCCATTGAATAAACAATGCAAGTAGATTTCAGTTTCTTAATTTGAAGTTTAAATTTGTGTTCAACTTAGCTCATGAAAAGGAACATAAATGACGCACAGTCAAATGCATTGTTCTCCGAAGAAGGGGAGATGCAGCTGTTTTTCAAGCATGTCGATGACAGTAATCACAAATTAAAGATAATTTAGGGACTAGATTTAAACATATTTCATGTAAAATTTTAAGTTCTTTGCCTCAGTTACTAATTCCTAGTGAAATTTTCTGTTCTTCAAATATATTAATTGATAAAAGCAAATTCACTTCTTGAAATACAGTTACTAAACTTCAAACTTCCGAGGTGGAAATAGCTTTCAAATACACTTTCACTCCGCTTTCAAACATTTGCTTAGAGATGAAAAGTAATGGAGAACCTCAAATCCCTTTATGATAATTTCAGTAAATTTCATATTACATGTCCCTTAAAATACTGGGTCTTATATGACCAATTGATGTTCATGTTAATTATAATGTGGGAGGTAATAACAATGTTTGCAATACTGTCATTTTGATCCCCAGAAAAGCCTTCATAACGAAAGGACAGAGATGTCACAGATTTGTTAGGGAGTAGGTGTATGAGTTTGTTAGGGCTGTTGTAAGAGAATATCATAGACTTGAAGAAGCAAGACACATTTACTCTCTACAGCTTCTGTAGGTCAGCAATCCAAGACTGAAGCATGAGCAGTTAGCTTTACTCTCTCCCAGGCTGGCAGATGCCACCTTTCTACTGTGTTTTCAGTCCTTCTGTCTTGCATGTGCATGCCCAAATTTCTGCCTTACAAAAATACCAGCAAAATAGAACTAAAGCATTCCCTAATAGGTCTCATTTGTAATTAATCACTTCTTCAAAGGTCCTACATCCAAATATGGTCACATTCTGAGGTCTTAGGAGTTATGGCAGCATTCAAAATATGAATGTGTGGCGTTCACAATTTGTCACAAAATAGTGAGAAAGCAAGAACCTAAGTCTACATATTGACTGCAAGGTCTATTGTACATACGTACATATCAAAACAGGCCTGTCACAGCCCCTCTTTGTATGGTCAATTCCTTATGGTCTTCATAGAGACCAAGATAATACGTCAATATACTTGAGTTTTGTAGTGTAAATGCTCAGAACACTAGTAAAAGGTTCCAGAAGGGTAGTGTTGGTGGTGATACAGACTCAATCCTGCACGGTTTCTTCAGAAATACAGGGCGAGCAAGCACAGCCGCACTACACTTGCCCTACAACTGCCTTGATGAAGCTGAGTGATGCGCCACTGCACATGCGCATAACAGATCAGTGAGACAGTCCTATGGGACCTGCAGCACTGGTGTTTGTGAGGGGAAAGAAGGGTGAATGGGCAAATCCCAGGGATCATCTGACAAATCTGAGAGAAGAGAACTGGAGAGCCCAGCAGGCAGAACTGACAGCAACAGGCTAAACTGCAACGAGGCAACAGCAATTCTGAATGTGCTGCAACACTGAGGAATCCTGGGAACATTAACATCTAACAGAGATCTTTGCCAAGGAAAAAAGATAACTCTGATTTAAAAAACTTACAAACAAACAAACTGCTGGGAAAAAAAAATAAAGCCAAGAGGACAGGATCACCAGGAGCAAAGGAACTTGTTTGGTTGCTAGATTAGTCTTCCCCTATGGGACTCCAGGGAGCTCAGAACTGGGCTAACAGAGAGAAGGGACATTGATAGTTCCCAAAGAGGTGCCAGAACCACTAGAAAGCACACCCAGAACAGAAGGAGCCAGTCCACAGCTTCCCCTCTGCTCTCTAGGGCCAAGGAGAAAAAATTCACTGCTTCTCTTGTCACACCCTGGAGTCCAGTTACCACTAGAGAAGACAGCCATTGTCTGGAAGAGTAGGCAGTTACTGAAAACAAGGAACAGTTACAAGTTAGGGACCCTAGGGATACCCTGCCACAGGTCTGAGTGGGAGATGACCACAGACGTACCCTAGGAGACTGAAGAGGTTGGACCCAAACAGATGAGAAGTCTGGGGAGCAAGGAGCTGTGACTGTGGAGAGCAGTGTGAGGTGGCCTCTCCCTCTGTGGTGAAGCACAAACACCTCTGCTGGTTGGCCCTGCTTGGCCTTGAGGCCTGAGGCTTGCTCTAGGTGGAAAGAGCTCTGAGCCCAGGTCAGGCAGGGCACACAGCAAATCACTTACTTCCCCAGCCTCTTCCATCCCCACAGGATCCCAGAAGAAGCTAGTACTAAGTTAGTATGGTAAAAATAGTATGAGACAAAAATATCAAAAGACGAAAGCTTGCCACAGAGGAATGGTTTTGAGGAAATAAGGTTGCGCTAAGATTTCAAGTTGCCTGAACAGAATTAAAGAAAACAGAGTAGATACAATGTACATGTGTAAACTAGAAAACCATTTAAAATGAGTGGTTAAAGATAGAAAAGTATTAAAATTAATGAAAACCTTTTTAAAACTTCAAAAATTAATGTCAAATTGAAAGGAATAAAATAACAACTGGCATCTTCAGAAAAAACTATGTAGAGGAGAAATATTTAAATTTTTAAAGGGGTAAAAAGATGAGAACAGTTCAAGAAAATGATATACCAAAGATAGAAAAGATTGCCTCAATGATAATATAGAGTCCTGAGGCAAAATCCAGTCATAAGAGTG
Organism: Microtus pennsylvanicus; assembly: GCF_037038515.1. Taxonomy (NCBI): domain Eukaryota; kingdom Metazoa; phylum Chordata; class Mammalia; order Rodentia; family Cricetidae; genus Microtus; species Microtus pennsylvanicus. The sequence goes on along the minus strand of NC_134581.1, from coordinate 6,446,877 downwards.
GACAGTATAACTGCCTTTAAGTCAAGAAAGTTTAAATAGATTCTAAGTCTTATACACTGAAAATAGTATATATTTGGAAATTCGACCCATAATACAAAGCTCTAAAATATAAAGAAATACATGTAAATTTAATGAAAAATATTTTAAGCATGTAAGGAATAATTAAGATCCTCAAATGTTTGTTCTTTAGAAACAAAAAATAACCCATTTCAATAAAGAATTCGCAACTATTTCAAGATGAATAAAATAAAATGTTTCTTACAGTTCCTGGAAAACAATTGTTTAAATTAGGATGAAAAAACAAGAGATGAGTTGAATTACCTAACTCTCACTGAAGAAAGCAGAGTGAACACAACTCAGGTGACAAAGACAGTGTCAGAGACCGGCAATTACGGAACTACTGTGATGGTTCAGGAGGCAAAGGCACTTGCCAACAAGCCTGATGACATGAGTTCCAGCCCCAGCACCCACACGGAGGAGGAAGAACTGACTGTGAGATTATTCCTGTCAAAACACGGAGTGTAAGCCTAGAGTGAACCCTCATGTGCACCATGAACTCTGGAGATAACTAGGATGTGTCTAAGTAGGTTCATTAATTTTAACAAATCACATGATGTGGGGTGTCAGTGGAAGAGTGACTGAATTCTGAGTGGACAGAAGGCAAGTGGAAACTACACTTACATCCAATTTTTGTGACCTCAAGGCTTCTGTAAATGTGGAAGTCTATTTTGTAAAAATATGAGTAATTCTGGGTGAAAAGTTAGAAATAGACAAATCCACTCCAAATGCAAAGCATAGGGCTAAGCATATAGCTCAGCAGTAATGCGAGCCTAGCAAGTGAAACGGTCTTGGTATTTCATCTACTCATCACACACACACACACACACTCATACACACACACTCATGCACACATTCATACACACACTCATGCACACACACACTCATGCACACACACACACTCATGCACACACACTCATGCACACATTCATACACACACTCATACACACACACTCATGCACACTCATACACACACACTCATACACACACACTCATGCACACACACAATCATACACACACACTTATACACACACACTCATACACACACACTCATGCACACACACTCATGCACACTCATACACACACACTCATACACACACACTCATACACACACACTTATACACACACACTCATACACACACACTCATGCACACACACTCATGCACACTCATACACACACACTTATACACACACACTCATGCACACACACACTCACACACACTCATGCACACACACACTCATACACACACACTTATACACACACACTCATACACACACACTCATGCACACACACTCATGCACACACATACACACACACTCATACACACACACTTTTACACACACACTCATACACACACACTCATACACACACACTCATACACACACACTCATGCACACACACTCATGCACACTCATACACACACTCATACACACACACTCATGCACACACACACTCATACACACACTTTTACACACATACACTCATACACACACACTTATACACACACACTCATACACACACTCATGCACACTCATACACACACACTCATACACACACACTCATACACACACACTTATACACACACACTTATACACACACACTCATACACACACTCATGCACACACACTCATGCACACTCATACACACACACTTATACACACACACTCATGCACACACACTCATACACACACACTCATGCACACACACACTCACACACACACACTCATACACACATACTTATACACACACACTCATGCACACACACTTATACACACACACTCATGCACACACACACTCATGCACACACACTCATGCACACTCATACACACACACTCATACACACACACTTATACACACACACTCATACACACACACTTATACACACACACTCATACACACACACTCATGCACACACACTCATGCACACTCATACACACACACTCATACACACACACTCATACACACACACTCATACACACACACTCATACACACACACTCATGCACACACACACTCATACACACACACTCATGCACACACACACTCATACACACACACTCATACACACACACTCATACACACACACTCATGCACACTCATACACACACACTCATACACACACACTCATACACACACACTCATGCACACACACACTCATACACACACACTCATGCACACACACACTCATACACACACACTCATACACACACACTCATGCACACACACTCATGCACACTCATACACACACACTCATACACACACACTTTTACACACACACACACTCATACACACACACTTATACACACACACTCATACACACACTCATGCACACTCATACACACACACTCATACACACACACTTATACACACACTCATACACACACACTCATGCACACACACTCATGCACACTCATACACACACACTCATACACACACTTTTACACACACACACTCATACACACACACTTATACACACACACTCATACACACACTCATGCACACACACTCATGCACACTCACTCATACACACACACACTCATACACACACTCATACACACACACTCATGCACACACACTCATGCACACTCATACACACACACTCATACACACACACTCATGCATACACACACTCATACACACACACTCATACACACACACTTATACACACACACTCATACACACACACTCATGCACACAGACCTACGAACACACATGAAAATAAGTAAAGGTAATAAAAATTAAAGAAATCAGTAATTAAGTGATGATAATTAATAAGTAATAAACAACAAGTAAATCCCTTACTTACGTTGGCCAATTCTGCAATTTCACCAAAACCAGGCTTCCCAGAGGAAGCTGTGAATAGACAATCTTATACCCGCTTTCAAGGAACAGAGACTCTGCAGGGAAATCCTCCTCGGAGACTGAGCAGCTGTTGTAGCTGGAGTCAGCATTCATGAAGCAGTACCAGGGCTCGCTGCGCTCCACCCTGGCCGCAGCCTCAGGAGACAGCAGCCTCCACTTCAGGCAGCTTTCATTCTCACACTGAACCCACACTCTGTTCACAAACTCGCTGCTTTCCAGAGCCAGGTCCATTGAGCTGCTACTGACCACTCTGCTAGCTTATTTTTTGTTCTATTTTGCTCTGTTTATTTTTTGTTTGTTTTTCCTCAGAAGTGAATTTAATCTGGAAAATAAAAAAAATACAGATTCAAGAGTATGAGATATAATTTAAATCACAAGAAACAGTTCTTTCCTATTTTCTGCCCACTCCTGTGCACCTGGTACGGAAGGCATGCAGGTGGCGCATTATATTCTGCTGACCCACAGCAAAAACACAGCAGACATGTAAATTACCCTCAAAATAAGTGCTTTCTGAAATTAAGAACAGGACAAATCTACTAGAAGATTGGAGTCTAGCTCAGCAATGTCTATTACTGACATTCACTATGAACAAGGTATTGCTTTCCTTTTCCCTTGCTGTAGCCCAGACTGGTCTCAAACTCTGTACCCTTTTGCCTAAGCTTCCTAGGTGCTAGGATGAGCATAACACACACAAAGTTACCAGCTGTCAGGTCTCAAGTGCTTTATGCACACAGCTTGTATCAAACCCATTTTGCCAAGGAAAATAAAGCAAAAAAAAAAAAAAGCATGCTTAAGCTCCAGGTACAGTACCTGTAGAGCTGAGGTTTAAACACAGGCGACTGGGCTCTTAACTCTGTGGTCTTGTCCTTAGCTGCACTGCTCTAGAGAATACAGAGAGCATCATGCATTGTCCTGTTCTGTTTCTAAAAATCAAGAAACCCAAATGCAGCAAATGTTTCACCTCATGAGAACTGTAATGATTTACAAGTTAGATACACACCCTTGATGTGGGAGTCCCCTCTGTGTATTGTGATTACCATTAATGAGTAAAGAAACTGCCTTGGCCTATTGATAGGGCAGAATTTAGGTAGGTGGGGAAGATGGAACTGAATTCTGGGAGGAAGAAGGCAGAGTCAGGGAGATGCCATGGATCCGTGCCAGAGGTAGACGTGCTGAAACTTTGCTCAACGACCTCATGGTGATATACAGATTAATAGAAATGGGTTAAATTAAGATATAGGAGTTAGCCAATAAAAAGCTAGAGCTAATGGGCCAAGCAGTGATTTAAATAACATGGTTTCTGTGTGATTATTTCAGTTCTGGGTGGCCGGGACAAACAAGCAGACTGCGCCTACACACCCTCTCCTTAGAAAGTTCTACCCCTTATCTCACTAACAAGGCACCTTCTTGGACCTTTGTTATGAGGAGTCTACATGTATGAATAGAGCAGTGTGTTAAAACTCCCCCATTCAGCATCAGTAACAACACTGACATACATACTAATGATGAAACTAAGTATTGACAATGCATTTCCCAATAGTATATTTTTAATAAACAAAAGGTCATGTGGGAGCTGGCAAAATGGCTCAGTGGATAAAGGGACCTGCTGCCAAGACTGGTGTACTGAGTATGACACCCCTAACTCACATGGTGGAAGGAGAAAACTGACTCCCATACATTTTCCTCCAATTTCCACATGCATGCCCAAATATATGCACGTGCACACATACACACACACTAAGTAAATAAGTAAGTGTAAAAACATTTTGGTGCACAGCAGCGATGAATCAGTACAACAGTACTATCCAAACACTAGCATCATTTAAGCAGACCTTCTAGTTCACAAGTTAATCACATCTGTATCTTATGTCTACCCATCATGCCCCTCACTTGCACTCCTACAAACAGCACTGAAATAGCCAATATGCACATTAGTCATTGATTACTGTGTTCTAAGTTTTTAACACTTTTTTATTAACTGCATTTTCATTTTTATTTCCTATGCATTTTTCAAACTTTCCATTGTATATAGCATAATGTTTGCTACATAATATTATTTTAATAGAAGTAGATATTTTATGTTGAGCATGTTCCCCTCATAACCTTCAAGCATGGCCTTCCTTTTTCACCCATCCTCCCTCCTGTTAGTCCCATTTATTTCCTGAGAGTCCAGTCTATATTTATGTCATACATACATTTATAAATTTCCACATCTACATAAAACCTATGAACCATGATTTTCAAAAACATTTATTTTTTTCTGAGACTGCTTAATTCACCTGATATTATTATTTCCAGTTACATACATTTTCCTAAAATAATATAACTTCATACTTCTTTATGTATGAAAAGAATTCCAGGGTGGTGGTGGCGCACGCCTTTAATCCCAGCACTTGGGAGGCAGAGGCAGGAGGATCTTTGTGAGTTCGAGGCCAGCCTGGTCTACAAGAGCTAGTTCCAGGACAGGCTCCAAAACCACAGAGAAACCCTGTCTTGAAAAAAAAACAAAAAACATACATTTTGGGCTGGAGAGATGACTCAGCGGTTAAGAGCATTGCCTGCTCTTCCAAAGGTCCTGAGTTCAATTCCCAGCAACCACATGGTGGCTCACAACCATCTGTAATGAGGTCTGGTGCCCTCTTCTGGCCTGCAGGCATACACACAGAAAGAATGTTGTATACATAATAAATAAATATTTAAAAAAAGAGAGATTTTAAAAAAAAGAATTCCATTGTACAAATGCACCAGATTTTTCTTCTCTATTCCCCATTGTCTCTTTGTTGCTGGAACTGTAACCACTGCTACCACAAATATTGCTGTGCAAGAATCTCTGTGATATGTTGTCTTGGAGTTCTTTGGGGAAATATCCAGGAGTGGTTTAACTAGGTCACAGGGAAGATGACTTTTTTTTAGAACCTCTATACCAATTTCCATAGAGTCTGCACTAGTTTACATTCCCATACACAGTGGAAGGTTCACTTTGATCCACATCCTCACCAGAATTTTTTATTTTCTTACTTACTGATATTCTTACTGGTGTGAGATCGAATCTCAGTGCAATTTTAATTTGAATTTCTATGATAAAGAGGTTGGGCTTTTTACATGTGTTTATTGAACAACTTTATGTTTCATTATTTGAGCACTACCTGCTCTTTTAGCCATTTACTGACTTGTTTGAATCCTTTTTCAAACTAAAAAATTGCTTTTTTTAGTTATTTGTACATTCTAGATATTAATCATATCATATGTATAGTTAGCACAGAATTTCTCCCATTTTGGAGGGTGTTGGTAAACTCTGTTAATTGTTTCTATATAGTTCTGCAGAAGCTCTTTGATTACGTGAGATCCATTTGTCCACTGCTGACATTATATCCTGAGTGAGTGGTCCCCTATTCAGGAAGTTACTGCCACTGCCTATGTCTTTAATAATCCCTTTGGTTTCTTCTTCCAATGGTTTCAGAGTTTCAGGTCTTACATTGAGATATTACATCCATTTAAAATCAATTTTTTTGTACAAGGTAACAAACATGGATATAGCTTCCTCCTTCGACATGGGAATATTTACTTCACCCACAGCCATTTGCAAAAGATGCTGTCTTTTGTCCAATGTATATTTTTTGGTATCATTTTGGCGTCAAAAAACTCAAGTGATTGCGGGTACGTAGATCCGTGTCCAGATCATCTATTTTACTGATTGACTTACCTGTCTTGTGTCTACACTGGGATGCTTTTATTAAAATGGCTCTGTAATATAACTTGAAATTGGTTGTAGTGATATCTCCTGCACCAGTCTTTTCTGCTCAGGATTCCTTACAGTATCTGGGGTCCTTTGTGAATTAAGGTTTTATTTTCTATTGCTGTGAAGAATGGCACTGAGATTTGGATGGGGATAATGTGTGTCACTTATGGTAAGATAGCATTTCGCAATATGAATTCTTCCAATCCCAGAGCATGTGGTCTTTTCAACCTAGTATCTACCTCAGTTACCTTCCTCAGTGTTCCAGGTTTTCACTGTAGAGGTTTTTCAATTTCTTGATTAGGTTTATTCACAGAAAATATTTTTTTCTTGAGGTAAAAATGAATGGAGTAATGCATATATTTCCCCAATTTCTTTCTCAGAACGTTGGTTATTGCCATCCAAACTCTAAACTCCCATCTTCCCCCATCCATTTCACATTATTTCCTTTGATTTAGCATCCAGTGTCAATCCAGTAGCTATCACTGTCCTGCCCAGGCCTGTCCCATAGCTTGGCTATTGTGACGAGTAATATGACAGATATATGTATGCAGGAATATCTATAGAAACTTGGCTGTATCCTTTTGGGTTCACATTCAAAATTGTACAATTGGATCAAATGACAGCTTTGTCCCCAGTTTGTGGAGGAACCGGCACACTGACTTGTCTGCTCCATTAGTTTATGGTGCCACTATGAGGGCACAGTGTTCCTTTCCCCAGCTTCTTCACCAGCACACGCTGTCTGCTTTTCATGACAATAGTCGCTCTGATCGAGTGAGATGAACTCTTAATGAACTTTTACTGTGTATCTGCCTGAGGCAATTTAAATTCTTGTTCTTCTTTCCTGAGCTGTTGGGAGTCTTATTCAGAAAGTTTTGTGCCTAGATACATGGGTCCCTCTGCTCTCCTTCAGTTTCAAAGTTCCAGGTCTTACATTTAAGTCATTGTTCAATTTTGAATTGATTTTTGTGCAGGTGAGACATGGCAGTCTATTTCTATCTTTTATCCACGGATTTCCAATTTTCCCAGCACCAGTACTGAGTCTGTTTCTTTTCCAACCTAGGTTTTCGGCCTCTTAATAGAAGATTAGATGGAGGTGGTTGCATAGGTTTGTTTCTGGTCCTGTTTTACTGAGCCATGAGCTTGGTTTAACTGTCAATCTCATACTTTTTCTATTATTATTTCACTGTATTAAAATTTGGTATCAGGCATTGTGATGCCTCAAAGGCAGGTTTAACATTTAGGGTCTTTTGCTTTTCTATATTAATTCTTTCCTACTACTGTGAAGAATGTCATTGGAGTTTTAAAGGCAGCTATAGTGAATCTGTAGAGCACTTTTAATAATATGGCCATTCTCTCAAGACTAACTGCTAATCCATGAACATGGGATGCCTTTTCCATCTTTTACTATTTTCTATTTATTTCTTCAGAAATTTACTGTTTACTTTTTATTTATTATGGTTGCAGCTAATAAGGTTGGTTCTTTTTCCAGAAAAACAAATATACAAAGGAAAGTTCTTGATTTTGTGTGAGAGTTTGTATCCTGCAACACTGATGAAAATGTATATTGGATCTACAAATTTTCTTGTCATGTTTTAGGGTCTTTTATGGTATTTCATAGATGAGATCAGATTGTCTGCAAATATAACTTGACTTCTTTCATTTTATATCCCTCTTATTTTCTCCCTTGTGTTATTGCTATAGCTAAGATTTCAAACTTAGATTATATTGAGTAACTATGGATAGTTTTGTTTTATTCCTGATTTTAAGGGAAATTTTTTTCAGTTTATTTGCATTCAGTATAATGTTATATATTCGTTGTAAATGATTTTTGTTATATTTAGGTATAATCCTGCTATTCCTATTGATCATTTCTTCAGGGATATTTTCTTTATCAGAAAGAGATGTTAAATTTTGTTGCAGAGTTTTTTGCTGCATCTATTGAAATGAAATACGTGGTTTCTATTCTACTAATGTGCGCTACTGTGTTTACTAATTTGCATTCTTACATTTCTGGCATTAAACCAACTTTACCATGAAGTATTTGTAAATATGTCATTGAATTTAGATTGTAAAGATTTTGAGGACTTTTGCTTTTATGTCTATCAAGAATAATTATCTGTACTCTTCTATTGTGTGGTATCTTTTATCTTTGTTGAATAAATATAAAGGCATTCTTTCATTCGCTGTTTTAAGGAACACACTGGGGAGCACTGGTGTTATTTTTTTTTATTGATTTTTATTGAGCTCTACATTTTTTTCTGCTCCCCTCCCCTCTTTAATCCTCCCCCAAGGTCCCCATATTTCCAATTTACTCAGGAGATCTTTTTTTTCTACTTTTCATGTAGATTAGATCTATGTAAGTCTCTCTTAGTGTCCTCATTGTTGTCTAAGTTCTCTGGGATTGTGGTTTGTAGGCTGGTTTTCTTTATGTTTAAAAACCACCTATGAGTGAGTACATGTGATAACTGTCTTTCTGTGTCTGGGTTACCTCACTCAATGTTTTCTAGCTCCAATCATTTTCTTGCAAAATTCAAGATGTCGTTATTTTTTTCTGCTGTGTAGTAATCCATTCTGTAAATGTACCATATTTTCCTTATCCATTCTTCAGTCCAGGGGCATTTAGGTTATTTCCAGGTTCTGGCTATGACAAACAAAAGCATTCAACAATGACTCAACCCAGGCCTGGGCTAGCCTTTGTTTCATTGTTCCTGTTTGTATCTATCTGGGTATTTATATATTATTGGTTAAATTTTGGCTCAAGTTTTATGTGTATAGAATTTTATTCACTTCTTCTAGATTTCTAATTTATTTTGTATAAATTTTGAAAATCTCCTGACTGTGGTCTTGGTTTCAGGGGCATCCACTCTAATATGTTCTTTTTATCTCTAGTCATATTGGCTTGATGCTCTCTTTTGACCAGCTTGGTGAAGGACTTGAGTATCATGCTTGTCTTTCCAAAGAAGTAATTCTTAGTATGAGAGATATTAAATGAGCTATCCATAGAGCTGAAGAGCTGGGAAACAATAAAAATCAAGGCAGATATAAAATAATGGCTAAGCTCTATGGATAGCTCATTTAGTATCTCTCAGTTTTCTCCAGATAGATACACATTTCTATACACTTCCCTCTTAGAACTGTTTTCTTTAACCCGAAGATCTGGATATTTCATTCTCATTTGACTCTAAGAAGTTTTATTCTTCCTATGGTTTCTTCAGTGACTCATTAGTATTGCTTACTTTGTATGTGTTTGTATGTTTTCTGTAATTTCTCTTGGCTCTGCTAACTTGTTTTTATTAAATTATGACCCAATAAAATACAAAAATAATGTCGTCAATATTTGTTAATATTTATTTAATAACTCTATTTTCTTAACCTTATATTGACCACTGAATAACTCACTTTCATTGCCTCCTTAGAACACTGATTCTGGGCTACCAGAAATCACGTCTACCACATTGTAATTCTTAAAACCCCCAAATCAGCCCTTTTACATGTATAATTTCTGGCAATGTAATTTGACAAAATGTAATCAAAAGAGGTGATACCACATTTGTACAATAAATAAAACTTTAATTACATCATCACAACTCAAAGATTTTACAAGCACTGAATTCTCCACTTTGTTTTTGAAATTATTCTTAATATTTGAATTTAGATGTATTGAAAGAAAAAATTACAGCTTCATTCAAGCTTGGTTCTATTAAGCTGATTCAGCTATGATTAAATGTCTCATATAGCAAAAAGGGTCTTAACACCCTTCTAGTTGAACTTTTTTCTATTAACTTTGCCTTAATGTTATACTTTTGTTTGTTCTCTGTAATTTGTTTAAGTTTATTGAATATATCTAGTTGTTGCTCTTTTTTTTTTTTTTTGGTTTTTTTGAGACAGGGTTTCTCTGTAGCTTTGGTGCCTGTCCCGGAACTCCCAGAGATCCGCCTGTCTCTAACTCCAGAGTGCTGGGATTAAAGGAGTGCGCCACTACGGCCCAGTTTGTTGCTCTTTTTGACTGTCATGTTCATAGTTATGGATCAGAACCAACCAAATACATACTGGAAGGAATACTCTGGCGCTAAAGAAAATAAGTAAGTTTCCCTTTGTGATACCATGAAGTTTGTCAACTATGCTTTGTGAAGAAGTAACATGGTTTCAAGACTGACTTGGGGGCCGGACGGTGGTGGCGCACGCCTTTAATCCCAGCACTCGGGAGGCAGAGGCAGGCGGATCTCTGTGAGTTCAAGACCAGCCTGGTCTACAGAGCTAGTTCCAGGACAGGCTCCAAAGCCACAGAGAAACCCTGTCTCGAAAAACCAAAAAAAAAAAAAAAAAAAAAAAAAAAAAAGACTGACTTGGGTTTTTTTTTTTTTTTGTCTTTCATGGCTTTAATTATTTAAATAATCTTTTATTAACAACTGCAACTTCCAAATATGACCAAATGCTTAATTTTCATAATTATTGATAAAGTCTCTCTTAATTTACCTATATCCTTCACATAAATTAACCTCACAAATTATATATGTATATTCATGTTTCTAATATAGACATGGAATCTTTTGTAATTATATTTCTTTGTCTCATAGACTTTCTCTGAGGACAGCATATCAAATCACTTCATTCCTATGAGGTTTATACAGCATAACATTACATCATTGCAGCATATGTAGTATGGCTGACAAACTGAGTCAAAAGGCCTCTGGTTTGGGGGGCATTATTTGTTTTGCTTTCTCCGGTTTTGGGAGAGTATAATCAATACTATAGCAAACATCATTGCATATTTGTCAATTCAAGTATTGGATCCTGTATATGTCTACAACGGAAATGCTACATTAAAAGGTTTGCACAATTTTAAGGAGACAATTCTAAACAGGAGTCGTGAAAAGCTATTCTGACTTTCAATTTCCAGTACCAGTTTATAAGCACCAACCCCCTCATCTCTGGACCAACAATGGATAGCAACAATGACTTCTTCAAATCTAATTAACAGAGTTATCTTACTGCAGTTTTAATTTACACTTCCCTGACCACTAATTAGATTTTATTGACTACTCATGTTTCCTTTTATTGGAAAACCTTGTTTCTATTCTAGACTTAGGTTGTATTGCTTTCTTTTCAGAGATTTGGTAGAGCTCATGATATATAATGGATATTAACTCTTGGTTTTATATATTGGAAACATCATCATAAAGCTTGCCATGTTTTTTAACTTTATACTTTTAATACAAAGAAAGCTAAAATTTTATAGAACTTAAATTTATGTTTATTAAATAATGCTTATTTACCTCCAAGATTAGAAATAAAATCTTCCATATATTTCTTTCAATTGCTCTGTTTCTTACATTTAGGTAACCAATCTGGAATGTTTTGTGTGCTTACAAATATTTAAATAAAAAAATTTTACTTGTACCTGTATAGCCAATTTTCCAAACAACATTCATTTAATTGTGCATTATTTTATCATCAGTCAGAAATTGCTAGATATAGATATAAAGAGAGAGCCCAATTTGTATACAGTCTATTTTACTTCTTTCCTTGTGTCAATGAAGGATTTTGGGTTGGTCCAATATCTGATACAACCATTCTTCCTTGCTTAGTCTAACTTAAATCTCTTGGTATTTTAAATTTGATAAATTTTATCATGGCTTATATAATTTGTAATATAAACTACAACATATTTTCATTTTCAAAATAATTCCTTTCTTCTTCAACAATGACTTCATTTTGAATACAAGCTTTTATTCCATCTAGTATACATTATAGTCTATTTTCTTTGATTTTTTACTATTTCTAGCTGGGTTTTACAAGTCTCTTGAAATTATCAAGCACCATGGCTCCAAATATTGACAATGATGTGCATGTTTAATATTAAAAATGTATTTTAAAACTTTTACATTGACTCCATGAAGAACTTAAATAACATAAGTACTGGATATGTTTTTATCTTGTGTAACAAGATTTAGCAGTATTGAGGCATAAATCTGACCACCAAAACTAGAAGATATTAACTTATGTTTGCCAAGATTTTTCTTCAAGTTGTAAGTTACAAATGTTATCAGCCATCCTTAATAAGCTTTCAATGCAAGTTGTGAACACGGTACTCGAGGCCACAATGCTGTCTACTAGATGAGGGTCTGATAACCCAGAAATCAAATACAAAAATATATACGTAAAATTCTAGGTCTAAGTCAGGTACTAAGAGACATTGTGGCTAACTTAACTGAGGGGAAGCATTGAGATACAATTTTAGAAGGAATAAGAATATCAAGTTGATTCGAGGGATTTCTATGTATATGATGTTTTGTCTGCATATATTTGTGTACCATGTGCCTGTCTGATGTCTCTCATAGGTCATAAGAAGGCACAAGATTCCCTGAAATTCGAGTTATAGAGGGCTGTTAAGCTGTTGTGGAATCATCCTTTTACACTGTGAAAATTTGTTGATGTGATTAGTTTAATAAAGAAGTTGACTGACCAATAGTTGAACAGCATAAAGTTAGGTGGGAAAGCAAAACTGAGAATGGTGGAATGAGGAAGGGTGGAGTCAGAAGAGTTGTCAGCAAGATGCAGAAGGAAGCAGGAGATAAACATACCATGCTAATAAAGGTCCTGCCATGTATCAGAGTGTAAATAAGAAATATGGGTTAACTTAAAATGTAAGAGCTAGTTAGTAATAAGCCTGAGCTATTGGCCGCACATTTATAATTAATATTAAGCCTCTGAGTGATTATTTGAGAAGAGCTGCAGGACAGGAAACTCCATCAATATATGGCACCCAATGTGGAGCTCAAACCCACAACCCTGAGATTAAGAGTCTCATGCTCTATCAACTGAGTTAGCCCGGCATTTACAGTTACTATTAATGCTCTGGGTGACCATTTGAGAGAGGCTGTGAGGGAGGAAAACTTTTCCTACAGTAAGTCATCATGTGTTTGCTAGGAACAGAACCTACATCCTCTGCAAGAGCATTTGGACAGATTGCTCAGTGGCTGAGCATTGGTTATTCTTGCAAAAGTTCTGAGTTCAGTTCCTAGCATCCATGCTGCGGTTCACAACCATTTGTAACCTCAGTTCTAGAGGATCCAAGACCCTTTCCTAGCCTCTGCAGACACTTTGTAAATGTGCTGCATAGACACAGATAAGGAAAAACATCCATATACATATAATAAATTTTAGGAAAATTTTTTAAAGAAAATGTGGGATTTTTATTAATATTTAATATCAATTAATACTCGAATCCTATGTCCTGAGTGAGTTATAAGGCTATAAGTGTCAGCCACACTGGAAGTAATATAACTATAAGTACTCAGACACACCCTTCTGTCATTCACCTTTGCCACACTATAGTGTACTGGAGCTGTATTTGACCAGTGAGTTTAACAGGATTAGAGATCAAATTGCATTAAATTTTATTAAATTAATTTCTTCACAAAATGGAGTCATTTAAGAATATTTACAAATAGCAATATTGGACAAAATTAAACAATATTAATAATGTGAGCAGAGCAGCGGGGGAGGGGTGTGAAAGACAGCTGCCCTGCACCCTGCCCATCTTACAGGCAGCCCACCGCCAGAGCAGAGAGCACTCTACGTCTGCAGCAGCACGTGACTGGAGAGTCTGTGAAAATCCTCTACGATGTCTATTACAAAATAGAGTGGGATTAAAAGATTACTTTTAAATGGTAGATAAGTTTCTAGATTTTCTTAGGAACTTCAGGCTTTCAGTGGATAATACTGCAAAGATAAATTAACACTAAGAAAATGTCATTATTACTTGGTGGTAGTTTCACCACTTAAACCTCTTGATAATTTGGATTTGATACATTTTATCCAGCCTAATAGAATTCATAATGCAGATTATAAAATCCTCCATTATTTTCAAAATTCTCATTGTTTTTGTAACTTTTCTCACACATTTTTCTTGTTTTCAAACTTATTGTCACAACCATATTATACAATGATAGAAAAGGTCATCACAATGATGCTAGACAGACACTGACCAGTCCCTATATATGTAAATAAGCCACAGTTTAGAGGCCTTAGACAAAGGCAAAGCTATGCTAATATCCTTTGCTTTACTAAACCCATTTTTTTAAAGTTTCAATTCACAATTTAACATATTGGACGAGATCACTAAGAAAAAACGTACCGGTTAAAAGACAGTAAACACTGAGTGTGTATAAAGCTTAGTCTCCCCCTGGGGCTCCATGTGAGTTTACGACGGGCCCGTTCTCACTCTCGGTCCTATTTACAGTGTCCACTGACGGGCTGGACTGGCTAGCCAGCAAGCCCCTGGGATCCCCCCAAGCTGGGGATACGGGTGTGCAAAGCGAGTCAAGCTCAGGTCCTCAAACTTGTACAGTAGGCAGGCACTTACCAATGGAGCCATCTTCCCAACCCAAAATTACTTCTACACATGAAGATGTTTTAAAAATCTCTTCACTGTTGCTTTTCTTGGCCTCTCAGCTAAAATCAAGTGAATTCCTTAACCAACTCATTTCATTTCTACTTTACTTATTATATATACAAAGTGAAATATAAGACTGCAAGACAAAGTCCATTTGAAGGGACTTTTAAATAAGTCTAAAATACTTTTAGGAATTAATACAGTGTGTAACACCCGATTTTGTGTTACACCCTTGGTACAGTTCGCGTGCCACTGTACCGTGCGCCAGTCGGGCAAGGGCCTGGAGATTGAAAAAACACACATAGAGACCAGGGTCATTCAAAAGGAGATCAGCTGAATGCCAGTTTATTCAGATTTGGGGGAGTCCTTATCTACCTAACTGCTGCACAAGGATCTCCACCCAGGCATGTGGGAAATTACCATATTAACAATGGAGACAATGCCCTGCAGCTAATCACCAGGTGGGGCAGGGAAAGCATAGAAACAAACAGGATGCTTAAGTTAGCTGACCAGAAACTGTCCTCACAAATGCACCCCAAGGAACAAGGGCAGACCAGGGCCCTACAGGTCCCCCTTTTATATAAATTATGACTAGGCCTGTCTTGGGTGGCATTGGACGTCAGGCAATACCCCTTACCCGTCATGGGAAAGCATCCAGGTCAAAACACATTTCCTGTCTTAGGTTGGGGCAGCCCCCCAAAAACCTTTCCCGTCATTGGCTCACTAGTCATCCATCACCGAGGTTAGCCAAATTTGTGCTGAAAGATTCTCTGGGGCAATAGCTAAGAGGACTTGCCACGTGGCAACATTGACCTGAGCTTGCCTTTGGCTCTGGCATGATGCTCCAGCACATATAAGCATTCCTTAAGGAGACTGTGCCTGCTCAACCCTTAATAATTTTGCCCAAAATGGAGCCCTTTAAGTAAGGTCTCAACGCTGGTGAAAGGAACCCTGGTATAGCTAACTAGAATAATTTCAAGAGCCAATTTGTAAATTGTACACCTCAGGGTCGGTGAATAACGGCAATAAGCCTATTACTGTAAAATCTAGCAGTGGTCTTTAACCACAACCAAGAGCAAAATTAACTGCAATATTCATATGTAAATTTAGCTCAATTTGAATGGCCAAGGCATTTGCAACCTGCCCTGAGAAGATATCCTTTGTGCTAGCAGGAAGCAACTGACTGACTAATGAAAAATCCAGCAGCTCTAGCCGCTCTGGCAGCAACAGCAATAACTGCCAATATCATGGGATGGGTAGTTAGGTAGAGGAACAATCCTTGGCACTTGGACCACCATAGCCAACTCCTCAGGAATCCCGCAACTCTTCAGTTGAAAGCCAGAATCTCCTTGATCTCTTGGCTCTGTCCTGTCTTTAGGCTTCTGGACAGGAAAATCCACAGCATGCACCAGACGCTCAGGTACCCATATTGGATTGTCAGCATCCTGCGGGAAAACACAAACAGCCCCTCTTCCCCACACCAGTACAGGATCTGGACCATACCAGGTGCCCTCTGCTAGATTCTTCCATTTGACATGAGGCATCCCAGAAGAATCTGGCCACCAATGCCGGTCAGCAGTGGTATGAGATTGAGCATCAACAGTCAAAAAATTTTAAATGTATAAAATAAAAGACAAATGATCTCTGGGGGTGGAACCATATTCCCTTTTTCTTTGTTTTATGCAAATAGGCTTTGAGCGTATGATGTGCGCGCTCCACTATAGCTTGTCCTTGAGGATTATACGGTATTCCCGTTTTGTGAGAAATTGAAAACTCAGAGCAAAATTTAGCAAAGCCAGTGTCTCTATTGGAAACTGGTTTATTGTTTTTTTGGTAAGAATTTTACCTATTGGCTCAAGGTCTCCCATAAGAATATTATAACTAGGGCTTTAACCATTGGATATTTAATTAAAAGTATAAAAGTTATCTTTTTTTAAGTTGTAAGTCTGCCTTGCAGATAGGAAAATGGAAAAAGGCCACAGCATATAAAGATTATATTGAACCTCACAGAGAAAAAATTTGAAGTACACTTTGCCACATCACAAACACAGCCTCAGTGGCACAAACATTGGGAAAAACCATAAATTAAATCTCCTGAATTGAGAAACTTATGTATAACAAGACTACAGAGTGGGAAAAGATAAACCCATTTTAGTATTGAAAAACCTGGATAAATCCAGACTCTCCCAGCAGGAAGAGAAACATCAAAAATCCAGGGCCAGCCAGTTCAGCGACCCTGCCCCAGGAACTAGCTGAAAACAAAGCCAGACCGTAACCTTGAGAATAATCTTGAGAAACAGGGAGTCTCCCCCTTGTGATTATCATTATGCTGTTTTAGGAACTAGCTGCTCAGGACCCTGGGAGTGGTCCCCAGAGGCAGGGAATTGCCCCCTTGTGACCATCACTGGATCTTTGGAATTTTCTATGACCCTTTTGGATTACTAGGCTGTGGCCCCTTCCCCCAAAAACTTTCTCTCCTGGTCACTCAGGGCCGAACTCCTCCCCCGCGTGGGCCATGAGCCTTGGCCCCAGTGCACTGGCTCCCGTCCCATCCCATCAACCAAAGCCCCACTTGACCGCAGCAAGGACGGACTCCCATGAATCACTGGGAGGGCCGTGCCATCCCGAGACCTGAGTGAGAGTCTCCCCAGCACTGGGGGCCCCCCATTATATCTATTTTTTTTAATTAGGCAAATATCTGCCTTAAAAATCAGCAATACCCCTTTGGGCCTAAATACAGAAGTTGTTTAACCATACCATAAGAACATGTGCTCAGCTATGCCCACAGCATAACTACTTTATCATAGCCAGAATCTGAAAACAACCCAAATGTATCTCTTTTACACCTAGGATAAATGAGACATCATCCTTTTAAATATCCATGAAGACCACAAAATGTCTTGGAGTAACTCTAAGCAAGCAGGACAGAAGTTTATTTTTAACCATTATCACTTGTTAGAGTATAACTCTGGCCCTTGATAAATTTAGTAAGAGGCCTGAGTCTCAGCAGTCCACCCTGAAGCAACACCTGGCAGCAGGAAAGGACCACAAGCTGAGACAATTCTACTCCCACCCAAGAGTGGGCCATACAAAATGGAAAAACTTGTATGATAAGAACTTTAACTCCTTTAAAAAAAAATTAAGACATTAGAAAATAAAAATATCTCCTATTTTCTTGGGAAAGTAGAAAAAATGACAATTTCACTGAAAGCAGTCTACAGATTCAGTGTTAATGTCCATTAAAAATTATAGCAATATTTCTCACAGAACTCACCTACAGATTTAATGTAAATGTTCATTAAAATTATAGCAAAACTTTTCACAGAACTCGAAAGAACAATCCTCAACTTTGTAAGAAAGAAATAAAAACTCAGGATAGCCTAAACAATTTTTAAAATATGCCTACAAACTAAAGATTTTTGACCAAGAAGCAAGATTTTAAAGTGGAAAAGAAGCATATTTAACCTCATTTTACTGTCCTAAAGTTGTAGCTTTTTGAGTCTAGATTTCTTTAGAGCAAACCTGCCTCTAGCTGTTCCAGGAACTCACTCAGTAGACCAAGCTAGCCTTGAACTCAAGAGTTTCCCAAGATCTGGGATTAAAGGCTTGTACCAGCACACTTGGCTTATTTCCTGGGGTGATTAACCATCCCTTTACCTGTAGGGCAGTTCCTTTTAATGTGTCCTGATCTTTCCCATTGAAAACAATTCCTTTGTCTAGCTCCACCTTGACCCTCCCTAAGGTCAGAATCAATTACCTGGCACATCACGTGAGTGCCATCAATGTCTCTGCATAATTGGATAAAGTCATTTAAATCTCCATCTCTATGGGAGGTCTCATGGAGACATCTCCGTTTGCTTCCTTCCTTTCCTATTTTTCTAACTTCTTTTTTATCAGTGCGATCTCCTTTTCTAAAATTTCTTCTTCTTCTTCTATATCCTTTCTAATACTTCCTGTTCCTCAAAACTCTTAATAGAACTCACAGATTCTACTTCCTGAATCTCCTCAAGGGTTTTGTTTAAACTCTCTAATTGCTCTTTCACTTTTACATCATCACTGAGAAGAGCATCTCTGACTAAGCGCCATAGTGAAAATATCGCTATGGGGAATTCTTGTGGCCCTAGCTCTTTCAGTGCATTTTGAAGATCAGCCTTTACCTGCTCCCAATCAGTAATATTAAAGCCCCTTGCGTGTAGGAACCAGGGACTAAACTCTAAAACTGTCTTAATGATCTCTTGTGCTGTCTCAACTTTAATACCAGTGCCTTTATTCTCCAAAAGAGCTAACAACTGGCCTGTTAACTGGCCCTTTAACACTGGAACAGAATTACTTGCACCCATAACCAATTCACTCTCGCCACTCAATTTCTTACCTGCTGGCCAGCCTTCCCAAGGGCGAACTCTCAGGGATCCCTACTTCCCGATCTTGCAGATGGGTCTCTGACTGCAGTTGCCAATGATCATCCCAGTGGTGCCTCCAATTGTAACACCGGATTTTGTGTTACACCCTCGGTACAGTTCGCGTGCCACTGTATCGTGCGCCAGTCGGGCAAGGGCCTGGAGATTGAAAAAACACACATAGAGACCAGGGTCATTCAAAAGGAGATCAGCTGAATGCCAGTTTATTCAGATTTGGGGGAGTACTTATCAACCTAACTGCTGCACAAGGATCTCCACCCAGGCAGGTGGGAAATTACCATATTAACAATGGAGACAATGCCCTGCAGCTAATCACCAGGTGGGGCAGGGAGAGCACAGAAACAAACAGGATGCTTAGTTAGCTGACCAGAAACTGTCCTCACAAATGCACCCCAAGGAACAAGGGCAGACCAGGGCCCTACAACAGTGTATTATAGTCCAATTCAGCAGTCTTTCATTTGTTAAGGACAGAAAAATAACAACACAAAATATTGCTAGTTTAGTGCTGTCTGCCATGGCCTAGAAGGTACTAACAACTCTATGAATTTGAAACATGTACTGGGAGGTGGGGCCTTTGGGAGCTCGCCACAAATAAGGTATGGCCCTCATGATGGAATTAGTGCACCAACAACAGACAGCATGTAGTTTCTTTCCCATTGACTTGCTATCATACAAAAATATTAAGAAATGTCAACAACCACTGATTTGGGAAGTCATATGTCTATTTGTTGCTTTCATTGGTTAATTAATAAAGAAACTGCTTGGCCTGATAGGTGAGAACATAGGTGGGTGGAGTAGACAGAATAGAATGCTGGGAAGAATGGAAGTGAGGGCAGATGCAATGGAGCCAGCCTCCAGGTCAGACATGCTGAATCTTTCCCCGGTAAGCCACCACCTCGTGGTGCTACACAGATTATTAGAAATGGGTTAATTAAGATGTGAGAATTAGCCGATAGGAGGCTAGAACTAACGGGCCAGGCAGTGTTTAAAAGAATACAGTTTCTGTGTTATTATTTCCGGGGCTAAGCTAGCCACGTGGGACGAAAAGCAGGCCTGCTCGCCTCATTACTACATACCACAGAGTGAGGAAATGAGCCCCACTGGATATGGAATTAGTTGTCACCTTACAGGCTTCCCATTCTCCAGACCTATAGGAAATAAACATTTGTGGTTTAAAACTCTACATCTACGACCATTTTCTATAGCAGGCCAAACTGGCTAAGTGTCTTACATTCAATTTACTATTGCAAAACTACAGTTCTAGACCAAAAGAATGCTAAGTGTGGAGAAATAGAAGCAAGCTAATCAGCTAATACAACCACTACTACCAAGTACATATAAGGACTCCTTTGGAATAGTAGAAATGAAGCTGTCTGAAAGAGAGGCAATTGGGAACTTCCTAAAAGGATAATGGCAAAAACTGATAATCCACTATCTTAGATAGGATTTCCATTGCTGTAATGAAGCACCATGACCAAAAAGCTAGTTGGAGAGGAAAGGATTTATTCAGCTTACACTTCCAGATCATAGTCCGTTATTGGAGGAAGTCAGAACATGAACTCAAGCAGGACTGGAACCTAAAGGCCAGAGCTGATGCAGACGCCATAGAGGAGTGCTGCTTACTGCCTTGCTTCCCATGGCTTACTCAGTCTACCTTCTTATAGAAGCCAGGACCAGCAGCTCAGGGATGGCACCACCCAACATGGGCTGAGCGCTCCCCCATTTATCACTAAATGAAAAAATGCCATATAGTTGTTTCTCACTGAGGCATTTCTTCTACTGAGGCTCCTTCCTTTCTGATGACTTTAGCTTGTGTCAAGTTGACACATAAAACCAGTCAGCACAACTGACCCCTTGTCAACTTGACACACAAACACATCACTATTAAGCCATAACTTCCTTTTTTATTCATCCTCAAGATCTCACATGAAAATCATAAATAATTTTAAAAGTCTCACAGCCTTTATAAATTCAAACACATTAAAATTTCAGTCTCTTTAAGAAATATTCAATCTCTTTTAAAAGTTCAAGTCTTTCATCTGTGGGCTTCCTTAAAAATAAAATTAAAGTATCTACCTTATTCAAGAGGGAAGAACCAAGACGCCATCACAATTCGAATCAAGCAAAACCAAACTCCAACACTATAAATAACGGAATGTCAAATTATCTGGGATTCACTCACAATCTTCTGGAATCCTCCAAAGGACTCAGGTCACTTCTCTGCCTCTGCCTTCTGCAGAACACACAGCTTGTCTTCTAAGATCCAGCAGGCTCCACTCCACTGCTGCTGCTCTTGGTCACCTTCCCATGGTACTAGCATTTCCAAATGCTGGGATCCCTTGTTGCAATTGGGCTGCACATTCACTATGGGTTCTCATGGGCTCTTTTCATGGTGCCATGACTTAACTTCTTTGCTTGACCCCTTCAGTCCTGGGTCATCAACTGACACTGAGGCTGTACCTTCATCAATGGTCTCTCCTGGCCTCTCACAGTGCCAAGCCTCAGCTCCTCTCCATGACCCCTTTGTCCCTTCAAAACCAGTACCACCTAAGTGACTCTTACACATTACCAAGTCCTGCCAGCATAAGGGACAACCATAACTGTCTCTGGAAGACAGTTTTCTGTGCTCTCAGAAGATTTCACCTCAATGTTGCTGGTCTCTTCTAACTCACCACTAATTTCTTAGTTCCAGCTAACAAGCATCAATTGTCCCAATAACGTAAAAGTGCAACTTTAGTAGTTCTGTTTTCTTGTTAATTACAGCTGATTCTTCAGCCCCAGCTAACCAGAACCACAGAATCTTAAATTAAAATTGCAAACGGCCCTGATAGAGTGTTTAATATTTCCTCTGAAATTTCATAAGCCAGTTCTCCATTGTCTGTACTATTCTCAATGTTCTTATCTTTCAAGCTCTTACAGAACACCCCACTAAGGTCTCAATACTCAATGGCTTTTCTTGCCCCAAGTTCCAAAGTCCTTCCACAATCCTCCCCAAAACACGGCTGGGTCTTTCACAGCAGTATCCCATTATGCTGGTATCAACTTGTCTTAGTTAGGATTTCTATTGCTGTAATAAAACACCATGACTAAAAAGCAAGTTGGGGAGGAAACTTCCAGATCATAACTGGAGGAAATCAGAACAAAAACACATGAGGACTGGAACCTGGAAGCTAGAGCTGATGCAGAGACCATGGAGAAGTGTGGTTTACCGTCTTGCTTCCCATGGCTTACTCAGCCTGCTTTTTTATAGAACCCAGGACCACCAGCCCAAGAAGGGCACCATCCACAATGGGCTATCCAACCCCCATTGATCTAAATGAGAAAATGCCTTATAGCTGGATTTCATAGAGGTATATCCTCAATTGAGGCTCCTTTCTCTGTGTGAAGTTGGCACACAAAATCAGCCAGTTTATTCACCATGCAAATGTGGGCCTTGGAAGGTGAAAAATAGGCCCAAACAGTTGTGGTTTTTTTCCCTATGTAATCTTTCTACCCTCCCTTTATACCTTTACTCCTTCACCAACATGGACAACTACATTCACATAAAACCTGAGAGAGCTTGGGAAGTAATTCTAGACACAAAAGAACAGAGTTAAGCATGGCTTCTTGGTACCAGCAATTTCTTGGGTGGGTTCTGATTGCTAGAGGCAAGTACATCTTATTTAAGAGGCTTCCTGACTCAGCTTTAGCTGCAAAATCCTTACAGCTCTTTTAAGAGGCCCCGCCACCAAACACTTAAATGGTGTTTATGAATAGACGCCAACGTGATTCTTAGTGGTGGCAGGGACCTTGAAACTCCATAGAGTCAATAAACATGGCTCTGGCTAGTACCTCCACCTTGAGGCTAAACTCTCAGAAAGCTAAGGAATGGGGTGGAGCCAGTCATCAAAAACACATCTTTAATCCTAGCCATATCACTTAGCAAATTAAAGGCTCATGTGGTCAGAAAAAGAGGGATATACGGTAAAGATAGATTCAGATGAAGAAAACTTCCAAATGGTTTACAGTGTATTTAAAAATATATGTAGGTTTGGGAGAGAAAAGAAAAAGGATAAAGTCAGAAAGAAAGAAAAAAAGAAAGAAGAGAGGGAGAGAGAGAGAGAGAGAGAGAGAGAGAGAGAGAGAGAGAGAGAGAGAAGTTGGGTATGGTGGCACACACCTTTAATTCCAGCACTTGGGAGGCAGAGACAGATGGTCTACAGAGTAAATTCCAGGACAGCCAAAGATACACAGAGAAATGCTGTCTCAAAAAACCAAAAATTAAAAGAAACAGGGTTTAAAATAGAGTTACATAAAGATGGAAAATACACAGAGAATCTGGATATTTGTTGTAGGCAGAGCTACTTGTCTGTCCCAGGCTGCTCAGCCCCAAAATAACCACACAGAAACTGTATTAATTAAATCACTACTTGACCCATTAGCTCTAGCTTCTTACTGGATAACTCTTACATATAAAATTAACCCATCTTGATTAATCTGTGCATCACCATGAGGTGGTGGCCTACCAGCAAAGTTTCAGCATGTCTCAAGGCTCCATGGCTTCTCCCTGACTCTGCCTCCTTTCTCCCAACATTCAGTTTAGTTTTCCCCACCTATGGAAGTTCTGCCCTATCAACAGGCCAAGGTAGTTCTTTATTAACCAATGGTATTCACAGCATACAAAGGGGGATCCCACATCAGATACTGTATGTTATTGTGCTGTCTTTGAATTGTGATAGTGAAGGAAGGAGCAACACCTTCTAAAAGACATTTGATTATAAATGCTGCTGGATTATTCCAACATATATATTTTGAAAATGGTTTGACTTAAAACATTTAGTGGCACACACCTTTAATCCCAGCACTCAGGAGGCAGAGGCAGGCGAATCTCTGTGAGTTCAAGGCCAGCCTGGTCTACAAGAACTAGTTCCAGGACAGGCTCCAAAGCTACAGAGAAACCCTGTCTCGAAAAACCAAAACAAAACAAAAAATTTAAGGCAAAAGATGTCACTTTGGAGAAGAGATTTTGCTTTTGTTTCCACAGGAAATGAGATACTGTGGATTCCCTCTGGGTTAAGAAAAATCAGGTGTGACCAAGGAAATCCCACTGAAAAATCCCTGATAGGAGTAGGTGACCCAGATGATCAACATTTCAGAGCACCTCTGTTGGAGTTTCCTCTGAGTTCTACATCCAGAACAGCATCAAGACTGCTGGCTGTGATGATCAAATCTCACAGAATATTCCAGTCAGGACTTGATCATAATCCTAAATTTTCTTTATGTCCCCATAAGATTATCAGCGCCCCAATCAGCAAGAAGTAGCCTAGAAAACTACGCCCATATTCCCAAAAATAGGTTACAGATGTTTGTCTTTGTTTAGAGTGTTGCTTACAAGTTGTTATTAATAATGGTCAGCAAAAAAACTAAACAAAGGAGATTCAATTCAGAGTTCTTGTTCTGAAAAAAAGTGAGGGTTAAGTGCTGTAGGACAATGGTATTTAACTCTGTAAAGATTTGCCACCTGTACTGGTTTAATAAAATGCTGATTGTCCAGTATTCAGGAAAGAAGTATAGGCAGGGCAACCAGAACAGGAGAATTCTGGGAAAAGAAAAGGCTCAGTCTGCAGTCATCACCTAGATGTAGAGGAAGCAAAATAAGAATGCCTCACTGATAAAAGATACCAAGCCACATGGTTAACAGAGACAAGAATTATGGATTAATTTAAGATGTAAGAGTTAAAAAGAAGCCTGAGCTAATAGACCAACCAGTTTATAATTAGTGTAGACCTCTGTGTGTTTCTTTGGGACTAAACAGCTGCAGGACAGAAACCTCTGTCAACAAGTTTTTATATTATTCTGCTTTACATGATACTAATGCGTGCTCCTACTCAATACCACTAGACTACAGGTTCTTTGAGAGCACAGACATTACATTTTTATCTCCAGAAATGAATGAATTTGATAGACATGCTATTCTATAATACACTGACCTGTAAATACCTAAAAAAGTGGTTTATATCTTGGAATTCACTGATTCCACATTTCACTGCAGCACCCGGAACTGGCTAAATATTCAAACTGATGGGAAAGGGATCAGAGAGCAATTTTTATTTATACAAGTATTATTAGTTAAATTGAGTTTATTAAAGGGACCACCAAGACTGCAGGGTAACTAATAACTTAATACAGTATATTATAGAGATCTATAGTCTTCAAATAACATTCATGAGCCAGAGAAGTCTATGTAGATTTTATTTTTAAAAAAATTCCAAAGGTATTTGTATTCTATGAGCATTATTTTAGTGTTATGCTGCAGCTGATTTTGAAAAAAAATCAGAAAATACAGTATTCTTGAGTTGAAATATTATATAGTCCTATTGTTGAATAGAACAAGGATGTTTTAAGATGGAGAATTGCCAAGAAAATATG
Source organism: Microtus pennsylvanicus (assembly GCF_037038515.1). Lineage (NCBI taxonomy): Eukaryota > Metazoa > Chordata > Mammalia > Rodentia > Cricetidae > Microtus > Microtus pennsylvanicus. The sequence continues at coordinate 6,420,995 of NC_134581.1, read as the reverse complement.
GTGAAGCATCAATTTTTATTACAATGTATATATATTTTGTGACTGATGTATCCCAGATGGTGAAATTACAACATACCCAAGGAGTTCTGAAAAGCATCAGAATTTAATGAGACAGTATGAATAAATACATACAGAGTAGGAATGAAGATAAATGGCTGCTTATAATAGAAATAGTTTTTATTATTTGTGTGTGAATGAGGAAAATAATGATTGTTCTTCCGAACTAAAAAAAGGGAGAAGAAGAAAGGTGTCATTGTACTGTCCCAGCACTGTGATTAGAGGAAGTGCACCATTTTAGTTCAGCCTCTCACAGATGGTTCATCTTTTCTGGAATGGATAAAAACAACAGTATACATACCACTTCTTCAGACTAATGTTTTGTCTTTAAGTAGGGTCTCCTATGTAACACAGGCTATCATAGAATTCAAGATGCTCCTGACTCGCCAGCTTGATGTTAAGATTGCAGCAGGCCCCTCCCCAAAGCAGATAGCTTTTTTTCTATTTCCATCATTTGCAATTTCTTGATAATAACTCACTTATAATCAAGACCATAATTCTGAACACATAATGTTTCTTCAGCCCTTTATTTTAAAAATAAAATATGCACTAGTACCATTTAGAAAACATAAGCAACATTATAGGCTACCTATCTGTGCTGTGCCAACCTCCAAAGAGAACTTAATATATGATAAAGAAAATCTAGTTATTGCTATGCATTAGATTTCATAACACATTAGAAATAGCAGAAAAAGTTCAGGACTTGATCAAAAGCATAATGGCTGACACTGAATAAAGGGGAAAACTTCTAAAATATGCAAACTCATTAACATTAAAAGTATCTATGGGTTGGTTAGGCTTTCAAGCACTGCACAGTGCAAACAGAAGAGGTCTAGAACAACCCAGAACGTGAGACAAATTCAAGGTCTGCATCCCTAGTTGGGCCAGACATGAGGAAACTGGTTTGATGACTTTGTTAAATGAAGCAGTGATGGTTGGTGTCAGGGTATGTGGTGGGATTAACCAAAGTCTTCAGGAAAAAAAAGTTGCTGGAGAGCTTTTATACCCAGAAGCAACTGCCTCAGTCTATCTAGGACTTCATCAGACAAAGTAAACAAAGAATTCATAAACGAATGACAGTGACTCTTAAGTACACAGATGACCATCTGGTAATAATAATAAAAAATAACAATGAAAGACAGGAAGCACAATAGAAGAACTCACAACCCATAAAATATGGTTTTAATAGGGAACATTGTATGGTATTATTAATTACATATCGTTAATATGAGAAAGAACATAATATAATGGAAATTTTAAATCAAAACATTAAAACTGTACATCAATTCCAATTCAAAAAGTAAAACAAATAAAAGATTTATTAAGGAACTTCAGATTTTAGCTATGGGCCAACAAAGAGAGGCTAAGTGGGCCAAGAAATCTGAGGTCTGCTGTATCCTCAGGGCCAACATGGTGGAAGGAGAGAACTTACTTTTGCAAGTTGTGCTCTGGTTGCCACAATATGCCGTGACATACATGTGCCCACACACATATACATACATGCATATATGCAAAAAATAAATAAATGTAATTTTTAAAATGAAGTTAAAATTTTTGTCACAGGACATATCCCAAACTTATGGAATAGATTTGTAAGAGAAATGGGCAAGAAATCAAAAAGCAAACAGAGAGCAAATAAAACTGATCAATGTATTAGTCTATGATGCCCACCTTAACCATCTGTCATAGAACAGGTTACTAAAATAAGAGACATTTCTTTTTGTCAGTAATGTAGACGAGAGTAAGACATGCATTCTAATTGGTTGGTTTTCTGATAAGGACTTTTCTTGCTAGGAGACCAAGATATGGTAGTTTTTCATGTGGCATTTCCTTGGTGTGCGCAAGAGGAGCCAGAATGGACCCCTGGTGTGTCTCTTCCCATGAGATACTAATACTGTAAGGATTTTTGTGCTATATCTCAGAGGCTGTGGGAGAATTCATACACATTACGAGGTAGTGTGTACACATGATGGTATGTAACCAGCTTTTTTTTCAAATGTAGAATCATACAAGTTTAGATAAACAACTATAAAATTTAAGTTACAAGTTGGGTGTGGTGGCACATACCTGTAATTCCAGCACTTAGGAGCCTGAGGAAAAAGGATTTGCTATGAATATTTGAGGTTAGCCTAGGCCACATTATCCCTGTCATTAAGTAACATTTTGTTCTTCTGGGGTCTTTGATGAAGTTAAAGTCTAGATAGATATAAGCTTTCCTTAATTATGATAAAAGGTAAATTAGGTACACAAAGATAAGATAAATAATAGAATATTTTCTCTAAATTTGCCAACTACAAATGGACTGGATATCGTAACTGTAATTCTTATTTAATAACTGTTTTGATGTATATAATTTTACTATGTTAAAATTGAAACCTTTTTAATTAGACAGAAAAGGGAAATATTCCTTTACATTGTGTGAATATATATATATATATATATATATATATATGTGTGTGTGTGTGTGTGTGATTTGTTTAATAAAGAAGCTGACTGGCCAGTAGCTAGACAGGATAGGGTTAGGGAGAGAGCCAAATGGAGAATGCTGGGAAGGAGGAGTCGTCAAAGGAGTCATGAGCAGATGCAGAGAGAATTAAGATAGGCATACCATTTTGAGAAAAGGTACCAGGTCATGTCGCAAAGCATAGATAAGAAATATGGGTTGCAAGAGGCCATGAGAGTATACAGCAGTTGATAACTAGTGTCCAGCAGGTCTACCCACCAGACAAATGACTTGGTAAAGTCATGGGTTATGGACTGTAAATGACTGGTTGCTTCTGTCTGTAATTTATCTCATGTACTGCCACATTCCTTCCCTAGTAACAGCTATGGGTGTTTTCTCACTGCTTGTGCGTTTATCTCGTGTATATATTCCATCTTTTGGGCACACACATAGCTATGAGTGGTCAGGAAGATGATTTCTGCTTAGGATGTATAATTCTGATGAACAGAAATCATACTAGAATATCTTTCATTATTCAGACTGACATAAGAAAGTAATACTTTAAGTCACAAAGACAGATAGGTTTAGAATTCAGAACAAATTCAAAACAGACTAGCTGCCCCTACAGAAAATGCACAAGGACAAATTCCCAGATGTTTATTGCTGACTCAAAGTCAAGCTTGAGACAACTTTGACAGACATAAACCTCGTGTAATAATGGACTTTCTGCATATACTACCACTAAGAAACCAGCTAACTAATTATTATTGTTAAATCTTGAATTTCAATGCCATTTTCTATCTGAGAAGCTCACCAACTTAGAGCTACATGCATGGCCAAGCATTACTCACTAGCCAGTCAATACAACCTCCCCAGCCTGAAAATAACTGTGTGATTTTTCATGTGTTTTTAGAATGAGTCAGGCCCTGAAAATGTAACATATAATTGTTTAGAGTTTGGCTATGAGAGATGCAATATAGAATGATGAAAAAAAACTACATAAATTTAAGAGAGGCTATGGAGAGCTAACTAGGGAGGCTGCTAGGTAGAACAATGAGGAAGCTGTGCAGAGTTAATTAAAAAACTATAAAGAGCTATGTAGAGGAGCAAGAGAGATTTTCAGAGATTTTTCTCAAAGCAAAGTAAAGAAAAAGTCACCATCAAAAAGCATCTGTGTTTCCTTATTTTTCCCTTCAGAGAAAAAAGTCTAACACTGCATTCATGGATTTTTTTTTTGCATACCCTGAGTGCTGACTGGAGGCTGTGGGGGGGGCATTTAGTGATAATGGGTTAATTTAAATGTAAGAGTTAGCTAGTAACAAGCCTGAGCTATTGGCCAAACATTGATAATTAATATTAAACCTCTGGGTGGCTACTTGGGAGTGGCAGGACATGAAACTTCTGCCTACACTACATAATAATTTTAGGGACAGCCTGGGATATATCATGAAATCCTGTCTCTCAAAACTGACAAAAAAATTTACAAATAATGAGTGTTTATTATTGGTATTATAAAATTTCAAAGCCGAATTTTTAAAAAAGGAGCAAGAAAACAAAATTTTGAGTTCCTAATTTTTCTCCCCTGAAATTTAGAAAATTAGAAACAATGGTTTTTCAGTTTGGCCTTACATTGGAGAGGGTTTTGTGAGAACCCTAACATTCAAGATACATTAACCATAGAACATGTGTAGCAATATTTCATTTGTACTTTAATAAATAAAGCTTGCCTAAAGATCAGAGAGTAAAACAGCCCCACTGGTCAGCCTTACAGATCAGGCAGTGGTGATGCACACCTTTAATCCCAGTAGCCACACTAGTTTGCTGTGGATTTTAGTGGCAGTAGTGATGCATGCCATTAATTTTAGCACTAGAGAGGAATATAAGATGGGAGGACACAGCTCTTAAACTCAGTCTCATTCTGAGGATTCCTGGAAGCAGGATTGTCATTTCAGACTAAGGTAGAGGAAAGAGTCAGTGGCTGGAGGTTTTTCTTTTCTGACCTTCAGGTTGAACTCCAGTATCTGTCTCTGGGTTTTATTAATCATGCTACATATCTAAATGTCCAAAAGCCTGACTACAGGAAGCAAAACCAGACCTGCTAACTTAGAATGGGGATACATGTCTTTGCTTCTTACAGAATTTTCTTCTACTATAAAGCGAGGAGGAGAAACAGTCCTTGAAAACAAGCCAAAGGCCCACTTTACTCAGGTAAAACATTCACAAAGACCAACTGAATCTGTAGTTAAAACCAACTCATGTAATTTATAGCAAAATCACCTGTCATAAGACTGTGAGTCCTTGTTTATGCACATGGAAAGTCATACAGACACATACTCCAGGAACACTGACTACTTTCTTTTCTGAACAATGTAACATTTTAATAGCATACATAGCTATTGCATGGTTAGTGCTGGGTTCAATGCACCCAAGACCCCTTGATACTTAAGTTCTGGTTTTTCTTAAAACCACTTATTATATTAAACACTATAGAATATTAATACATGGGGTGGTGACACACAATACCATGCTGTCAAGTGACTTGCTTATATATTTAAGAATTAACTCTCAACATTTGTAGTGTTAGCCTTTGCTAGCCCAATCTGATCTGACTAGTATTTTGGTAGTCAGAAGAGTTAGTGAGCAGAACTTCAATAAACTTTACATCAAAATTGCTAGTAGTTCTACTGTAGAGTCTGTATTAAGTTAGTAAAGATCTCTTACTAGGAAATGTCTTAGGGTTTCCTAGTGCTGCATATAGACACCATAACCAGGACAACTTTTATTTTTTTTTTAAAAAAAAGTTAATTGAGGTGGCTTTCTTACTACCAATTTCAGAGGTACCATCATGGCAGGGTGCTGGTGTACAAAAGAGTTCCACAGTAGCCCAGAATGGAGTATAACAAAGGTTTATTTATTTGGGGATAAACTCACAGAAAGAGTAGTGATCTACGGTCCTCTGCTTGTCCTGAGAACTGGAACCAAATCCAGCAGTAAGAGGCCTGTTAAGCTTTTTGTCTGCATTTATAGTACCAAAGTGGATCAGTATCTTAAAGGCTACTTGCTGAAGGAATTCCCACAGCACCTCTCCCTTTTGTCTAAATAAGAGAATTCTAAGTCTAATACAAAATTATATATAATAAGAATAAATATCAAGTATTGTCCAGGGAAGAGACAAAAACATAAATAAAAATTAGAATTACAATTAGCATGAACCACATCAAGCAAGAAACATATGCTAAGTATTTCAATAGTTATCCTCAGGAGTCAAAGTCTTATATTAAAAATGGCTTGGCTAAGTCATGAGAGGAAAGTAACTATGACTAGTTTAAAGACCTGAGAAGGGAAATAATATTACTGGAATAAACAGGAAGTGCAATCAAGCAACTTCCAAAAGGTGCAAGAAATGACAGAGACAAGCAGCTACCTGGGCAATCACCCAAAGTCTCCTTCACAATGTTGGGGCAACCAATTTTGGCTAAGGTCTAGAGTATCTGACAAACCATTTTCAGAGGTAGTACTATTTGAAAAACCATCTTACCCTGTCTTTGATATGGGATTCCCCTCTGTATACTGTGAATACCATTAATTAATAAAGAAGCCTGTGATAGGGTAGAGCAGAGCTAAGTGGGGAAAACTAAACACAATGCTGGGAGAAAAGAGGCAGAGTGAGTGAAAAGCCATGGAGTTGCTGCCAGAGACAGACATGACAAAACTTTGCTGGTAAGGCACAGCCACATGGCCATACACAGATTAATAGAAATGGGTTAAATTAAGATGTAAGAGTGATCTAGAAATATGCTTAAGCTATTGGCCAAACAGTATTTCAAATAATATAGTTTCTATGTGATTATTTCGAGTCTGAGCAGCTGGGAACAAACAAGCAACCTCCTACAACAGGTCTTGGCAAGGTTTGGGCAGTCTTTTTGCTTGTATCCTGCTTATCCAGTCTGGACACCATGCATTTTGTCAGTGGTTGGGTTTGCCAAGAAGAAAACAAGCTCCAAGTTGAGTGTCTTCAGTGCCCAACATTCTCTCATAAATAAATTGGTGCTGCCAGGAGCAATTGTATCTCATATCAACAGAATCCTGTTATTTAAATATCATATTTTACAATTCTTTGAAGTGTTTGAAGATTACTTATCTATGCGGAATACAATCTCTATGCATCTAAAGAATCTCCTTAGTTTAACTATGACAAACATGGATGACTATTGACTGTAATTTTTCATATCTAAATAACTAAGAGACTAAGGCTTCATATTAAAAAAAATAAACAATCTTTAAACAAATGTGTGGCACATGAGGACAATGGCCCCAAAATGTAAATAAAATAAAAGTATCTTGATCCGAGGAAGAAATGTATAGTGCAATATGATAAATATATCCTAAAACTGCATCAATATACAAAATATGGCGGCATGCAGGTAGATGTGGTGCTGCCTACATCTTGGCTTGCAGGCAACAGGAAGTCAACTGACTCACTGGGCAGTATCCTGAGCATAGGAAACCTCAAAGATCTTCCACAAAGTGACACTCTTTCTCCAACAAGGTCATAACACTCCAACAAAGTGACACTTAATAGTACCATTCCAATCAATGAGATCATGGGGCCAATTTCATTCAAACTACCACAGGATAGAAAATAGTTTGAAAAATGCTTCAACCACAGCTTCTCATTATAGAGAATTACACATGGGTTGTCATTCAATGAATACTGTTTCTGTTCCCTGAATTTCAATGCCATTCGTTAGAAAGGGATTTTAAAACACTTAAGAGCATTATATAGCAGTAGCCAGTATTTCTTTAAAATATTCAGTATTTTAAATGGTATATGCACTCCCCCTTCCCCTTTTTTATTAACCTAGACAATAGTTTCCTAGATTGTGAAAGGAAGAAGAATAAAAAAACATTGCAGAACTTGTCTTTATCAGAATACAAGTCAAAAGCAGTGAAGTCACTGTTAAGGACTGAACTATATCCTCCTATTTCCCAACCACAACCATCAAATTCATACGTTGATTCACTAGCTCACCTGTAACCCAGAACTTTAAGAGCAGATTAAATTTGGGTCATCTGAGTAACCTAAATCCAATTGGTATCATTACACAGGAAGAAATCAGAACACAAACATATACATAGAGGATGGTGTGAGGAAACAGGACAAAGATGGCCATTCAAGCCAAGAAAGGTAACTCAAATGCATCCTAACCTTGCTGACACCTTGATCTCAGACTTTTAGTTTGTTCAACTACTTTACATGCCAATTTGACTGGGCCATTAATCTAGTTGGGTATTACTGTTGTTGTTGTTGCTGTTGTTGACTGGGGCATTGGACTGGTTGGGTATTATTGTCACTGTCGTTGTGGTAGGAGGAGGAGGAGCAGCAGCAGATCTGTGTAAATTTTCCCAGAAGACATCAGTATTTGAGTTTGTGAAATCTTGACAGCACCAAAAGAACATAATGGCGAAGGAGGACTGAATTCACTTTCTTAATGTTTGAGCTGGGACATTAACATTCTTCTCCTATTGCTCCTGATTTGGGGGTTTTCCAAATCTATAATTTAGCCTATAACACTGGTTACTTGGCTTTCAAATTGTAATACTTCTACACTGGCTTCCTCAACTAAGCTAAAACCTGAACTATGGTCCAGCTAGGTCACACCCAGGTATATATTCACAATAGTCAAATTACAGAGCTAGCCTGAGCCCACCAACAAATCAGTGGATAAAGACAATGAGCCATATATAAGCAGTGCAGTCATATTCTTCCACAAAAAGAATGAAATTACATCATTTGCAGTAGAATGTTTGGACTGGAGTTATCTCACAGAACAAAAACAATAAATATTCAGAAAGATAAACACCATGTTTTCTATTATATGTAGAATCTACATTTTAGAAAACATGAAGTTAGAAAAGAACTTGTTTATGTATGATGGAGAACCCAGAGGGAGGGTAGATGGGGCCAAGGCAGTGTGAACAAGGGGTCAATATGCTCAAAGTACAGAGTACATATGTATGAATGTCATGTTGAAATCCACTATTTTGTGCAAATAATATACACCAAAGAAATTAATCTTGCAACTGTTTTGGTTAATAAAAATATAGAGAAAAGTCAAGAAAGACATCCATACACAAATGTGCACACACACATGCAAGTGCACATACCCAGACATTCACATGCCTACACATGAGCAGGCATAAACAGATACAGATGCAAAAAATAATCTATGAGAAAAACCCATTTTAGTGCTTGGCACACAGAAGAATCAACAAATGTGAGATTTCTTTTTTAGACTCCTTTTAAATGTAGTTAAGAAAATTGAAATATGCAAGAACAAATGCAGAATGAGAACATGCTAATTATCTTGTCTTTCATGATTTTTTGCTCAAATGATGAACTTAAATATTTAGTTTGCATCTAATCTTTAAAGTGTATTTATCCTTAATCTCCTCTATGATGCAAATTTAACATTCACTGTTCATTCATTTACCTAATTAACAAATTTGTGCCTATAAGTCAACTTTAGATTACACTTAATGATTCAACAAAAGCTTATTAACAGCCTATTATCTGTGCGAGACTATCATTTAAAGGCTAGTTTATGCAGATACTGCTGGTTAGCTTCTAGCATAGTTCTAAAATGCTTAATAATAATTTTTTATCTTGTCCAATAGTGAATATTCTGATGGATTTCATCCCATTTGAGAAACCAAAGTAGCAGGGGAAAAAAATCCATCAACATGATTAAAGGCTAGGTTTCTTGAAGCAGCTATAGTCTACTGCTTTAGAAATATTCAAGGATGGGCTGGAAAGACTGCTCAGCGGTTAAGGGTATGCACTGCTCTGCATAGGACTAGCATTCAGTTCCCAGCACTCACACTGGGCAGCTCACAACCACCTATAACTCCAGCTCCACATGTCCAGAATCCCTCTTCTGGCCTCTGTAGGTACCCATACTTATATGTACATGTCCACATAAACACACATGCATACCATTAAAAAAAATAAATCTTTAAAAATTTTTCCAAGGGAAAGTAAAAACTAATAAAACAAAGAAAATAATCATAGAAACTTTATAAATTATACTAAATGCAAATTTAAATCTTAGTAACTGGTCTATGTAATATAGACGTACACAGGACAGCTGCCAGTGAGGGACTGTTTTGATCTCACATAAATGAAACCTGTAGTTTTTTAGTCTTTCAGTACCTGGCTTATTTTAAATAACCCGATGTTCTCATTTTCACCTGTGTTGTTGCAAATAACAGGGCTTCCTTTCGTAAGACTAGACAATATGCCACTGTCTTCTTATACCACATTTCCATTGTCCAGTCACCATTGGCAGACCTTAGCATTAAGAACACCAATGAAATGAACATTCCCATTCCAGATCCCATTATCAGTCTTTTGGGGGAAAACACCCTGCAGCAGGATTACTTGATCATGTGCTAGTTCTATTTTTAGTTTTTTGTTTTATGTTGTTTTTGAGCTATGTGATACAATGAGGGTGAGCTGGAGTTCACTGTGTAGCCCGAGACTTTCCTAGTAGCCTTGAGATACTTAACCTTCATGCCAGCTTCATGGGGTCTAGAATCACATGGAAACAGATATCTGGCTAGGGAGTTTTTAGGCTGGGTTAACTGAGGAGGAAAGACCAACCATGTTTGGTATCATCCCTTAGGTGAGAGTCCTTGACTAAAAAATTTTAAAAAGAGAGCTGGGCACCAAGTTTTATCTCTCTGCTTCCAGTTGTGGATGAAATAAATCTAACAGCTGCCTCATGACTTTCTTGACATGATTCCCTCACACTGTGAGCTAAAGTCTGAAGTAAATTTTCTCTTAAGATGCTTTTCCAGGCATTTTGTCACAGCAATGCAGATAAGCTGTTGAAACTGTGGTTCAAGGGGGTCAGATTCAGTTGGTAGCAAAACTGGCAGTGCTGTCCATATGGTACTGGGTTAGCAGGCATAAAAGATGCAAGGTTGAGAGGGACATTTCAGAGAGCCACTGGCCACAGCATGAAGCTGTGAAGAAGAAGCCTAAATTACAATGGAGACCCAAGGTTGTATAATTGTCAGGAAGGTTGGTTGTCTGCTGAGAAAAGCTGCTGGTACAAAGTAGAGAAGGCCCAAGAGAAAGGCGATGTTGCTGCAGGCAGAAGAGCTGGTTGGGAATACAAAAGTCCTTTTGGAACATAAATGAGTCCATCACCAGACCCAGATGTTGGACACGGAGCTAAGGGGCTTGGTGTTAACCATGAGGGGTTTTGATCTTACTTTGGTATGACTTTTCCTTATTATATGCCCATCCCTCCCTTTTGGGATAGAACTATTTATTCTGTGGAATTATTTATTGCATGTTAGACGTAACATGTTTTGGTTTTTGTTTGTTTCTTTTGATTTTTTTTTTCATGTAAAAGGGGGTAAATGTTACAGTTAAATGATTTGGTCCCAGAAGAGACTCTGCCCTTACGCTTTTGAACAATGTCAGTACTGTGAAAGATGATAGAGACATTCAAAGGTGGAGTAAGTGTATTTTTCATTATGAGATGAAAATGAAACACTAGGGGACAGGGATGGAATGTTACGACTTAAATTGACATGTTTGTCAGGTTGGCAAGGGATGTGTTGGTTAATCTTGATTGTCGACTAAATGGAATTTAACATCACCATGGAAACCAACCTCTGGCTGTGTCTGTGAGGCTGTCTGGGCTACACAGGAAGGAAGCCCTGGCCTAAGGTAAGGCTCTCTAGACTGGGCTACACAGGAAGGAAGCCCTAGCCTAATGAGAGGCTGTTTAGACTGGGCTACACAGGAAGGAAGAGCTAGCCTAATGTGAGGCTGGCTAGACTGGGCTACACAGGAAGGAAGAGCTAGCCTAATGTGAGGGTATCTAGACTGGGCTACACAGGAAGGAAGAGCCAGCCTAATGTGAGGGTATCTAGACTGGGCTACACAGGAAGGAAGCCCTAGCCTAATGTGAGGCTGTCTAGACTGGGCTACACAGGAAGGAAGAGCTAACCTAATGTGGGCAGCAGCAACATTCAATGTACCAGGACACCAGACTGAATAAGAATGGTGAAGGCAGCAAACACTGGCACTCCTCCCTCTGTGCTTCCTGACTGCAGCCACAAAGTGACCAGTCACCTGTCCCCATGCCTCCCCACTATGATGCACTGCATCCTCAAGCTGTCAGTCAAAATAAACTCGTCCTTCCTTAAATCACCTTTTGCCAAGGATTTATTTTTGCTACAACAATGAGAAAAGTAACTTATACATCAAGTTTTCTTATATACCAAGTTCTTTGATTTTGCTAGTATTTTAAAAACTGTTTTAATACTTAATATTTTTATTAAAACTATTCCCTCCCTAGAAGACTTTGTCTGTATGTAAGACGTATAGAGAGAATGCTTCTAAAATGCACTGGCAGCATGGCATTGAGGACGGTACCAACAGAAGACTCCGCTCTTACAATGTGGCAATTCTGACACCTTAATTCTGTTCAGCTGACATTAAGAATCATGTCTAACAAGGTCCACAAAGAATACAGTATTCAGAATATAGAACAGACCACAGAATATATGATCCAGAGGGTGGAATGATGAAATTTCAGTATACAACTTATATATAGAAACTCACTGAAAATTTTATTTCTCTAAAAACATGATTCGTACTAAAGCATTTTTCAGAGATGAAGCACTTAAAAAAAATTAAAACAAAAAAGTTGGCGCTAGATAGAAGGCCCAGTGGTTAAGAGCACTGCCTGCTCTTCCCAAGGACCTAGGCTCAATTCTCAGCACCTACAGGGAGGCTCACAACTTATGCAAACTCCTGATGGCAGTGATACAGTGCCCTCTTCTGGCCTTCATGTGTACTGCATGAACATACACAAGCAGGCAAAACACCAAACACATTAAAAACAGTAACACTTTAAAAGTTTTTTCATTGCTCAAGCAAGCTAATTAATCAAAATAAGACTTGTATAATCATAAAAATAAGTATCTGCCCCAAAGAGAGCTGCATCACAGTCACGAGTTATGCCAGGGTCCATCTATTTTGTTTGTTCAAATGCAGATCTACTCCAGTGAAAAAGGTACCTACCCAGAGACAGTGTTATATCCTGAGACCTTCTTATGGAACACTGACAAGGTTTAAGGTTCCAGTTGACAAAATAGCATTTAAGAATGTACCGAGAAACATGAGCTTTTCTAGTCGGCAGTAAATGGACGTTAACTTTCTATAACTGACTCTCACAGTTAACCGGAAATAATCTGGAGCCTGTGGGCTTCTTCTGTCTGTGACTCCCCAAGATTGTAATTAACTCATCTATACCTAAGCACACAATCCATTGTCCTCAAGAGAGGCAGTGAGGTAGAATGCTCACCCAGCATGCACAAGACCTCGGGTTCAATCTCTAGAGCGGCACAGAGTTTGGTAATGTGTGTGAACCCAGCACCTGGGAGGTGGAAGCACAAGGACCGAGAAATTCAAGAGTCTAAAGGCCAGTCTGGGCTACTTGAAGCCCTCCAGGTCCGAAAGGGAGGGAGGGAAGAGGGAGGGAAGGACGGAGAGGAGAAGAAAGAAAAAAGGGGGGGGGAATAAGAAAAAGGGGGGAAAAAAAGAAAGGGAGAAAGAACGAAAAAACGAACGAAAGAAAGAAAGGAAAACGAGAAAAAGGAAACGATTTAGTCAGCTATAGACAGCGAGAATTAATGGATGCTCATTCTTCACCTGGTGTTGGAAAACGTGTGTTTGTAGCCACCCTGGGATGCATAAGACCCTGCCTCAAAAAAAGAAAAAAAAGAGGTTGTTATCTAGAAATAACCAAGGGGCGAGGGGGGGGGGGGCAACTCTAAGGAAGCCAGAACAAGCCAAAGTTGGCCATGGTCCCCTCTTCTCCTACGTCACTGAAGAGGATTCCGGAACCCCAACTGAGCCAGTGAGGGGCGTGGGAAACACACAGCGACCTCGCTTCACAGGACACCCAGGGAGATCGCCGCGCGACACGCAACACGGGGCCTGCATGGGTTCCAGGGAGCGCGGACGCACGTCAGCTCGCGGGTTAGCAGCCACCACGCCAGGCGCCGCCAAGCCGAGCCGCAGCCACCCACCTTCCGGCACCGGCGAGGCCGCCGAGTGGAAAGGACGCGCTAGAGGGCGCCCTGAACACGGGCCTCAGCCCCGCTGCAGCCGGCCCGCGACTTCCCCAGCTCCACTCCGCCTCCCCGCGGCCCGCTGCGACGCCTCACCCCGCTCCCGCCGCGGAGACCACTGGGACTCGTAGTGCGCCCCGCCGCGGAGGCTCACGGGACTCGTGGTGCAACCCCCTGCGCCCGCGCAGAGGCTCATGGGACTTGTAGTACACCCCGCCCTTCCCGGCCAGAGCGCCGCTCCGCGGTGCCCGCAGATCCTTCAGGTCCCGCTTCCGGTTTCGTCGCCCTGCGCTGGTTCACAGGGTGTGTGCAGCGGCGACACCTTTGTGGGCTGCGGGGCGTTCGTGGCCCCTTCTAGAAACCTCTCGTCAGCCGAGCTGGCGCGCGTGCTGCTGGGTAACGGGCCTACTCGGGCGGCCCCGGGCCGCTCCTGCTCGGCTCGCCTGTGACCTCCCTGGCCCCCCGACGACAGGCCTGCGGGAGCCGCGGCCGAAGACATGGGACTCCCTCGGTACACCTGCGGCGGCCACCTTGACGAGGGGAGCGGCGGTGTCTTCGAGGAAACCGGAAGCCCGTGGTGACCCCTGGCGACCCGGTTTGTTTTCAGTCGGTTTCCAAACACTGGGGAAGCGAAACCCGGTGGCCTTGGGGGCGGCCCTACGTAGCCAGGGTTCAGGGTGAGTGGATCTCTCGCGCTCGCCGGGAGGGTGCAGACGGCCTGGACCGGCCTGGTGGCTGTCGCCTGGCCACACACACGTCGTCTTCTGTCCCCGGCGCCCCTCTGCGGTACGGAGCGGCCCAGCGTAGCATCCCCAGCCCCTGTCATCCCCACCGCCCGGCTGCCACAGGCTCTTCCCAAGCCTTCACGGCCGTACTTTGATCGACTGGGAATACTTTCAGTTTTATTTCCTGCACTGAGGTGGCATTTATGTCGGAAAGGGAAAGGAACACGGGTACTGTCAATGGCGTCTGGGCAGTGACCGTCAGTCCTTTTTTGGCTGTATTGCAAGGTAGGCTAGCACTCCAGTCCTCCTCACCGGGAACCCGGTTCTTAGAGGTGAGATAGACTACCCATGGAAGCTACTACAAATCAGAACATAAATTGCTCAGAACAAAATAATACGATAATCAAAAACATTGACCACTGGGGTTGAAATTGGCCTCTGCTCTTTAAATACAGAAGACATCCTCCGTCCCGCCCCCCCCCCCGTTTGAGTTTTTAGTTGGAGTGAACAAAATCTTAAAGTAGTTTCATTTCTAGTTCTCCAAAAATGTCGTGACCCAGTCCGCGGTGCTCACTCCTTCTTCTCAAACTGGGAATAGTTGGGATTATTTGCTGGATCGCTACAAAATACTGATTGCCCTAAGGTTCGTAAATGCTCGTTTTCATGCAAATGTGAGCGTTTAATATCCAAGAGCCAGCATGCTGTCATGGGAAACGGCAGTGGATTAGATCAAAAGCCCTGGGCTGTAAGCATTGAATTTTCCATCTGTTCACATAACTCGAGTTAGAGGTTAAGCTTCCTAGTCCTGCTTTCTTTTCTCTTTTCTGAAGTACACTGCTCACTTTCCAGATAACAGTCTCTAAGAGCTGGACTGGCTCTGAGTTGGCAACCTGTTTGCATATGTAATTACCTCACCTGTGACTTGAGATGTGCCTACCCATCTCAGTGTTTTTACCTTGATTTAAAGAATTCTTAAGAACTACCTAGTTCATTAAAAGGTGAAGCACACATTGCATTGGGTGGCACGCGCCCTAAATAATCGCAGCACTTGGGAAACAGGCATGCTGATTTCTGAGTTCCAGACCAGTCCCTTACACAGTGAGACCTCTTTAAAAAAATATGGTGAAGCACAGTGTCTAGTGTAAAACTGCCTAAACCAGAAGTGCTTCGTTAATGTTAGCGCAGGTTGTTGTAGTGCCCACTGAGTGAAGTGATGCGGCAATAATAATAATAATAATAATAATAAACTTCTGAATGGGACCAACCTAACTTTAATGGCACTTCCCTGAATTGAAGTTGTCTCATTGTTAGAAAATAGTTATTGACAGTGTCTCATGGTGTTGGTTGCGTTGAGATGCACTGCAGTGGAGGAGTGAGGGGCAGGCCGACAGAGCCGTACTTGAGTCTTGAAAGCCTTAGCCATGGCAGCTGGGCTCTGGACTACTGCAGGCTGTGAGTCAGGATCATCATGAAAATGGAATTGCTCATATTGCATATCTGATAGTGCTTAAGCTTTTGGAGACTTAATGAATTACAGAGCATATGGTTGGAAAGGTGCATCAATGAAGTGCTGTCATCTTTTTAAAAGGGCGCTTGAGAATCCCTTTTAAAGGAACAGAAGCCATTCCTGCCCCTAATTATTTAAAATGAGAAAAAGAGTCACTTGTTATTTCCTGGTTCTCCTCCATAAGACAATCTTTTTTTGCCCACTGTTTAATTGACCTAGATGAAGTGGGTTCTCAAATATCCTAACTTTTCAGAGATAGAAAGCCAATGGAATTTTTTTTAAGATTTTATTTATTATGTATACAGTGTTCTGCCTGCATGTACACCAGCAGGCCAGAAGAGGGCACCCGATCTCATAGATGGTTGTGAGCCACCATATGGTTGCTGGGAATTGAACTCAGGACCTCTGGAAGAGCATTCAGTGCTCTCCACCTCTGAGCCATCCTTCCAGCCCGCCAGTGGGAATTCTAAACAGTATTCAGTTTAGAAAGTAATGCACAGTAGGCCTTAATTCAAACCCCAGCTCCTTCACGCGCCACAGATATGATCATAAAGACATTTACTCACCTCTTTAAGTCGATTTCCTTGACTCTGGTGTTGGTAGCTTTTTTCTAGCCAAGTTTAGTGTAAATATATCTAACTTATCAGTCAGTTTCTGACACAACTGTGAGTTTCTTTTTATCTGTTCAGGTTGCCATTCTGTATTTGGATTAGGAGGTGGTATTTTAATGATACAATCCAAGCCTGTTATGTATAGCTGTGAAAGTTGAGATCCAGAGAGCTGAAGTGAACTAGTATATAATCAGGGTGACAGATCATAGACTAGAACTTGAGTTTCTTAACCTTAGGCCATTGTATCATAGAGCTTGTCTGGATTCTTATTGGGAAAAATTACAATCACAACATTCAGTGTGTTTTATGAAGAACCTGTATTTGGGTTGAGCACAAGGTCCAACTCCCACCCCCACCTAACCCTAACCTCAGTGCAGGCAGGTAAGGGCTTCCCAATCCTCCCCAGGCCCAAACCACTCAACCCAACTCCCTCGATCAGCCCTGCTGCAGGGATGGGCAAATCCGGGCTGCTCTCAGACTTGGTCAGAGAAGCTTCCTTTTGCAGTGGTCACCAGTCACTGGCGAGATGCATGCTGGGTTAAAGTGATGAGAATTAGAGACTGAATGCCCAGCCCTGTGTGAGATATCTGTATTAATCTCGGCACCAGCAGTGCGGAGATCATCCTGGTAGAGAAGGTGGAAAGCATGTTAAGAGCGGAAGGAAGGAGAGGAGTGCTGTGACCTGCTGCCTGGTGGATGCACGGTCTCATAGCAACTGTTGTCACCTTACAGGATTTAACATAGAATCCCAGTTTTCTCTATGCTAGAGAGATGCTCCTCCGCTAGACTTCAGCAGCAGTCCAGTGACTGTGTTTGTCTATTCTTGACACTAAGTTGCTAAAGATTATTGGAATGTAAGTATTTTTTTAATTATGGTAAATAAGAATACGTACAAGCAAGTTTCTTAAAATGTTGCATATTAGCATTAGCTTGATTATTTAACTTTAGTGCCATTTACTCAGAAGCATCAAACTTGTGGGCTAGCTGGCTGGTTTTGTAGCTACATTATCACAGGGTTCCATACTGTAGCTAGCCCAAGACTGCCTGGGACTCTCTCTCTAGCCCAGGCAGCCTTGAACTGGTAGTAGTCGTTCCAGCTCAGCCTTCCAAGTGCTGTGATTACAGATGTGAGCTTCCCTACTCGTTTTCTAAGGTTTTCTTTGGGAAAAAAAAGGTTGATTGTGGAGGGGAAAATATTCGTAACTCTGGCTCTAAAACAAGACAGCATCTGCTGAACACTAATCTGACCCACGCTGGCCAATTTTCTCTTCTGCAATAAGACTTTCTACCTCTTATTGTAGGGAGCCTTGGGAATTAAAGTGGATGCTTCTGAGCAGCACAGGGCCGAGTAGTTGATTGGTGGTTATATGACTCAGCCTTGTGTTCTGATGTGAAATACGAGTAAATGGGCTACTTAGGAAGTAAAAGATAACTTTTTGGGTCCCAATTTTAGAAATTTAGTTATTAAGATGGGTGTCTTGACTTTGGACCTCTGAGGGGAGTAAGTGGCCCATTGTGGCAGGGCACTGAGAAATAACTCCCATCAAGGTAGGAAAAGAGAGTTAGAGGCCTGGACTAAGGTACAAGATCTCCTTTGAAGACATGCCTCTAATGATCTAAGGATCTTCCCTAATGCCACACTTCTGGAAGGTCCACAACACCATCACTACCACTGTGGGGACCAGGCCATAACAGTGGTGAATCTACTTAACGAGTGTAAGTGTCATGTCTAGGCTATCTTTGAAAACATTTTATAGAATATGGGCCAAAATTGACAGCCTCTTCATCCTAAAAGTAAACCTCACTTACTCTCTGGTCTGTCTCCTACCTCCTGTCACTCCCCTTTCGGCTCCCCCTCCTCACACTGTCATGTCTTTAAAATTGTGCACCTACTAGAAGTTAGCAGACTGTCAAAAGGTTAAGTGTAATTAAATTTAGTTAAAATGCCTCCTTCACTTATAAGGGTCAACGAATGTCATTTTGGTACCATCTTTGAAAACCATCCCCCATCCCTCTAGCTCTAGAAGTTTCAGATATAGTACTTATCTATACATTATAATCATTTTTCTGTACAAAGCCATTCTGAGTTATGTGGGTTTTATTTTGTATTTCTGCTTAGAAAATGACTAATAGTAAAAATGAATACAGATACTACAATTAAATTATTTGGAGCTTTGTTTAAAACAAAAGTGTAAAAAGCTCAGGTCTTTAAAAGTATTTCTTGTCTTCGTATAGCAGTTTATTAGTTTTTGGTTTTAGCTGATTTTAGAAGATACACAAATTCAATAAATTCTATCCAATTAGGGTAGGTTTGATATTTAAGTCAGATGAATAGTGCGGGTACAGTTTTTACCTCCTTTAAAATTAGACTGCATCACAGCATTTATTAGATAGGTAGGTAGGGAGATAGATTTGCTATATATAGTTATATATAATCTCTATTATAATATATGTAACTTTATAAAATATTCTTTTAGGTAAAATAATATTTTACAGTCATGTTTTATTTAGCTAGGGATCCAACTTAGAACCTGATACATGCTTGGCAAATGTTCTACTGCTGAACCCTAATCCAGTGTAATTTCATACTTTTATAGAACTTAATAGTAATGGATTATAGTACTGGATCTAAGTTCTTTATCTGTATTCATTTTCATCCTTTATATTATAAAAGTGGCTATTAATATTTCCTGAGCCATAACAGCTTACTCACTAAGTCACCCAGCCCCTTACACTTACACTCGTTAAGTAGATTCACCACTGTTATGGTCTGGTCCCCACAGTGGTAGTGATGGTGTTGTGGACCTTCCAGAAGTGTGGCATTAGGGAAGATCCTTAGATCATTAGAGGCATGTCCTCAAAGGAGATCTTGTACTTTAGTCCAGGCCTCTGCCTCTCTTTTGGGTTAGAGCCTGGGCAGCTTGCTTATAGCAATTACCCTGTGCTCCCCCTAAAAGGATAGCTTTAAGGTTGTTCTCAGTGTTCACGTTGTAAATCTAGCTTGTCTTCCCTGCTTTCTCGACTCCATAGCTGCCATGGACACACTAGTAGAAGATGACATCTGCATTCTGAATCATGAGAAAGCCCACAGAAGAGAGACGGTGACTCCACTCTCAGGGTATTCAGGAGATGAGTCTGTTGCTTCACATTTTGCTCTTGTCACCGCATATGAAGACATCAAGAAGAGACTTAAAGATTCAGAGAAAGAAAACTCATTCTTAAAGAAAAGAATAAGGGCTTTGGAAGAAAAGGTCATTTTTTTCTTTTGATTATATTTGACATAAAGAATAATTCCAAATATTTGATATTTAAAATATTTTCTAATCTGTCTTCCAAGACTAAGTAAGAATTTCTAAATTGTTCACCACTAAACTATGTTGCATCAGTTGTACCATGTGCTTGGTAATCTCGTAGGACAAGATTTAAAAACTTAAAGATTTTCTGTTCCAGCATTTTCTTTTCCTTGTTTTCATATTGCCTGCTGTCATTGCTATGTATTGTTGTCAGTTTTTTTCTGTGTGTGTGTGGGGGGGGCGTGTGTGTGTGTGTGTGTGTGTGTGTGTGTGTGTGTCACACGCATGTGTACCTGCATATATTTGAAAGCCAGAAATCAGCTTCGGGTGTTGTTCCTTAGGAGCTGTTCACCTTCTTTGTTGAGACATGATCTCACACTAGGTCACAGTGGTTACTAATTAGACTAGGCTGCCTGGCTAGGGAGCCTCGGAATCTTCCAGTCACTGTCTCCCTTTTACTGGGGTTACAAGTACACATAACACCAGGGTTTTAACCTGAGGGTTGATCTCCGGTCTGCACGCTTGTGCAATAATCGTTTACCAACTGAGCTGTCACCCCGCCCTGGTATATGCCTGTAACAACATTTCCAAGTCTGTACAGAAGAGTAAGATCCTAGTAAATGACTTTGCTTCGCTGTGGTTGGGAAGCTCTTCAGCGGGACTGGACGGACCCTTTACTTCTGCATTCTCTTTGCTTTCCTGGGGAAAGTAGGAGTAACCCTTGAAGCTGACCGTGATGTGTACTTCCCATACTAAGGTTTACATTTTTTAATACTATCTGAGGTAGCCGAAATGCAGTCTAAATCATCAGACTTAACTTGATTTTATATGTCAAACTTTTTCTTGGCTGCACATTTATTTATGGCATTTTAAGGTTCTAATTAGTTTATTTCTTCAAATCAGGTTTGTATTATTATCTTACAAAAACAAGAACTTCAAATGGTAAAAGAAATGAGTTTGTTTTCTTTTAAAGACTAATTAATTTATTTAATGTACATTGGGGTTTTGCCTGCATGTGTCTCTGTATGAGGATGTCAGATTCCCTGGAACTGGAATCATAGCTATGAACTGCCACGTGGGTGGTGGAAATTGAACCCAGGTCCTTTAGAAGAACAGTCAGTGCTCCCAACTGTCAAGTCATCTCTCCAGTCCAAGAAATGAGTTCTTAAGAAATTTCCCTGTATTTAAAAACTTGAGGGGTGGGTGTTGGTAGAACTTATTCACTTGGTGGAATGGCAAAGCAAGGAAGTCATTTCTTAGTATTATCATAATTTCTTCTCATTCATTTTAACTTAGTAATTAAATCTGCTTGCCATATATTAGCATAATAGTTATGCTTTTAAACTTCAATAAAATCATGGGATTTAGTGCATAGTTAACATACAAAATCTGTACTTTGTAACCATCAATCTATTAATTTCAATTGCTGGAATAATGTAAGATTTAATGAAGTGACATGTGTATTCCTTAAGAAGTCGAGTCTGATTTGTTACTTTTCTGGTGATAGAAATTAGATACTGTAGATTTGGAAAGTACCCGGACACTTCCAAGACTACTGTATTATAGTGTGATAATTACGTATATTATAAAGCAGATAGTACAAAGTACAGATTACTGTTGAGCAACAAACATATGTGTTTGGGTGTCTTTTTTGAGTTTTTTTCTATTATATTTGTCTTGTTAGTGAGATTGTATGGGAGTCAATAGTCACTTAATTATAGGCAAACGTAGGCTTTATCCTTATGTTGCCATGGTTAAAGTGTAGAGCCACCACAAGATGGACTTACGTGATTCTGCAGAATACTCACTGAAGGTTTCTTCCCCTAATGTCATGCTATCAGCTTGCCGGAGCTCGAGCAGATGAAGAAATAAGTTCTGTGGGACGAGAACAAGTGAATAAGGCCTATCATGCATATCGAGAGGTTTGCATCGAGAGAGACAGCTTGAAGAACAAATTGGAGAAAATAGTAAGTTGATTTGAAAATACTTTATATTTTAATTATTTTGTCTTGCAAGAAGTTTAGAATTAAAGGGTTAAACATTTACATTTATTAATTAAAATAAACATGTTCATGGCATATGGAAAACTATATTTTCCAATAACATACAAAAATAAATGCTTAGTATTTAATGATGTTAAGGACTTAAAGTCTCTTAGCACCACTGACTGACTTTGAAAAAAGTATGGCAAGGTCAGATTACTCATTGTGGACATTTTATTTTGTTTTTGTTTTGTTTTTAATCCAGTGAGCAGTGATGTCCTAAGAAACAAAGATTAGTGAGAATCAGGGTTCATTTTCCCCATCTTGCTTTTAAAAGTTAGAATGAGATTTATTCAATGTTGACCTAAAAAGTAAGAAATAAGACAAACCTAGAGATTTTATTGACTGTAATTTGGCATTTTCCCTACTTAACTAGAATAAAGACAACACTGAATCTTTGAAAGTATTGAATGAACAGCTACAGTCTAAAGAAGTAGAGCTTCTGCAGCTAAGAACAGAGGTGGAAACTCAGCAGGGTATGCCACTTACTTATTATGAATATTCTAATAGAATTAATTGATCTTTCCATTTGTGTGTTATATTCATAATCCGTTTCCTATATCTGTATGATAAAGGCTAATTTTTTCTGTTCTTTTTTTCACACAATATCTTACTAACTTTTCTTTATCTGAAAATTGTACTTTCCCTACAGAAGATGTGATGTATTTATTCAAGGGTAGTGCATGATAAAGTAGAGGAGCAAAGACAAAACCCCATCCTCTCCAAAACTGGCCTTCCTACTGAACTTACTGCCCACAGTTAAACATGTTGTCATGGAGTGGCCTGATTGTCTCTTAAATCTTTTTCTTCCTGAAAGTTGATGAAATGTATAGATGAGATGCTGAAAAGGAAAGTTTGTCTGGGAAATAGAGATGATAGCCTTGTTCCCATCTACAGTCTCGTGAGATAAGCAAAAGAAACGCCTATTGACAGACCTTTCAGTAAAAAATTCAATGTGAGATCTTCCCATGTTGATGGGCGGGACATTTTGGAGATGGAGAAATGAAGGACTAAGTCAGGTACTGTAGGGTCCAGCTGTGTTAAGTTCCATAGTCAGGTACTGTAGGTTCCAGCTGTGTTAAGTTCCATAGTCAGGTACTGTAGGTTCCAGCTGTGTTAAGTTCCATAGTCAGGTGTTTAAGAGTGAAGTTGTTTTGACATGCATTCTGTCAGTCAAATTGCAAACTTTGATGGAGTTCATGATGCTGGCTGAGCCTTAGTATTTATGCTTGTTTTGTGCCGGTTACTTACTGATATTTTACCAGTGTCGCCTAGGAACTGTATTTGGTATTAAAAGCAAAAATAACTATTTTGTTGTCTATCCTTTTTCTAGTGATGAGGAATTTAAATCCACCCTCATCTAACTGGGAGGTAGAAAAGTTAAGCTGTGACTTGAAGATCCATGGTTTGGAACAAGAGCTGGAGCTCATGAGGAAGGAATGCAACGATCTCAAAGTAGAGCTGCAGAAAGCCAAACAGATGGTACTTCAGCATTGTTACATTGGGAACTTTGTGCACTTCGTGTATATATATAGGTTGTGTAACTAAGTACTAAGTCATAGGTCTATAATTAATTATAGTCATAGAATGTTCATTGTTGCTAGGATTTCATATATCCTATATATTCATTCTCGCCTAAGAATATAATTTTAAGACTTGATTTAAAATGTATATTGAACTATTTCTTAGTTACTTTTCTATTGTTGTGACAAAACACCATTACCAAGCAATTTATAAGAGAAGCATTTAATTTGAGGGTCAAGGTTCCAGAGGGTTTAACTCCATGATCATCATGTTCGGGAACATAGCAACAGGCACGCAGGGTATTGGAGCGATAGCAAAGAGCTTACATCTGATTCACAGGCGCAAGACAGAGAAAGAGAGCTATCTGGAATCCCACGGGCTTGTTATACCTCAGATTCCACCTCCCGCCCCACCCTCCAGTGTCACTCACACCTCCTTCAACAGGGCCATGCTTCCCAACCCTTCCTAAACAGTTGTATCAACAGCAGACCAAGCATTTAAACATAGCCCAGGAGGACTATTCTTATTCAAACCACCAATAATTTAATTTTTATTTTAATTTTCCCCCAAACTTCCCTTCCATAGGATAGGGTTCCTCTCATTTTGAATGTGTCTAAAAATTTTAAAGAGAACTTAGTTTTAACTTTTTCCATTTTATTTAACCTAACAGTTTGGTTAGTTTAGACAAAAGAGACATCATTATAGAATTCTTGGGGGAAAAAAACAAGCTTACCACTAACAAAGGAAGCCTTACATAGCCTGTTTCTTTTCAGAAGACTCAAAACATTTGAGAATTCAAGAATTAGGAAAATGAACAAGAAAAACATCTGCCAAGTCTGCTGCCATAGCTTGATTAACCTACAGTCACCCGTTCATGCAGACTGCCTCCACCCTAGCATGCTTAGCCTAAAGTCATCCATTCACGCAGACTGGCAGACTGCCTCTCAGTTTCTCCCTAGGAGTCTGTTTACCATGATTTACCCTGGGTTCAAAAACAGCTGAGTTTTCAGATGAAGCCGGGGAATATGAAAAAATGGCACCAGAATATTTTTACATTTGTGTATTTTAATCCTCACCTCAACTATTTGCCCACCAAAGCCTTACATACTGCTAAGGACTCCTGTCCACTTTTCCCTGGAGGTCACCTTCTAAAAGTGGAGTGCTTGCCATTCTCTGACTCAGCCAGAGTTGTGTACCCACACCCCAAATGTGGCAGATGTGCTCACACTTCTCTCTTGTAGAATGTAGTCTTTATCTGTCAGTGCCCGCTGAGAATGAGCTGCATGTCGGAGCACGGGAGCTTTCTGCTTCCACCTGACTAACTTCATCCATTCTGGACAGTGAGAAGCCATATTGGAAACCCTGGACCTGGTAAAAGAAAGCACCACAAAAATTGATGTCTACTTGGCTTAGAGCCCAAATGGTTTCTGTCTCTGTTACTTGACTGCACTAAACATTACTGCCCTACCTTTAAACTTGTGGCTGGCTAGACATCACCATTTCTCCGTACTTGAGCGTTCTGTTCCATAAGCTCAGTGACCGCAGCCACTAATGAGTCCCTTGAAAACAGCTGCTTGCTCGCTTGCCTGCTAGAGAAGACTGGCACTTTGAAACTCGGAATCATTGTCAGTGTGTATTCTCTTTTTGAAAGGAAATAATTTGATAGCTTCTATAAATAAAGTATGTTTACATTTTATACATAGACTTTTCACTATAGAATGAGAAACAGTACCATGCAATCATGGAAATCTGGCTCACTGTGTTTTTTATTGAATATGGAAATTAGGAATATCATTTACATTCAAGAAATTTATTTTCTATGGGCATTAAATAACTCTCTTTTCATAAATGTTAAGTTAGGGATTGTATAAAGAGGTTAGCATAGTACATGGACAGAGTGTATTCAGTACATACATTAAAACAAAAAGAAATTTGTTTAGAGTAATTCAGAAAGACAGTGTCTGTGGAAGTGGAGTGTGGTTCTTCTTACTTATTCTGTTCCACTAGGTGGTGCTAGGGAATAAATATGCTTTTAGTTTATATCTATCATATGCTAGCAGTTCATAGAAACAGGTTATTAAAAGTACAAGAACCTTTTGAAAGTTCCATCAGTTTAAACTGATGATGACATGAATTCTGAGAGGCAAGAAACCTTTAGAGTTTGGTGTGAGGTAGGGAGGAGTGTTGAAAAGGCAAGAGAACCTGAACGCTGTCCTGCTTTCCTAGTCATGCATTCTTGACAGCAGGGGGTCTTACCGTGAAAAATACCACACCTGATGCTAAGACACAAACTCAGAAGAGCCGGTGGCTTTCCCCCAAGGTTTCCAAGTTAAAACTATGATGTTTTATGTACTTTTAAATCTGAGCAAAATCTACTTGGATATAGAAATTTAAGAATGAGCCAAAGAAAGTAGTTTTATTTTCACATTCATAACTTGTCTGTGTCTACTCTGCCCATAACTTTAAAATGCTAAGACACCATTTATGAGACACATAGTTTAGGATACCTTCAGGGTGTGTAGCAGCAGCCTTTGTGGTCATACTAGTCGCTCTCTATTGACTATTTGCAAACTTGGCTACTAGTGTTTGCTCTTAGGAAGGTCAGCATTTCAGAGGTGGCTCTGCTGGGCTTTCCCAACACCTTACCCTGGCCATTTACATTCAGAGCAGTTGGTTCTGAGAGTTCAGACTCAGCCACAGTGATATAATACATTGAGTTAAAGTAAATAGCCAGTGTGGGGCCCTAGTTTTGGGCAGAGTAGTGAAGGTCCCAGGACATGTGGACCTTGAGGGAATTCCCAAGAGTGCTGTTCACAGCAGTGCAGCCTACTCACTTCCGTAAGGAGTTTTTGCATGTTAAGGACAATCCTTTTGAGGATTTTAATTTTTGCTGGTCTAGGTTCAACCTTTTCTGCAGTGACAGTAAGTATAAAACTATTTTTTATCCTAACAATATTTATTTTGTATTGTTGGCTTTCAAGAGAAGGTTTCCAGTAAATGTGTATTTTAAATATTCACTAAGGAGCCTGTTTTTTTAATTTATGTCACAAAAACTGAAGGGGTCTGAGGATCATTTTAATTTCTATTCTATGGAGACCAGTAAAGAACAACCCAAAGCATGTCTCCGATGCTGGTGGTCAGACCTCCCTGATGCTTTGCTGATTCTGTTTCTCCTTCTCCACAGGCTGTCCACATGCACTTTGTCACTGCAGTAAAGCCAGGGCCCCAAACTATTTGAAATCCTATATTGTAGTACATCAAATGTAGGGTATATGTGAAGTCCTAATAGCTTTCCCTTGTTACACTAAAGAGTAGCATTGAGATGGTACTTTTGAGACAGACCTTTATTCTGTATCCCAAGTTGGCCCAGAACTCACTATGTAGCCCAGGCTGTCCCCAAACTTATGGCAGTCCTCCTCATCTCCCAAGTATTAGATTATGGGAGTGAGCCACATGCCTGGTCTATAATTTATGTTATATAAGTATTAAGTAAATTTTTTTTCATCCTTACACCAGCAGTTCCTCCTGATAAACAAATTAATACCTGTGAGACTGTTACAGAGAGAAGATCACGAGTACATTAGATTCTTTAAAAGTATCTTTATAGGTGTGGGGTTTGGGGGCTGGTGGTTTCGTTTTGTCGTGTCACACCTACAATATAAATAAATAAAAGTTTGAAGGATGTGGGGACTTGAAGAAGTTCTTGCCAAGGCTGTACCTGCAAGGGAGTTTGGGAAATGCAGTCCTGAGCTGGCGACACAGTACCGAACCCCAAATCAAATGCCATTATCAGTGAAGAAGATGAGAACGGGCTGAGGAGACAACTAGAAACCTCGGCCACATTTCCTGAGAATGATTCTAATGTAACGCGATGCTTTTAAAACACGACAGTCTCTCCTCTGCCCACTGCAAGAAAAATAAAACCAGTGGGCCCATATGCATTTGATGGAAAACGAGATAAAATTCTGTAGCGTTTCCCAAGTGAGAACACTGTTCAGGCATGGGGTTTGTTGGGTTTTTTTTTTTTAAGAGATAAAATTGCTTTTTCTGAAATTGGAATCAATTTCTTATGTAGTTTTTGAAAATAAAGACGAAAATATTTACACATACAGGAAAGTTCTTACCAGGTCATTCATTTTATGAGGAAATGTATGTCTTAAAACAGTAACTGTGGTTAAGAGCACTGGCTGCTCTTCCAGAGGACCCAGGTTTGATTTCCAGTATCCACATGGTGACTCACTACTGTCTGTAACTCCAGTTCCAGGGGACCCGACACTTACACAGATACACATGCAGGCAACAACACACCAGTGCACATAAAAGTAAATAAATTTGGAGCTAGAGAGATGGCTTGATGGTTAAAACAGTAACTTGTCCATTTTTTGCTTTTTTTGGGGGGGTACAGAAATAATGCCAAAACCTCCCATTTTCCATAGAATTCATGCAAATATACCTTAAACAGTAATGTAATGGGTTACACTTCGATATGTTCAGACGTATGTTTTATAGGACTCCAAACTCATGCAAACACATTCAAAAGGAAAATGAAAGCATGAATGCTCCACATAACTGAAAGTGATTTGGACATTTTGGGGATAGTGGCGGTGTTTGATTAAAATTGAGTCTGAAATCTAGTCTTATACTTTATACAATTATAAACGTATTCTGCGGATGTTGAAACATCTGTGATGGTCAAGAACTGAGAAAGCTGAAATAATTCCTTTCTTTTCTTTGCTAAACACATGACAGGGTCCATCTCAGGAAGACATTCTGCAGGACAGAGATCTCATCAGAGCAAGCTTGTCGAGGGAGGATCACACTCCACACCAGGGCCTTCTCCACAGGTCTGTGTGCTTTCCACCTTTCATGATGTGCTTGAGCTTTAACCATAGGAGCAGATACTCTGGGTGCCGGCTGTAATCTCTGGTCATCATGTATTTATAAAAATGATTCAACAGTTACTTACCAGTAGGCTTGACCTGACCTGCTATGCCGTACTTATCAAATATATTTGAAAACCGTTTTTTTAGAGAAATTACAATTTTCAAAGTATCCATCTTTTAATTCTATAACAAATACCATTTTAGTTCCTTTAAGGCAGTGGTTCTCAACCTTCCTAATGCTGTAGCCCTTTCATACAGTTGCTCATGTTCTGGTGACTCCAACCATGATATTATTTTGTTACTACTTCATAACTGTAATTTTGCTACTGTAATGAATCATAATGTAAATATCTGGTGTCCTGGTCAGGACTCCCAGGTTGAAAACCGCTTCTTTAAGGTAATGGAGTGAATTTTCAAATGCTAAAGAAAACTGTATGTCTGAAAGTGGAATCATAGATGAGTTTTCTCCTTTTTTGTCATAAACAGTGTTCATTTACAAAAAGGTTGTTATATAGTGTTGGTTAACAGATCAGGACTTTACAGTATTTTCTGAACAGGACATAGAATGCTCTCCTAAGATGCAGACAGATAGAGGGGTGAAAATTTGTACTTAGAATAAGCCTATTTGTGTGGGCCATTAACCCCTTTACAGGTACATGGTGTAAATATAATAACAATGCCTAAGAAAATATTGTCCCCTAAAAGGGCAGTGTGATCAGTACTTAGAGTGGCTAAGTAAGACAGCTTTGAAAAGGCAATCTTGTGGAGTTGACTTCTGAACCTGTCTGCCCATGGGCAAAATGAGATTTCTCTGCCCTAGTCAGGGTGACCGTGGTTGTGATGAAACACCATGGCCTACACTTGCACATCACTGCTCATCATCAGGGAGTCAGGACAGAAACTCTAACAGGGCGGGATCCTGGAGACAGGAGCTGATGCAGAGGCTGTGAAGGGGCGCTGCTTACTGGTTTGCCCCATGGCTTGCCTAGCCTGCTTTCTTATAGAATCCAGGACTATCTGCCCAAGGGTGCCCCTTTCCCCCCCACCACACAATGGACTGGACCGTCTCATGCCAATCACTAATTAAGAAAATGACCTACAGGCTTGCCTTCATCCTAACCCTATGGAGGCATTTTTTTCAGTTGAGGCTCACTCCTCTCCAATGACTCTAGCCTGTGTCAAGGTGACAGAACACTAGCTCACACAGCCATTTTGCCAAGATGGTATGAGAATGTGGTCAAGTGCCTAGCACATAATGAGTACTTAGCCATCATTATTCCTATGTGTTATTTTTCAGGGCTCTCAAGTACAGTGACTATCATTTTAGTACTCAAGAAACTGCAATACAAGTTTTTTAGAAGCAACTATATACACAAAATGTATTTCCTTATGTCATTTAAAGCAAGTTAGGATTATACACCCATTAAAGAAAGTAGGCCTGGGGGCTAGAGAGATGGCTCAGTGGTTAAGAGCACTAACTGCTCTTCCAGAGGACCCGGGTTCAATTCCCAGAGCACCCACATGGCAGCTCACAACTGTCTGAAGATCCAGTTGCAGGGGATCTGACAACTTCACACCAATGCACATAAAATAAAAAATTAAAAAAAAAAAAGAAAGTAGGCCAAAGTGGTATTGGTATGCAGTCCATGCATAGGCTCAAAAACACTTGGAACCCTGCTGAGAAGTTGAGAGATAACTTGCCTTTTCATTTCTTATATAATGGCTTCAGCATTTGTTCACACACATAGAATTACCAATCATTTTCACACACTTTAAAGATAATGCTTTTATGTTGTTATCCACAAGAGGAGGAGTTGTAAATAGTAACAATCTTAGATATTGGAGGGCGGTGTGGACGTGTGCCTCAGAGCCTGTGTGTGAACAGTAACAATCTTAGATATTGGGGGCAGTGTAGACGTGTGCCTCAGAGCCTGTGTGTGAACAGTAACAATCTTAGATATTGGGGGCAGTGTAGACGTGTGCCTCAGAGCCTGCGTGGGGGTCGGAGAGAACAGTACAGTTGATCTCAGCTTCACTCTTTCCTTGCTTCCAGTTTAACTCAAGTCACTTGCCAACACATCTTAGGGTTTTAAAATGTATCTTTTTATGTACATGTGTTTTGTGAACCTGCATGTTTATAGGGGCAATAGGTGTGCAGGAGCCTGTAGAAGCCAGAGGAGGCATTGGGTCCCTGGAACTAGAGTTAAAGGCAGTTGGATGCAAGGAACTGAATTCTGGTCCTCTGCAAGAGCAGTAAGCACTCTTGTGATGTGGAAGTCCCCTGTGTGCTGTGATTACCATTAATGAAAAAAGAAACTGCTTTGGACCTATAGCAAGGCAGAATTTAGGTAGGCAGGGAAAGCTAGGCTGAATGCTGGGAGTAAGAAGGGCGGAGTCAGAGAGATGCCATGGCCTTTAGAGATAGACATGCTGAAACTTTGCTGGTAGGCCACAACCTCGTCGTGATATACAGATGAATAGAAATGAGCTAAATTAAGATGTAAGAGTTAGCCAATAAGAAGCTAGAGCTAATGGGCCAAGCAGTGATTTAACTAGTACAGTTTCTGTGTGATTATTTTCGGGTCTAAGCTAGCCAGGCGGCCAGGAACCACAAGCAGCCTCCATCCAACACTCTTGAACTTCTGAGCCGTTTCTTAGGTATTTCTCCCACAGTCCACGTATCTTTTTAATCTGTAGTTTCAGTGTAGGTGACACTAAGAGCAAAGGACAAATTTTGGTGATGTAGTTTCATCTTACCCTCATTTTTAAGCAATCATCATTAAATTGAATTTTTAACATGTACTTTAGGTATTGATACTAACACCTTTATAATCATCTTTTACTTGACGTGTACTTGGTGTTTGAGTACCCAAGTATCATGAATATTTTTAAAGTTAGGTTCAAATTCACCATTTTATAACAATAAACTATTTTCAAACAATATTATTCATGCCTGTGTGCCTGAGTTTCAGTAGAGGACCCAACTTTGAAATGACTCTTTGAAACTATCCACTGTCCAGAATTTTACATGGAACCAGCAATCTTCTTCACACTGAAGACAGACTTCGTTATACAACAGCAGTTGTAAAAAGCATCTCCATTGTTTACTGG